>NC_059105.1:39658978-39999478 GCF_020740685.1 Jaculus jaculus | reverse complement strand
GATACTGTGTGGCCACCTTTTCATACTGTAGGACCTGATTGTCACCACTGAACTCTCAGCTCTACTACATCCCTATGTAGTTTCATGGGTCAGGAAATTTGGCTTCTGTGTGCCTTACTCAGTAATCTCTGTCAAAATACCTGCAATGCCATGCTTCCCTCAGAGTAATGAAGGAGTCAGCCTGCATGAACAATGCTCTCAAACAATGGCAGGCACTTTTTAAACTAGCAATAAATGTTAGCTATTGTTAAAATGTCACTGCCATGTGCTAGGTGTGTTGAATTCAGTGCACATGCTGCCTATCCGCCAGTCACTTTATAAGGAAGATATTAGCATTCCCTTTTCTGACAGCTGAGTGACAGAGACACAGATTACAATGCCTACTCCAGGTCACATGGTCATTAAGTCACAGGTGGACCAGTCCAGTAACTGCCAGACTATAACCTGTGCTTGGGCACAGGTATGATAGGAAATAATGGGACATCTGTCTGACCTTCCAAATTTTCTTTCTTTCTAGGACATTCCAGAACCTAGGCTGCTGTCACAGATATCTCTGTGGATCCCCAGGTGAGTAGAGATGGGCCTTCCCTTCTCATGACCCTGTCATGGCTGCATGACAGGTTGTCCCTTCACACAGACGACTCTTAGAGGCTCCTGTCAGAGCCTCAGCTGCCTCTCAGGGTCAAAGCCCCACAGTTCTATTTACAGTGTGGGGACTGAGAGGCACCCATTTTCCCTTCCCACTTCATCCATGTTTCTGTGGTTATTGGTGGGGTAACACTGTGTAACATTCTTTGGAATACCACAGAAAGTAAAAGAACAAAAGTCTTACATTGACGTCTAATCCTTGTGATTCAGAAATGGAGTATTACTGTTAAGAGTGGCAGGCTCCCGAGCTAGACTCCCTGGCTTTCCACCCTTGCAGTGGTAGCCACGTTTGCCCTTGTCATGCCACTGCAGACTGCTCCTACGAGCCAGAAGTCGGACTTGTGGCTGCAGTGCCCAGCCAGAGTGACACGGGTGGAAGGACAGAGGTCTCGGGGCAGGCACCTGCATCACCGTATGCTCTTTTTTCCTTTCTTCCTTCCTTGAACCTCAGTTTCCTTCTCTCTCATGTGGGTAATTATGCTGAGCTTATAGAATGGTTGGGCTGTCACAAGCTCATATATATGTAAAGGAAACATGCAAGATTGACCTCCACTAAACTGGTAAATGCTATTATAACCAGTTATTGCTATGTAAATGAAGATGTTCTAAGTCTTTGGGGGTAGAAAATGTGTCATTTTCATTATCGGAAATATTTTATATTCCCTTCCCCAACAGTCTATAATCCTTGTGGAGTCTGTCAAATAATCACAAATTCCAATTGACATAGTCCAGATTAACAAGGCCTCACTACCTCTTGGATATTTCCATAATGTTTAAGCTTGATTCCTTTTCTACAAACCTGAAACTTTAGCACTAAGATGACTGTAACTTTTTGAAAAGCATCATTAACTTTGGGGGGGGGGGGAGTTGGTCATAATCCGTGCATGGAATAGGATAATTTAACTTCCTCATATTTCAGTCACCATGAAAAACTTTATAGCCACTAAAAGAGAATTAGTACGGATACAGCTGGTTGATTTCTCTGTTTCTCTGATTCTATACACGTGCACATATGTGTGGACACACACAGAGACACTTTGGTTGTCTCCTGGTTAGGCAACTGAAGAGTTACTATGTAAATTCCGGCAGCTTGCTCTCCATCAGACAAGCAAGCAAGGGCACAGTCAATTCTTGTCCCCTTGGAACATATACCACATCATCAGAACTCTGATTATCCTGCTGGAAGGCAACAGCTTGATGGAAAGATGTACCAATTGAAAACAATTCTGATCATATTTTTGTCAGGAGAATGAGATGCCTCCAGCTGTCTGTCACTAATCATATTAGAGGTAGAAAGCAGGAACGCTTTGGCCTGCAAAAGATTGCTCTAATTGCATGTTGGAACACTACTTTTACTGGCTGTTTATTCCAGAATGGTGACATTAGACATCCCTTCTGTAACTGGTCTTGCCAGTTGGTAGTTGTCTGAAACATATGCCACATGAGCACACTTAAGGAATTTTCTAATTACAGCTTAAAGGCTTTGCTTTTATCTTTTGATGCTTGTACTGCAGACACCGCTGACTGAAATGACTTCTCCCTCAGCATAATCTTATTGTCAGCAGTTACAAAAACAGCAGCAACAAAACTAGGAGGAAGGTAAAGGAAAGCCGCAATAACTGAAGAGATGTCCGAATTCAATTAGGAAGAGGCCTGTCCCTTGCGGACACGTAAGCCATGTAAATCCATTTTAATTGTGAGCTGTGGTACTTATCTGGTCATGTTTATTTTGAAAGCAAGTGCCAAAGCTGGATTTAGACCAGAACTCCGGATCTTTGGGCCCTAATGACTAATTTGGGTACCCATTGAATCCCTTAATTCATTTCTTAATTAGTGCTCCCAGAATTAGAGAGTTGCTTAGTTACAGTCATTGTTACAATTTTCTCATAAATCAAAATAAATGCACAGATTTTCCCACTATGGTTCATATATTTTTCCATGATCTTACAGAACTATGTTTGTTATCAAAATAACCATAACAATGTCAAAAAAGCAGCAACAAAACTAAAATTTGTCAAGGGGTATAGCGTAGAGCAATCTAAAGTTCCTAGAGACATGGGTTTTGAATCACATCTGTGGGACCTTGGTCAAGTTACTTTCTCTTTCTGTGCCTCAGTGGTTGTTTTAAGAGGAGGAGAATGATAGTATCCACTACATCAAGTGTTCTGAGGATTAGGTAAATAGATGTAAAGTGTTATGTATGTGAATTCCTGCTGTATAGTAATGGATGCTGGTTGCAGTGTTCATTGTCAGTATGACAGGGGTGGACTGATAATGTTGATGTCACAGTGTTGTCAAGTAAGTACGTCCTGTGTCTGCACTGCATTTGGAAAACACTTGTTAATAATGAAAACACTGGAGACTCTAAAGTTGGAATTGATCTGGGGTTTTTTGTATTTGCATGCTTTAATTTGACTGTAGAATCGATATTTCTGACTTTACAGCCTTTATCAGTGTTACCTTGAAACCCTTTTGATGCAAAATTGCTTTAAAACTTGAAAAATGTTTTATTCTTTTAGTAAAAGCAATATTAAAAAGAAAACAGTGTGGTATAAAAAGGTGCGTTTGGGGCAAAGGGGCTAGGAGGATAACTCAGTGAGTAAAGCGCTCATGTTGTACCTTGAGGACTGAGCTCACTGCCTAGTGCCAGAGGAAGACCCTAGGCTAGTGTCACACACCTGCCGTCCTAGTGCTGGGGAGGCAGAGACAGGTCAATTCTTAGGGCTCACTGGCCAGCCAGTCTAGTAGCCAAATTGGTGAGCTCCAGGCCAATGAATAGCTTTGTCTCGATGGAGGTAGACAGTGTTCCTGAGGATGACATCTGAGGTTGTTCCCGAGCCCCCACATTCACACAGGCACACACATATACACACATGCATATATATAAAAATGTGTGTGCATACAAGAGATAGTGGAAACACCTTAAATAAATCTTTTCAAAATTTTTAACAGAGTAAAATATGATAATCTAATGTCATAGCTTATACTTGGTGTGTGTGCAGGAGTTAAAATCTACAGAAAGATAAATCTAGTAACTTAATGACCTTTCTTTTCAGCTACATAAAAATTGGTTAATATTAAAATTAACTGCTGAGAGATGCATTGGAAGTACTTTCCTTTAGGTCTTGTTTAGGCTTTTATTCAACTTTGGTCCCTGTATGTGTGTGGGGATATGTGCGTTTGCCTTGTGTATGTGGATATGTATGTATGCATTCTAGAAGTATAAATTCATGTGCACCCAGACATGTGTTCAGTGTAACCATATGTTTAAATATTATACTGCAATGGAACGTGAACTGTAGCTCTAAAATGAACTACACAATACTGTGGACATATCCTACAGATATAATATTGAGGAAGATATGAAAGAATAATACACAACAATCTGATCATGCTTGAAGGAAGTATGAAAACAGACAGACCTAAACCCTATTGATAAGGTGTGCATATGTAAATGGATAAAACTACAAAGAAAAGGAAGGTACTTATAAGTGAAAGAGTCAGGCATTAGGATAGTGGTTACCATCCAAGGAAGAGAAGAGAAAATACTGGAAGGTTAATTGAATTTACAAATTCTATTTTTAAATTTTTTTAATGTATTTATTTATTAGAGAGAGAGAGAGAGAGACAGAGACACAGACAGTGAAAGAGAGAGAGAGAGAATGGACCCACCAGGGCCTCCAGCCACTGTAAATGAACTCCAAACGCATATGTCATCTTGTGCATCTGGCTTACGTGGGTCCTGGGGAATCGAACCTCTTCCAGGCAAGTGCTTTAATGGCTAAGCTATTCCTCCAGCCCTATTTTTTAGGTTTTAATAAATCCTTACAAATTAATTCTGCCAGGAATTCCTATAAGTTGAAGATAGCTCTCCAAGCAAGAAGAGCGTGTCAGAGCTTTTCACGAACCCTTAGTTATATTCGCTGGGGAGGGCTGTAGCCACTGGATCCCATTGGCAGGAAGCTGGCCTCCAAAATTCTAAATTACCTAAAAAACATGGGTATTTATCTTTGATGGCTAATTATGAACTCCATCTTGTGTGTATTTGTCTTGTGATGTCATGACTGACTGTTGCAGTCCGGTTCGCATTGCTGGTAGAAATCACCCAACTAAGCAGCTTCTGGGAAAAAGAGGTTTATTTTGTCTTACAGGCTTGAGGGGAAGCTCCACGATGGCAGGGGAAATAATGACATGAGCAGAGGGTGGACATCACCCCCTGGCCAACATAAGATGGACCATAGCAACAGGAAAGTGTGCCAAACACTGGCAAGGGGAAACTGGCTATAACACCCATAAGCCCACCCCCAACAAGACACTCCCTCCAGGAGGCATTAATTCCCAAATATCCATCAGCTGGGAACCTAGCATTCAGAACACCTAAGTTTATGTGGGACACCTGAATCAAACTACCACACTGACCATAATGTCCATTCTGTCATCCTGCCTTTCTATGTTTGTTCATATGTATATGCTTTAAAACACCTTATTACAACAATGCTTGAATGTAAATTGTCAACAAGCTACTAAACATATGTTAGGGATAGAGGGTCAAAACCCATGAGATAAAGACATCCTGGATAGCACCTCTCTACAGTTTGAAGTCTATCAGGACTGAGAAGTAAATGAAAAGAATGCTGGAAACTTGTTCTCCACATCAAAAGGAGGCATATTTCATCCCTAATTCCTTTCTCTTGACACATATCAATACCAAGTCTGATAAAAAAAACTTTCTCCACTGGGCATGATGGCACATGCCTTTAATCCCACCACTTGGGAGGCTGAGGTAGGAGAATCACTGTGTTTGAGGCCATCTTAAGACTACATAGAACCAGGTCAGCCTGGGCTAGAACGAGACCCCACCTCAAAAAAAAAAAATTCTCCCCAAACCAATTGGTTGAGGGTGGGTAAAACAATGGGAGAAGCACACACACTTGCCCAGAATGGCTTTATTTTTTTTTTTCTCTTTGTTTATATTTTCTGTAAGATTTCCTTTAACTGGGATTTGTATGGAAAAAGAAAAGTTGAATACCAACAGGCAGGTGTCCCCAAGGTAAACATAATAAAAGGGCAAGGCTATGCACACATTGTGATTTGTCATGAAGGGCACGCCTATGTTCCAAGCCTCCAGTTGCCTCTTGCCAGGCAGCCAGGCTGCAGCATAGAGGCACGGTCCTCTCTGAGCTGCCTTCTATGTCCTGTGGGTGATAACAGCAGTCTTTCCCCAACCTTCACACGGGTCACTCTATGAGAGCATCTGTAAAATGTTGAGCACCCTACAAACGTAAGGGACTGTTAGGATGTGGGCCCTCATTTTTCTCTTTTGTCAGCATGTAACTTTTATGAAATCCTGGGGTCTTTAACCTACAAGACTTGTTTTCACTGAAATGTGCAGAAAGTCAGCTTAAACCAGAAACAAACTATTTCTAGATTTTTATTTATTGGAAGAATTCTGAGGTCTCTCAGGAATGAAGGAAGGGTAGAATCCAGCCACCCGGACACACAGAAGATGTGAGGAAGCTGGGGAGAGAGCTGAGCTTGGGATTGTGTGGGTCTTTCCTCTAGTAAGAATTGCCATTAGTGTGACTGAGCAGTGATTACTTGCAGTCCCTGGGCTCAAGGTCCCCAAGCCTGACGCTTCTACAAGAGGAAATTTAATTGGTCTTAGATCAGTTGGCATTGATTTGACCAGTTAGCCTCAGCTGAGGGAATATGATGCCTGGAGTTCAGCCTGGTACACCTTGAGGATCTCAGAAAATTGGGGATGCCTGTGTAGTTCTGCCTACAACTGGTATTAACAGTATTAAAGTTTCAGTGATTGCTAATGACCCAACTTTCCTTAAGGAGTTCTAATAATATAAGTTCAAAGAATAAGCACATGTTTATGTATATTTTAAGCCACCTAACCAGGCCTGGGCTCTTTGTGTTCTTTTGGGGATGGACTCTGAATTTTAAATCACTCTTAATAGTTGCTAAAAAGTTCTCGGTATGTCACACCATACTTCTAGGCTTAGGCTGCTTCTCTAATATGCGGCTTTACTTTTACCTAAAGCTATTGGTTTGCCTCTGGTGAGAAAGAAGGCATTAATTCAAATTTAGCATTTCCCCCACAGTCTAGTTTGCCCTAAAATTCTAGTCAATAGCAAAGAAGATAAAAGGGGCACACAGAGTCTTCGTACCACAAGTGAGTCATCATGCCATGAATAGTCCTTGAGCTTTTTTCTTTTTTGGACCTATTAATGTGTATCAAATAACTCACAGCCATTCCTAAACAGACATAAATACTATATAGCCATTCCTCACACCAAATGAGCATCCAGTGCACAGCATTTATTTTACCAGGGTCACACGGTTGCTTGTAATATTTCAAGATTGGAAATAGGGCTGGGGAAATGGCTTGGCAGTTACGGCGCTTGCATATGAAGCCTAGGGACCCCGTTTCGATTCCCCAGGACCCACGTAAGCCAGATGCGCAAGGGAACGCATGCATCTGGAGTTCATTTGCAGTGCTGGAGGCCCTGATGTGCCCCCCCCCGCCTCTTTCTCTATTTGTTGCTCACAAATAAATAAAAATAAACCAAAAAATGGAAATGATGAAAATACTCATATATCTGAAAAGATCAATGTATAGCTTCTAGAACAAGTCAAAGCTTTCAAATATTATTCTACATGGTGAGTATCCTAAACTTCCTTCTTGGAGTATTTATTAAAAACTTAAAACTGAGTACCAAAATACTTTATTTGCCAAGCACTAGATTGTTTTTGGTTTTTCAAGGTAGGGTCTTACTCTAGCCCAGGCTTACCTCGAACTCACAGGAATCCTTCTACCTCATCCTCCCAAGTACTGAGATTAAGGGCATGCACCACCACTCCTGGCTAACATTAGATTTTTTTAATTGTTTTTTCTCTGTAAAAAGAATATTTCTTAGAGAAAGCATACTCTTGAAGAAACAGATGGGATAATAGCAATCATTATTTTACTCAACTTCTCTTTTCCAGAGTGCAAAGTTATAATGTAATCCATACTCCGTGTATTTTCACCACCCCCCTCAATTCATTATCAAGCCAGTGCTTCACACTGGTTATAAGAGTGATTTATTTGTTAGTGTTAAGTGCTGACCCAGGAAATGCTCAACTTCTCTCGGCAGCTGTTGTCCAAAGGTTTGCAGGTGTTCTGACTAATGCTTTGAAAAACTAGCATTAGTGATAAATTGTAATTTTTCAGTAAGATAATGGAAAGGATTTTGTACTCAAGGTCCTCTATTAAAGTAGAGGGACAAAACATTCTCAGGTGTTAGCCCTTGAAATTTAGGCCAGCCGTAGTCAAATAGCAAAAGCATCTTGGTAGCTTTGTTCTCCTAACCTCCGGTTTCTTGGCTATGGGAACTGTCAGTGTGCCAGGCAGAGGCCTAATTGCATTCCTTGTTTCTGAGAAAAAAGTGGCAAAGGAATTTCCCCTTTCTTTCAGAGGGGTACCTGAGAAGTAACATTTTGGGGGATAACAAATAGTATATAAGACTTTCAAAACTCCGTGAAAAGAGCTTGATGTGGGCTTGCTCTGGAAGCCAGCAAAGAGGCTTGTGTTGCTTACCCAGAGCAGTCAGTCACAAGAGGAAGAGATGTGTGGCTTTGTCCTCTAACAGTGTGCTTTCTGATTAACTAGCCGACAGGTTCATTTCTTCTTCCTTCTCCGTGCTCTGATCAAAGATGAAGCAGGTTACCACATGACATTCAGCTGGCCCTATGATAGACAACTGATAGTGCCAGGTTTTTTTTTTTCCCCAGTGCTGTGCCTACTACCTGGTACACAAGGAATTTTCCATTAGTATATGTTGACTGAGTGAGTGTATCCAGGTCACTCCATCCATGACCTCCATGTTGCAAATCAGTTTATTGAGCCAGACCTACTCTAAACCAGATTAACCCTGGAATTAGTAGTTAACTTGAGTGAACTGAGCTCTTCCAATACATGAAACAGACTATAGAGAAGCAAGGGAACCAAGTGTGTGAACACAGTGATTTAGAGCTAGTGGTAAGAACTATGAAGGACCCAAGCAAGGGGACAGGGGCTCAGGGCTTGGGAAAACCAAAGCTGGAAAACCTGAACAGCCAGTGTAAAGAAGGAATCGCTGGGCTGGAGAGATGGCTTAGCGGTTAAGCACTTGCCTGTGAAGCCTAAGGACCCTGGTTCGAGGCTCGGTTCCCCAGATCCCACGTTAGCCAGATGCACAAGGGGGCGCATGCGTCTGGAGTTCGTTTGCAGTGGCTGGAGGCCCTGGCGCACCCGTTCTCTCTCTTCTCTCCCTATCTGCCTCTTTCTCTCTCTGTCACTATCAAATAAATAAAATAAAAAAAAGAAGAAATCGCTATGACCTTTCAGAAAGCTTCATGCACTGCAGACATTAGCATACTCAGTGGAAGGGTTCATGTTGTCCTGCTTTTTCTTAATGCTCATGGGTTTGCAGAGTTCTTACTACACCAGTAATACATTCTGCTTTGTAGAATTTTACTTCTAACATCTTGGTTGGTTAGCACCAAGTGCCAAGGCCAAGAGGTAGTTCTTTGTTTTACATCTTGTCTCCCAGAGCCAGCCAGCTGTCACTAAGATGCACCACCAGTCACGTAGAAAACCAGATAACCAGCAAGGGATATAGATCGGCACAAATTTATCATGCGCCCCGAAAGAAGAAGAGAGCCTCAGAATGAATGCCCTGCTGCCTGTGGATCAGCGTTACCTTTGTCTCTCAAGGACAAAAGGTTTAATAAAGATTTCAGTATGAAGTACACTTTACCCCACAAGCATGCTGAATTGTGTCAACCAGAGAACTGCTCCTTAGGGTTTACAAGTTCCTCTTTTTCCTAAATTAAAAAATGCTAATGTGAACTGTTGACTCTCCACAATACATGTTATTATCATACATAGGGCAAAGAGTAAATAAGACACTTGCTTAATGAAATAACCGTTCATTTTAACTTAGCAAGCTGGAAGTAACTTTAGCTGGTTTTTTTTTTTTTTCATCTTTTCTTTCCATGCTTCATTTTGGAAATAGGCCATGATCGTTTTCATTCTGCTATTCTTCATAACCTTGTAGCATACTTCCTATTTATGCTTTTAAGAGCTGTTTTTAAAGACCCTTAAGGGATATCACTTAATACTTTCGTTTTAAAGTAATTACTCATCTATATAGTATTCGCTTACAATGTTTGAAGGTTTAGAAATATAGAAACTTCTTAATGAGATACAGTTAATGGTCTATGCAGGATATCACAGTGTTTACACCTGGCTTTGTTAACATAAATTACATTTAATTAGTCATTCCAGAAAAGTAGATATTGTAGAATAGATTTAGTTCCTAAACACAATTTGCTTAGTATAGATAGTAGTCATAGATAAAATTCTATAAGCAGCATAGACTTTTAAAACATGTTTATAGTAATAAAGTCAGTTCCTAAGGACTTGAAGACATAACATGGGACTGTGGATATAGTTCAGAGGCAAACTGTTTGCCTGGCATGGGTAAGGCCTAGCTCACTCCTCAGCACTGCCCCACCTCCACAAATAAAGACGTATGAAGAACTTTGTCTCTTTCTTGTTGGTGTGTACAAAACACTCATGAAGAAGAGAAAATTACTTTTATAAAAATTCTTTATGGCTGGGCGTGATGGTATACCCCTTTAATCCCAGCACTTGGGAGGCAGAGGTAGGAGGATCACTATGAGTTCAAGGCCACCCTGAGACTATGTAATAAATTCCAGGTCAGCCTGGTCTAGAGTGAGATCCTATCTCGAAAAACCAAAAAAGAAAAAAATTCTTTTTTTTCTAAATTTTTTGAGGTAGGGTCTCACTCTAGCCCAGGCTGACCTGGAATTCACTATGGAGTCTCAGGGTGGCCTAGAACTCACAGCGATCCTCCTACCTCTGCCTCCCAAGTGCTGGGATTAAAGGCATGCGCCACCACGCCCAGCTATGAAAAAAATTCTTTATGAACTTTAAAATGCTATAAAAATGCAAAACAAATTATGTCACTGTCATTTTTACATTTGTGGTCTGAAAACTCTTGGGGATGACAGTCCATGGCATCTGTGTTAATGCTGATTGTATTCTGATTACGAAGGAGGTTTTCTTTTTCATATATAGTCCTGTGGCCCAGGTAGGTTAAGGTCCTTTGTTGTGTTCTTTGACATCACACCTGAGTGTTTGAACCCTCTAGGGCATACGTACTTACAGGATGCTTTAGAAGGAAGGAAATGGCATTTCTAGGAACAATCTTTGAGGACACATCTGCAGTTTACAGATGAGCATTATGAGCCCCAGTGTGGCTGACTGCCCGGTTCCTCATGTGCTCTAGAAAAGGTCTGAGACATCATTAGCTGGTGTTGTGTGGCTCTCCGCTGTGGCCCTCTGACGTAGTTGGTGTGTCTGGAATTTGCTCCTGACATTCTAGGCTGTTGCTACTTTGGTATCATCTTGAGCATGGTCCTGATTTTGTGACTATTCTGGTCAACTTCAGTTTCCTTTCTTCCCATCCTGGTGTCTTCTTATACACCAGTATCACATTCTCTGCCCTCTGCCTGTTTGTACCTGCACAATGTAAAGAAACAGAACAAGAAAGCATGTCCAGGTAGCATTGCACTGCTCATTCCCACCACTTTCTTCCCGGGGTGGAGTTGCTCTTTCCCACAGGACCCCAGACGTTCCTGCTGGGTCCTTGCCCTGCACACCTTGCAGAGTGCTTACCCGGAATGGGTGCAACCATTCCCCCATAGAGTGTGCTTGCTCCTCCAGAGAACTGCTGCATTGTCCTGACAAGGACCTGGCCATGGAAAGAAGACTCCCTGGCAGTCACCATGGGTTACACAAACACTACTTTCACTTAGCTTGACCTTCCATTGTGCTCAAAAACAACTGCAAGTACTTAAGTCATCTACAGTATTTTTCTGGAAACAAAAATAAATGGGGTTCTTTTAAGAGGCCACACTCAAACTTGTGTCCTTGCTCTTCCTTTTTAAGCCATTAAATCCAATTTGAGGTTTTCTTTTATCCTATATTTGGCTTTTGTGAGAAATAGTTTCTCAATTGATAAAATGATGAATCACAGGAGAAGTGTGATTGTTAAAGGCAAAGATACTTCATATGGCCTTAAAATATTTAACTCTGGGAATGAATGGCACCTGGCTGATATTTCTTCAGTGATTTCATATGTCACTGGCCAATTGACTTCATTCTATAACTGCCTTGATGTGTTGACACAGGCTGTGATTATAGCAGCCTCATGAGGTGGTGGTGTGGACATTTGCCTCTGTTTACAGATGTAAAGACACAGAGGCCTGGTGAGGGTAAGGGGCTTGCCCAGCCAGGGTCACTCTAATTGTGAGTAAAGCTAGATTTGAATCCAGGCCACCTAGCTTCAGTGACCACTACTTTTTCTTCTTTTGAGAACAGGCTCCCATGTAACCCATGTTGGGCTCTAAACTTGCTATGTAACTGAAAATGACAGCAAATTGATCCTTCTTCCTATGTCTCCTAAATCCTAGGTTTACAGACATGATCCTGTATTCTTCACTAGTGATCTAAATTGCCTAAATGACCAGGTGCCTTGTTTACCTTCTGGAAGACTCAGTTTCCTCATCTCTGAAGAAGGGACAGTAATACTATTGCTTGTGCAAAAATAACCCAGATAGATAGGTAGACAGACAAATAGATATGTATATATACATATATAAATGATCTTACTTAGCTGTGAGGATTCGATAATAATTTGAAAGGGCTTCATGCACTCTCATGTGCGCATGTGTGTGTGTGTGTGTGTGTGTGTGTGTGTGTGTATGCATCACATCCACGTGTGGAGGTGCTTGTCTTTCACCTCACCTGAGACAGGTTTCTCTCTCTGCTGTCATTGGTTCTTTGCAGCACTCACTACAAGTTTATGGGGTTTTCTCCTCTGGCCTTCATTGTTCCAAGATTACCATAGGTCACCATAGCTTTTAGCCTTTTAGGTAGAGGTGAGGGGAGGTACTCAGGCTTGAGCAGCAAGAGCTTCATCCTCTGAGCCATCTCCCCAGCTCCATCCTACCATACTTTCTATTAGGTGAATCTTTCTGTTGAGTGTGACCCTTGCTACTTGGATATAATACTAAGTCAGAAGGGGGGAAAAAAAGCAATTTTGAAATCACAGGAAACATCATATTTCACAATGTTAATGATTTTATTCTAAAACAGTGGCATTTAGAAGCATGTAAACATTAAGAAAAGCTTACCATAATATTTTTAACATGCCAAATAAGTTTAGTGCTATTTTTTTCTTTTAATTCCACCTCCCCATTAACATAGCATTTGACACCACCCTTCTCTTTCTTAAATCGTGCAAAATAAATTTTCTTCAAAGTACCTGTTTACCACATACCATGAACTTACATTATAACTATCTGGAATCCTGTCCTTTATTGCCAGTATGGTGGCCAAGACAGAAAAAGCATTGAGCAGGAGCTGGGCTGGTGAAAAAACATTGAATGACAATTCCAAAGATGAGGATTCATAAAGTCCACATAGAAAGAAAGAAGAAGAAAGAGAGAGAGGAGAGAGGAGAGGAGAGGAGAGGAGAGGAGAGGAGAGGGGAGGGGAGGGGAGGGGAGGGGAGGGGAGGGGAGGGGAGGGGAGGGGAGGGGAGGGGAGGGGAGGGGAGGGGAGGAAGGAAGGAGGGGAGGAGGGAGGGGAGGGGAGGGAAGGGGACGGGAGGGGAAGGGGAAGGGGAAGGGGAAAAGAGAAAGTCCTTCAGCATGAGGGTCAGGAGACCAGAGCCAGCACTGCAGAGAGATGTGACGGGTGCTGGAAGAGTTGGGTGGCCTGGGAGGACACAGACAATGAAGAGGACAAGCCTCCCAGGAGACTGGTTGGTCCCTTTGAAGCTGGTTTACAGGACAGCAATGTGCTCCTCCTCCTCTGATGCTGGGGCGGCCTTCCCTGCAGGAGCTGCGGTGTCTGCCTGTGCTCCCCATCATGGTCTCACAAGGCAAAATGATGGCTTCTGAGCTTTTACTGCTCATGGGAGAAGTGAATAAGCCCAGAAGCCTGATTTTGTATGACTCCTTTTATGAGTCCCAGAAATTGAGTTCTTCTGTTTTTGTATAGGACTGGCATCACACAAGGTCACCCTGTTTGGCAGATCTTCCAAGCAGGGTTTGTGATCATAATGAGTTATTTTTTCCTCTCTTTTTTATGGTTAAGAACAATATCCTTGCTATTCAATCTCCAAATATAGCAAGCAGTTATGATAGAAGAATGTCCTTATGTTAGAAAAAGAGTTGGCATTCTCACTGATGTGAAAATGTCCAATTTAGAAAAACATGTTTAAAAGGAAAAGCTGCTTTAAGTCATTTTTGGAATCAGGTGGAGTATAAATGAATAAACAAAAAAATTCAGACAAAATGTGCAGTCTTACAACACATTCCCCTGATTTTTCCAGTCTTACAGGTACTTGTTGACTTTGCCTAAATTTTAAATGTCATTTCTATCACTTCATTAAAATGTCAGGCCACAAACTGGATCTGACATCTAACTGGGTGCATACCTTGGATGGAAATCTCCAGTTGTAATCTGAGTACTTCAATAATATTGCTTTGGACTTTCTGTCTTAAGGAATGCTGGTGAGTGTAGTTAGACACCAGGGAAGAAAGATGACATCATCAAGTCCCAAAGAAAGAGCCCAGTGGAATGTACTAGTAGTTCCTACTTTGTCTGTGGAAGATACACTCCAAAACCCTTAGTAGATGCCTGAATCTATGGATGGTACCACAGCCTGTGTACACAGTTTCTTCATGTCCATACATACCTAGAGTGAAGCTTAATTTACAAATTAAGCCCTTTAAATAATAGAGTAACTATAATAACAGTTATGTGATGATCTCCTTCAACATATCTTTACTGCACTGTAGTCACCTTTCGTGTGATGATGCGAGTTGAATGGTAGAGGACTGTGACCTAGCATTGGGCCACTGCGCAGCGGTTACCTGAATGCAAGTGCTACGTATCACCACAGTTGAGCTGACACTCTGACTAGTAGTGAGATAGCATTTGTAGCTTGGATAAAGGGATGATGGACATCCTGAGCCAGTAGGATCAAATAGGATCACACTACTCAGAACGGCATGGATTTTAAAACATAGCAATTGTTTAGTGCTGGCATTTTCTAGTTAATATTTTTGGGGCATAGTTGACTACAAGTAATTGAAACTAAGAATAAGAGGAAATTGCACACTGGTTGTGGCCAATGTGTAAATAGGGAGTGTGTATACAGTATCACATCATCTACTTTATTAAGGTGTCTATAGTTAACATTCATTAACATTATAGATACAAACACATTACTTACAATCAACCTATGTAGTTTTCCTTTGTACAGTAATGAACTCAGCATAACACTCAAGCATGCAACTCAAGTAAAAAGAAATCTGTGATTCTGAAAGTTTGGCAATACGTTTTTTTTCACTCCTTTTTAAATGTGTTTTTATTTATTTATTAGAGACACAAAGAGGGAGAATAAGAGACAGAGAGTGAGTGAGAATGAGCACACCAGGGTCTCTAGCCACTGCAAATGAACTCCAGATAAATGAGCCCCCTTGTGCATCTGGCTTATGAGGGACCTGGAGAATCAAACCTGGATCCTGAGCCTTCTCAGGCAAGCACCTTAACCACTAAGCCATCTCTCCAGCCCTTTTTCACTCATTAAAGTAGTAGTATTGTAGCATCACAAATATTTAAAATTTTTTTTGTTTTTTTTTTTTAAATTTATTTATTTGAGAGCAACAGACAGAGAGAAAGAGGAAGATAGAGAGAAAGAATAGGCATGCCAGGGCCTTCAGCCATTGCAGATGAACTCCATACGCGTGCGCCCCCTTGTGCATCTGGCTAACGTGGGTCCTGGGGAATCAAGCCTCGAACTGGGGTCCTGAGGCTTCACAGGCAAGCGCTTAACCGCTAAGCCATCTCTCCAGCCCACCAATATTTTATTTTTAAGAATTTATTCTAAGGAAATAATTGAGGATATTTGCAAAAGTGGTAGCTATAGATATGTTCACTGCAGCATTGTTTATAATATGATAAATGTGTAATTATTTAAACAGGAATAATTGGTACATTGTTAAATATTTATTTATACATAAATAAAATTATTATTTTATATTAGTTATCAGAGAGAGAGAGAGAGAGAATAAGTTTGCCAGGGCCTCCAGCCACTGCAAATGAGCTCCATATGCATGTGCCACTGTGCATTTGGGTTTATGTGGGTACTGGGGAATTGAATCTTGGGCATTAGACTTTGCAGGCAAGCACCTTAAGTGTTAATCCATCTCGCCAGCTCTGATAAGTATTTTAATTATGTTAAAATAATCCTTGGAATATTATTCACTCTCTGTAAGTGATGTTGTAGGTAAATATCAATAATGAAAATGTCTATGATCTAGTATGTGATAAATTGTTGCAGAAATGAATATATGTACAATGTGATCCGATTTTGTTAATGTTTGAGTATATTCTTAGAACTAGAGTAATTAAGAGTTCTTAAAGTGGTTTGGTTTTCTGGGTGGTAAGATTATGATGATTTTAAATGTTCTTGTATCTGTGTCCTGATTTTTCTCTCCTCCTCCTCTTCCTCCTTCTTCTTTTTGTTTTGTTTTTTGAGGTAGGGTCTCACTCTAGCCCAGGCTGATCTGGAACTCACTCTTGTAGTACTAGGCTGGACTCAAAATGACAGTGATCCTCCTACTTCAGCCCCCCGAGTCATGGGATTAAAGGCATGAGACACCATGCTCACCTTGATTTTTCTATTCTGTGTATATATTTTTATTAATACAAAAGAAAGAAGCTACAAATCTACTGTTAACTAAAAAGGAATATAGGCGAGCTAAACCATATGAAAGTAACTAGCTCTGATAGCTGAGGAACCTTACAGAATGATTTTTTTAGCTGAATTTATTTATTTATGAACATATTTTAGCCGACATATAGGCCTTGACTTTGAGGGTAACAGCTGTTTCTTTAACACACTAAATTTAGCAGAGATTATTAGCTTTCTTTCAAACCTTCCCAGTAAAATGAAGGAACTCAATATATTTGGGCAGTTCTGGACTTCCTTCCCACTTCCCAAGCCCAAGGTCTACACATCCAAGGTCTTCCCTGAGAAATGCTGGCTGGGAGACCCCTGCACTCCTCGAGTTTCACACTGCCCAGTGCTGAAAACATGTATTAACAAGAAGGTCTCACCACTTGAAGTACATGCAGGCTAGCCAGTTCTGAAATACTATCCTTGATCTTCTGCTCTTTGGAAGAGAGACATTCAAAAGACCTAGCTTTCCATCACTTGGTGATCATCCGGGTTTTTTACTTTTCCTAGAGAGCTTCTTCTGGTAAGCATTGCACAGCTGAGAATGGCTCAGTGTTTCGGGCGAATCTCAGATATGTATGGCGGCAGTTGAAGCGATTTACAGAAGTCACTCCCATCAGTACTCGGAAGGTAGTGGTAGGAGGATCATCATGAGTTCAGACCTTACCTCGAAAAACACAAAAAGAAGAAAAGAAAATCCCCCACAGCTGTTAAACCCTGACAAGCTCTCAGGCTCTTCTTTGCAGCATGGAGGCCTCTGTCTGTCATCACCTTTGGACTGAGTTTAGGTCAGTAAGGCAAGACATAAGTTGTATATTATTCCTTACTAATCACCCTTCACAAGTGTCATGGTAAGGCAACCCATTTCTACTACCTTAAATATATGATTTTGGAAATTGGGCAAAATAGCAATGATAACAAAAAATTTAATTTAAAAAGTTTAAATAAGGTTGAAGAGATGACTCAATGGTTAAGGCATTTGCCTGCCAAGCCTAACGACTGGGGTTCAGTTGCCCAATGCCCACATAAAGCCAGATGCACAAAGTGGCACATGTATCTGGAGTTCATTTGCAGTGGCTTGAGGCCCTGGCATGCCCATTCTCTTTCCTCTTTCTATCTCTCTACTGGCAAATAAATAAATAAAATATTAACATATATACATATGTGTATCTATCTAAAATAAAGTTTAAATATATAATTTCAGAATGACTTCACAACAAATTTAGAAGTAATAGTACATGGCCAGCAAACTTACTTGCTCATTCTGTAACCTCTGAAGAAAACATTGGTGGAAAGACAATTGTCATGGAATCTTCGAGAGGTAACCTAGTCATTTCAGATACAAACTTCTCTCCCCAGTAAAATGAGAGGGTTGAATTTTCAGGATTCTTCGAGTTCTGTAACTGAATCACTATGATCTACAAAGGTTGGCTACTGTTTCCTCTGTCACTCAAGACATCAGGCAGAGCATCTATTGGTCCCTCATTCCTGTGATATCCCTGCCCCCACCACCTACCTCTATTTGCCCAATAAACCACTGTTTTCTTGTTTGTCTTTCTTTCCTCATGTCACACTATGTAATTTCAGAGAAAATCTCATTTTGATACTTTCTATATCTGCCAATGTATGATGTATTTTTGTAACTACTAAAAAAATTCTTAACAGCAGCCACTGGAATTATTCTCCAATTTTAAAAGCTATCCCCTGGGCACTGAATGTCAATTCAGAGAATTCTACATTTGTTATAATTTCTAACCTAACCAATAGAAATCTAAACCATAATTCAAAACAGAAAGATTCCTGCCTGGAGACAGTGGGCTCATAAATATGTAGCTTGATTTATCCCTATAATTTAAGAAGAAATTAGGATTTTTAACATTTTAGAAACATTTTATTCAAAATCTTATCAAAATTTAATAAACAAAATTGGGTTGGTCTACATGCTTGTAGATCTTGATTTTTTTTTTTTTTTTTTTTGGTTTTTCGAGCTGACCTGGAATTCACTATGGAGTCTCAGGGTGGCCTTGAACTCATGGCAATCCTCCTACCTCTGCCTCCCATGTGCTGGGATTAAAGGCATGAGCCACCACACCCAGCAATCTTGATTTTTTTTTTAAATATTTTATTTATTTTATTTTAAGAGAAAGAGGCAGAGAGAGAGTGAATGAGAATGGGCATACCAGGGCCTCTAGCCACTGCAAACTCCAGATGCATGTGCCACCTTGTGCATCTGGCTTACATGGGTCCTAGGGAATTGAACCTGGGTCCTTTGGCTTTGTAGGCAAGCAACTTAACCACTAAGCCATCTTTCCAGCCTGATCTTGCATTTTTAATTGTATGTGTGTGAGAGTAAATGTATCTGGTGGAGTGCAATGTGATAAGTGTGAAATATATACATATGTGTACAGGATATGTATGCAAAGGCCAGAGGAAAACATTTGAATATTTCCTTGAAATGGAGTCTCTCAATAGGGAGCTGCTGAGTGTCTGTTTGTTTGTTTTGGGTCATGGAGCTCCAGGGAGTTTTCCTGAAGGACTGGGTTTGCCCACATACCTGCCCAGCATTTTATGTGAGTTCTGAAGAATTAAGCTCCAGAAGTCTCAAGTCCTCTCAAGACCTCATGCTTAAATAGCAAGTGTTCTTTCCCACTGAGTCTTTTGTATATCTATTTTTTAATTTTTAAATTGAGTAATAACTTCAAATGAATCTACTATAAAACAAACCAGGTTACTGACACCTGTATGATTTACAAAATCAAATACTAATGTGTTTTAACTTTCTAGTTTATAGACTCCGAAATAAGCCTTCTCTCCTTTATATATTGAATATTTGCCTGTTTTCAGCAGTAAGCATGAAAAACTCAACCTATACAGGCACAAAAGAAACGACTCATTTCCTATGGGCCATTCTTTCCTTTTTCCTTAGTGTAACACATCTTGATTTTAATCAGCTGAGCAATATGCTTGCCTGAAAGACTGTCTGTGCCTGTCTCCCTGTCAGTACAAGTGGCCAACACAGGTATCATTAGGTGAAACTTGCAGGAAACCTCTTCAGTGGGAGTTGACAGGGCTTTGTACTTACTGACTCAACTTCCTTGTGCCTTTCTGAGGTCCACATCATCATGTGCCCAAGGCAACTTAGCTCTAAGTTCAATTCAAGCTCAACACAAAAGAGAAAACCTGTTTTCATAATTCAAACAGAATCCTAGATTTGCTTTGCTGTTGGCCTGGTTGCCCATTTAGGGGCTACACTGAGCTGATCTTTGGAATGAAGTGTTGTTGAGTTGACCTGGGGTCATATAGTCCACCCTTGGGCCCGCATTGATGGTAGCTCCATTGGGTCTCCCAAATGAAGGGCTTCTACAGCTAGTGGAAGTACGAGTGGATAGATACTATTATCAAACCACAGATAACTACCTCACCAAGTTTGCCAATTTCTTTCCTTGAGTTATTCTAGCTCTAGCAACATAGTAAACTAATTGCTTGGTTTTTAAAGCTTCATAAACAATAGTTTGGCCACCGACTTCATTTACAGTAAATGAAGTTGAAAGCTCAAAGCCATGCCATTAATCCAGATTAGATATCAAAATATATTTCTTTTAGTTTTCCAAGGTAATGTCTTACAATGCCCGATATAATTTCCCTTTCTTATTACCACTCTATAGATGACTCTAAAAAGATTGAATGAAAAGTTAGCAAACCAACTTTTTAAAACCCACAGCAACTGTATTTTCCAATATAGCTTGCTGATGTAGCAAAGAACATTGTCTTTGAACATAAAGTTGTATAACATGTTAGAGCTAAATGAAATTTAAAATGACTTGTGATAATAAACCCTGAAAAAGTAGTGCTTTAAAATAGTAATGTCAGCAGGCTGTCTGTTATGTAACCATAATACTAGTGTTCTGAGTTTAGGTGGAGGAGTTACAGGGCAATGACAAAAGTGTTGTCATCTTGCCCTTGGTACGAGTGAACATGTAAAAGTGATTGACTGCAGATGCATGTTGGGACATGGTAACCCACAAGAAAGATGATTATGGTCATAGTTCTGAAAATGTTCAGATGGCCTTCATTTTTTTTTCCAGAATGTCTGCTAGTTTTCAGCAGAAAGGCTCATCATGTCACTCCTTTGAAACCATGGGGAATGTCCTTGGAGAGTGGATTGGGGAAAATCTTCCTGTAGTGACCAGGGTCTGGCCTTCTGGGTGGAGAGCTAGGTGGGACAAATCAGCAGAGTGTGCGCTGCACCGTGAAGGTGGTCTTGGTCTGTGCAGACACCAGACACCACTGAGAAATGGGGACATGAGACTCTCTAAAGCATACAGTGTGTTAAGCTCAGCGCCTTTTCAGTACATGTCAACTAGAATTGTTTCCAACATGACCCTTGAATAGAAGAAGGAGTGCTGGGATTTTTGCTCCCCCCCCCCCTCCGCCCAGCCAGGTTCTTTAAGAAAAAACACACTAGGTGTGAAGAAGCTGAGTTTGGGCTGGCTTCCATCCTAACAGTGCTTGGGTTAGGATTGGCATAGTGCATGTGCATCAGCCAGAATGGAGTCTTGCCCTCTACCTCGGTGTGTGCTTGCTAAGAGTACTCTGGTTGTGGAAGGGTGGTGTCATTGTGTTATATCCAAGAATGACACTCACTTGCTATTAGGGATAGATTCCAAGAAATCAGCAAAACCTCGGGCCCGTAGATAGCACCCTGCAAAGACCACTGGCATTCTGGCTGGCATTTGAGACCTGCTTGGAAGAGTGGCTCAACATACCAAAATAACAGGACCCAAAACCCATGACCTTTCAGTTTGCAAATGAGGAAACTGAGCCCTGGGATGGAAAAGTGACTAAAAGATTACAGGCAGGAAATAAATGCAAGGCTCCTGGGACATAGGTCAAGGGAATAATGACTCTAGCCACTAGATTGCATTGTTTGGCCTCAAAATTTCTGGTCATCCAACCAATGAAGGGCAGAAGTTCATTCTTTTCAGCAGATTTGGTTTGTTGGAAGCCAACTCCCACTCCTCAAAATGTCAGCATCTATGTCATGTAACTTCAGCCACTCCGTTTTTGAGAAATGCAGCTTCCATCTCCCATCTGAAGGCTTCCAAAAGTAGCCAGTGTCCTAGACGGGGAGTGAAGAGCACTGGTGGCCTCCTCCTGCCTGTCCAGACCTCCTCCCTAGCATCTTGCTTGCCAAATGTCTCAGCCTGCCCTCCACAGGGCCGAGCTTCCTGATGGATCTAGTTCTTGTGGAAAAATCAATTAGTCCTGTCCTGTGAGGTTAAGGAGGGATGGTTGTCTGGCTGCTCTGAGTGGGACACATCCGTCACCCTCCTGAGCCCTTCCTAGAGCTTAGGAAGGGCCAGATGGCTGCCCTCTGTGTACTTTCCATAGACCAGGAGCTGTCAGAGCTGTCAGAGTGGGCTCTGCAGAGTCAACCTCCCACTCCTCTGTTTCCTGTCTTTCAGAGGGGTCGATCAGGTCTTAGTCAATTTGGCTTAGACCTTTTACATATCTCTCGCCATCCTGCTGAGCTCTGGAAGGAAGCAGAGATAAGCATGCTCACTTCCCACCATGGTGATAACTTGAGCTGAGTAGTTATTTATGTAGTAGCTTGTTTCATTTTGTTATTTATTTATTCTCTTCTGTATTTATTTGGAATGCTGTGGATCTTGGACCTTAACAATACAGAGAATGAGGAAAGGAAATCTCATTTCTCCTGTGTGAGGAGTTACCATCCGTGAAGATCATACCATATGTTCAGTCACTGCCAAGAACCTTCTGAAAGAATGAATCATTTCAGGTTTTCTGTTATCACCAAAAATTAACCTCACAGTATGACTGACAATCGTGTCCATGAAAGTGTTTTGAAAATGATGGTGCCACTTTGCAACCCATGGGAAGGAATCCGTAAGAGCCAAGGGAGAGGCAAAGCTGTGTATTTTTTCTGTAGATGAGCACTTGCAAGGAGGACATGCCAAACATCTCACTGTTTGTGTTCTTAGATGCACCAACCAGCAGTAGAAAGATGTTCTCCAAGTGTGCTCATACCTCCAGTATAGAGGAATAAATGTTTGTTAAGCGAATAGTCTTAGTTTGGCAGGTTTTTTTGTTTTTTTTTTTGACTACAGCAACATGTTTGCAGCAAAAGCATTTGAAATCAAGACTCTTTTCAAAATCCTAAGAAATTAAATTTAAATGAATTGGCACATATTTTATTTTGGCAGGGACTGAAATTTTTCCATGAAGAAGTATAAATATACCACCTTGTCAGTAACTTTTCTCCAACACCTGATATATTTTCGTCAATACTACATTATTCCCGGGGTTCTGACTTGCATAATTGTTACCAAAGGAATTAATCTAATACACTATTCACAATTGATGGCTGATTTACATAGCCTTAAGCTATGAAGGATGGGCCAGTAAAATTTTTATATTCACTACTCCCCCTAGTAGTGAGGGGTTATTGACTGAGTTTTTATTTCGATGCAAGTACAGTTCAGCCTTGTAAAAGCACAGCTTTTACAATAATGATGTTCCTTACGGCAACATAGACTTTAGTATGAGGTGGTCCTCTATGCACTTCTTTATTCAGCAAGTATTGAATTCTGGATATCTGAGGGTGTTTCGATTACTTACACTACCCTTTGGCACAGTTCTTTAAGGGTGGAAACCCCATTTGCCACTTCTATTCTATCACATCGATCTAGTTCCATGATGTTCGACTAATAGCTGCTATCTTTCTGTTGCCTTTTAATGGACCCTCACCATGTTGTTATGTCTCTTCTATAGACTGTTTGACTGCTCGTCTAGCTTTGGTAGCTTCTCATTTTGGTGGACATCTCACTCTTGTATTTATGTGCTCTGTACTTGAAAAAGAGAACCAGAGACAGATGGGTTCTTTTGTCCTATCTCTTGTTTTTTGTAAACACTAGACAATGTGGCCATGCCTTTTGGTTTATAACCAGAAGAGGTGCTTTTCCTGCATTTATGTGTTTGTTTGCTCATGTGAGAAAAACTGACAATTTAAGAGCCATAGGAAAAGACATACACTTAAAGACTAAAAATGAGTTTTTGCAAGCTGTATATAAGATATAAAATGTTTTGGTTTTGAGGCCACTGTAACCCTAACCAACAAGAACTTATAAACAGACAAGCACTAGTTTTCTTTCACATTTAATGGTGATCCCAGATAACTGGCTTAGCTGATCTAGTTTTTTCCCCATTCTATCCATCAGGTGCTCTAGCCTTGTGTAGAGGTGGCTCAGAATGTTCTTGTGAATCCCCAGAAAACAACAGCAACAAAACTTTGTATTAAGACAGCTGAGTTTAGGACTAGAAAAATGGCTTAGCAGTTAAGGCACTTGCCTGAGAATCCTAACAGCACGTGTTCGAATTTCCAGGTCCCACATAGTAACCAGGTGCAAAAGTGATGCAAGCATGCAATGTTGCATGTGTGCACTAGGGGTGCACACCTCTGGGGTTCATTCACAGTGGCTGAAAGGCCCTGGCATGCCCATTCTCTTGCTCTCTGTGCCTCCCTCCCTCTCTCTCTCTCTCTCTCTCTCTCTCTCTCTCTCTCTCTCTCAAAAATAAATAAAAAATTTAAAACCTAAAAAAAAAAACAGATGGGTTTAATGGCAAAGGCCATCAGACTGTAGTTCCAAGGCTACTCCAAGGCCCTTTCCCTTGCAGAGAGGGCAGCATTCTTATCACACAGCATCCCCTCCCCCCCAGTGAGTGTAGGGAATATCAGGTACAGGTAATTCAGCGCCCACCCTCCTGAATTCAAGGATTGGCTCCCCAAACAAGCACTCTCCTGTTCTGAGCCTGAGGAGTCAATGGAGCCAAGAAGGCAAAAGCTTAATGAATTCCTCTAGGTGGTGATAAGAGCTACATTCCAAGAGGATTAACAGCACAAACCCCGGCATGTATGAGATGGTAAAACATGAGAAAGTGGAGGAGGAGAACTCCCACCCACACTGGCACACATACAGCCACCCAGGGCACTTTCTTCAGGTGTTCAGACTCAGCTCCTGTGACAAGAGCACCCACACTGTGCATGGCGCACGTGTTCTTGAAAGCTGGGTGCACTCTCACTACTGTTCCTCGGAGGCTGCCCTTCCTGGGATCCTCATCACTGCTGCAGAATTACAGCTGGCCTCTGTCAGCTACCTTCCTGATCAAAGAGTAAAACATTTTCCAAATACTGAGATTCCAGACTTTTCAGCCTAGGGGAGAAAAGCAGAAGAGATGGAAAAGTCCATGTAATCTGAAAACCACATCTGAGAACAGCTCTGGAAAAGGAAATTTGGCTCCATTTAAGCTTTCCTAAAACAGCATGATCACTGCGTTGAAATTTGGAATCTTGATTGTGCAACTCAAGAGGAGGTCTCTTGTCTTTGTTTTGACGCATGTATTTGGTGAAACTTAAAGACAGTACTATAGTTGTCTGCTAATCAGGGGCTAGAACCCACCCACACACATCTGCCTTGATCTTACTGTTTGTTATGAAAAGAAATTCCATTTTTCAAATGATGTCACTACCCCTACCATAGAAAACAAGAAGAGCAAATGGGTGTGATCTCCTTTAACCTTTCTCCATCTTCCACCCACAGTAGACTTAATAGCCCATGTTTTCAATCTGGAACTACACTTGTCTTGCAGGACCCCCTCTTGCAGAAAAGAATGTGTCTTAGTTTAGCTTAGCCCTTGGGCAAAAAAAGAAAAGAAATCTGAAGGTATTTGCCATCTAGACTCGCCATGCTTGAGGAATACACAGCCAGCTCTTAGTGAAGAGTGACTGTTGTAGGTACTGTGCGGTATACTTCAATGGAAGTATTCACCATCGTGGAAAACTACAGCTCTTGCACAGAGCACAGTCCATGAATACCAACATGGGCCCATGATAAAAATGCCCAGTCCATATTTTGCGTGTGATATCCACCAGAGATACACCTGCTTGCTGTCAGCAGAGGTTTAATGAAGTTAAACATCGGCCAAGGGCGTTTGTTTTGAGAGCAGCTGCTTCAGAAAGGCATTCTGAAGCAAACACAAGCTTACCTAACCATGTGTAATTATTTGCCTATGTCCATAATCTTAGCAGCATGAATCAATAGCTTGGAACCTGTCTTTTATCTCATCGACAAAAAGATGTATTGGCTAAAACAAGAATTGTAATGCAAGCTTTGTTCATAGTAGAAAGGGTGGTTTTTTTTCATTGTTGTACAATGACATGGATAGCTTTAGCCTGCATTCCTGGAAGTGGAGCCCTGGGTCTTACACCATGTAGTTAGCCTTAGAAAAGAATCTGGAGGTGGGGGTGTATCCATCCACTTTCCTATTTCATTGGCATGCCTCTTAAGCCCTCACCAATACCAGAGGCTACTTATATTTGGGGATTCTTGTCACTACCCGTTCTTCCTATGGTAGGATGGTGGGGAGGGCAGTGTATAGAAAATGTACATAGTTTTGAACTGTCTGTAGTTGAATTTTAAAGTCTTTTCTGGGACACACAAGAGAATACTTTCCAGTTCAATAGAAAATAGCCATGAGTATGTTATTTGCTGTGACTGAGCAAACCAGGTTTTAGCAATACAGGTACCTTTGACATCTCACCAGGATTGTGTTTCATAGCTAAATGTGACATTTAGGAAATGTCAACTCTGAATGACTTAAAAAATTGTAGTGAAATCTGGTTAGATATTAGTACAATCTCTGACTTACAAGCATATTTCCAGGAGACACAAAAGGCTGCCCTTCCTCCCTCCCTTTGCAGGCACCTCTTTCATTTCACCCTTTCAGCCTTCCATTCGCCTTGGTGGTACCCCCTCAACTCCAGAGCTCTTCAGTACTACTGTGTGAACTCCCTGTGGAAAACATTGGCTCTTCTGGGAAAAATGTGGTTTCTCGGGTGAAAAAGCAGCTGTACAAAGTAGACAATTAGGGGTGGTCCCATGGCAAGGGCCAGGGCCAGGCCAGGTGAGCACCACACCAGTACGTTTTCCTAATCTGTTGTATCTGTAAGAGACCCCCCACCAAAAAATCTTCTTTCACTGATATATTCACAAGCATCTGGTCATGCTTGTGACCACACTCACATGCACCCACACACACACTTACATATATTCTGTCATTTATATTTCACTGTTTATAAAAGATTCCTGTATACACATTTGCTCTTTCCAGCTGCTTTACAAATGGTGAAACTGGGACTCCAGGAACTTGAAGTATTTGAGCTGCTAAAAGCAAGACTAGAAGCTACAAATGTAAATTGTGAATTGAGTTCTCCTTCCATTCTGGTTTGCATTGTGTGTTCCATTGTGCCTTTTTAAACAGGGAAGCAAACACATTTACAAATGTTTGGCAGACAGAAAGTTCAGAGAATCCAAAGCCAGCTTCTATTTCAATACTGTTCTATTTTTTAAGATACTTGTACCTGGAAGATTGAAAATTAGATGGCTAGTTTTGTAAGGAAGTCAGCAAAATCGTTTCTTTACTTTCAGTGCTTTGGAGACTGAGACTATTGTGTGTGACCATAAAACACATATGAATGATAACATTTACCACTTGACTGGAAAATAGTTATGCATTAGTGGATTATACAATTAACAGACATTAAGATTTTATACCTTATTTATAGGCCTAAATCCCTACTAGTGGCATATGTTGTTTTGAATTACTCACCTAGTCCACTCTTGGTAAGTATTTGTACCTACAAGGTTTATTGGAATTCCATAGCAGAAAGCAAAGCTCATTAACTATTTACATACGATAACCTTTCTAGGTAACAATTCTGAAAATGATAAACATTCAGTAAAGCACAGCACAAGGGTCTATTTATAGTAGTAATAATAATGGTGCATACAGATCTCACTGGAGCAGACATACAATGGGAACATTATAAAAGATGAACTAGTGCCATTTTCTGAGATAGAAAATTCTCATATTTTACATAAAGCCAAAAGGAAAAATGGTTCCAAGAAAAAAACGTGTTAAGAATTATAAGTGTTTAGCTTAGTGAGGGAAGAAAAAAACAGGTTATCACAAACATTTTTTTTTCTCCCAAAGTATAGAAACAGTTTCCATTCTCTAACTCCATGACGTCATGCTCTGAATAAGACATAGTGAAGAAAATGGGATTATGCAAATGAGTGATAAATTTGTCATCACCTGGCTTAGTATGAAGTAAAAATCTGAGGAGGGCTTGGTAAATAACTTATTAAGCCTTCAGAGTCATGGATTCAGTATTTTCTAGGATCTAAATGAATTTTGCTTGATGGAAACAGTAACAGCTGCATCCAGTAGACTTCACGGATACTGAACGAGTTAAGTTCGTCTTTATCTGGGGTCCTGGCTGCTCTTGGACATCTGCTTGCCCTTCTGGTCTGCCTCCCTGGAGAGATTGCTGTGTTCTTGAAGGCAATACCTGCAGGACTGTGCTTTGGGTTCCAGTCCTTTCCACGTCTGGCTAGGTGAGAGCTACTGAGAAATAAAGCCAAACCCATAGAGTGGTTAAAAGGTTTCTTTGCCATCTGAACATTGGCAGAGTTTGAAGGCTCAGACTCTCAGCTCAATCTGTCACTTTTTTTTTTTTTTTTTTTTTTTTGAGGCAGGTAGAAGTTACAAAGACCATCGATTTTTGCCTTTCAAAAAATCTGGAGAGGAGAAAAAGCAAATGTATAATTGACGTGACTTTTTTTTAAAGTTAGTATTAAATGCCTCTTTCCTTAGTTGAAACAAGATTTGAAAAGCCAACCCAGACCAAATTACTTTTCCATACTTTAATTCTTCTTGGCTAAACTTTAAAGTACAGGTTATATTTTATATAGTGAAAACAAAGAGCCTTTAATCACATCAACTGCCAAGCATAGTGACTTGGTTTAGATCAATCTGCGTTCAAATAGACCATCAGCATATTCCTCAGGAACTAGTATGAGGTTCTGAAGTCACCATTGTTTTAGACCACTATTGTTTGTATAGGAGCAGTACATGTCTTGTAGGGCATTGGAGACAATGTCTTAGAGAGGTGGCAAGGAAAATGAGTTTGACTTCACAGCTGAAGGCACCCAAACACACACAGTTGCTTAACCACCAGACAAGGAAAGTGCCTCGATGTCAAGCAGCTGATGTTCTGTCACTTGCCAAACACTCCTGCTATAATCATATTCTGAAATTTTCACAAACCAATGAAACAACTAAACTGTGTGGTCTGGATTAAATAATATCGGCCTCAAAGGAAAGCAGTGAAGATAGCCAGGAGGCCAGATGGCAGATATATTTTCCGCAGAACTCTATTTGGAAGTGAGCTCTGTGCAATTTTTGGTCATTTCTTCCCATCATGGGAGACCATTTTCAGAATAAGTCATTGAGGAATCTAGCACACAGCTCTCAGAAAATGAGCTGCATGGGCACAGGCCCATCTCATAACCTGTGCACAGGATTCAAGCAACTTGATGGAAATGCTTGCATTGCTTTTCCTCTTTTTTTCCAGTACTCTGCCCCATCTCTCTCATCATTCACTTGGTTAACTTAGCCTAGAGATAAACCTCCTGACTGAAATACTATGGAGTTCCTATATGCAAAAAAAATCTGACTGAGAGCTGAGCATGGTGGCATCCACCCTTAATCCCAGCACGTGGGAGGCAGAGGTAGGAGGATCGCCGTGAGTTCAAAGCCACCCTCAGACTTTGTAGTGAATTCCAGGTCAGCCTGGGCTAGAGTGAGACCCTACCTCAAAAAACCAAAACAAAACAAAACAAAACAAAAACTCTGACTGAGTTTGGTGCACAGAATTATTACTGGTCTTTATTGTGTAGTTGATAAGATTGTTTATGTGGAAAACTAGAATATGCCCATTTTTAAGGACCCATTTTAAATTCCTCCTTCCATCAAACTTTATAATACTTTGGACTCTTGAACATTTAGCCCATGCTCCATGTTTAACTCTTGTTCTTTGAGATGATAGGGCTAAACCCAAGCTTTTAAGTGGAAACAAACAAACAAACAAAAAAATCAACTCAGAGTAGGGTCAAATAACATAGCAAATCTTAATCGAGGGAAACTTCCAGAAATCACTTTGAGTTGCCCATTTTCCAAATGACCAGGCCATCTCTGTGCATGCGTGAATTCTTCTTGCTTCATTCCCTGCCAGTTCTTTCAACCTACCTCTCTTTTACTTTCTTCTCCACTGTCACCTTTATCATGGCTGCTTTATCTTGACGACTCTTAGGAGCCATTCAAATCAGATGTTTACCCATGTATTTAGAGCATCTTAACTTCAGTTTAATCTTGATAAAATATTGACATCATGTTTTTGTCTTTAACTTTAAAGATGCTCAACAGTCCTATGGATTTGGTTTCTGTATCTCAATTTCATGGTCCAGAGTGACCAGCACTTCCCTTTTCTCCCTTCACTCCCACTTCTAATAACTGACTTTATTTCCTCCTCAATATGTTGCCATCCAACTCAGCATGGTGAAAACCAATCTTTCCCCCATTTCTTTGATAAGCCTGCTTTTGGAAAAAGTCGTTCCCAGATAACTGTCACTTGGAACACCCTTCACCTGTCTTTCTAGCTTACGTCTTACCCAATCAGCAGGTACAGGTTCAGTCACCTTCTCTTTCCAGGTCAACACATATGCATCTGAGCCCTTATACTAGGTTGAAAGTTATTTTACAGTACGTACAGTACGTAGTAAGGCTGTAACAGGCCCCAGCTGCATTTTCTGAGTCTGTCTGGACTACTACAGTCTTCCTTTCCTTCTTTTAATTTCTGCAGCACTCACAATCTGGACCAGAGGCCTCCAGCTTTGGGAAGACTCTATTGGACTTCACACTGACATTTTTTAATATATATTCATTTTTCTATTAGAGTATTTCTACAAAGGCTATAATATATTAATATAGAAGCACATAGTTGACATTTACAAATAAATAACATGCATACGGTGTGCCCTGTGTATATGTGGTTTCCATACCTATGGGTTTAACCCACTGAAGATCAAAAATATTCAGGAAAAACTGAACATGTACAGACTTTAATCGCATTATTATTCCCTAAATAACACACATGGCAATTATCTACATAGCATTTATAGTTTATTATGTAAATGTACTAAGCATTTGATGTAGACAAGGAATATATACAAGTTACATTCAAATACTACACCGTTTTATATAAGGGACTGGAACAGCCATGGTATCCAGGGTGGGGGAGGATTCTAACATGAGTATCCCACTGATACCTAATGACAGCTTGCTCTCTCCCCATGCCCCACCTGTGTGTGTGTGTGTGTGTGTGTGTGTGTGTGTGTGTGTGTTTCTTGTGATAGCCCTAAAATAATGAAGTGAATGGCAAAAAATGGAAAACTAGGCAGCGTCTGAAGTTCAGAACAATTTTATAAGAGTTTCAAGAGGTCAGCAGTCTGGCCTGCCCCAGTCCATTGATTCATTCAAAACTTATTTAGTGATAGTCTCCAGTGTGCCAGTCAGTGTTGAGAGGTAGAGAAGGCAGGCGAGGAGATTGAAGTGTCATTGCTTTTTCAATTTCTGACAGATGCTGTATGGAAGATTTAGCTGTAGAGTAGGACCAAGGAGTTTGCAAACACTTCACCCTCGCATTAGGTAGCCCCAATCACAAAGGCAACATTGTACCCCCCTTTTTTGCCTCTTTTCTTCTCAACCAGGCTCCAAGCCTACAACCAAAGCTGCCAAGAACAAAAGACACGAACAGTCTTTGTAGGCAGGGTGAGGGAGATTGAGTGGAACACGCATGCTCAGTTTGTTCTTTGAAACACCTGTGAGATAAGCCAGTCTTGCAGGAGGGGAGACAGGTAACTGGAGGTGTACAAGTTACTATCTTGTGACCAAGAAAATGCCTGACAAAAATCAGTTTACTTGAGGAAGTGTTTATTCCCACTTACAGTTTCTGGTTGCAGTCCATCTTGGCATAGCATGATGGTCAGAACTGGTCATGTTCAGTCCACAGTGAGGAAGCAGAGCAGAGATGAACGTGTTCTGCTCAGCCAGCTCTGTCCTTTTCAGGCACTTCAGGATCCTGGCCATGGAGGTCTTCTCGCCTCAATTAACCTAATCAAGGCAATCCCTCACAGTGATTCTGGGTCCTCTCAACTTAACAATCAATATAAACTATCACATTGGGGTCAGCCATGTGTCACTGATCTAGGTTCCCTCCTAACAAACCTATTAAGTTTTGCTTTTGTTTCAAATGAATCTTCCTACAAAAAAAAAAAAGAATATTTTTTATTTTTTAACCCTAAAAGAAATACCAGAATACTGGGCTGGAGGGGTGGCTTATCAGTTAAGATGCTCATCTGCAAAGCCAAAGGACAGACCCAGGTTCAATTCCCCAGGACCCACATAAGCAGATGCACAAAATATCACGTGCATCTGGAGTTCATTTGCAGCAGCTGGAGGCCCTGGTGCACCCATTCTCTCTGCCTCTCTTGCTCTTTCTCTCTATCAAATAAACAAATAAAAATTTAAACAATAATTGAAAAACATAAAAAAGAAATATCAGAACACATGAAACTCATTGTCAGGATCAGTAGAGTTGAGTACTATGAAGATGTATCTGTACCCAAGCTTAAGGCTCCTTCCATTTTCTGCTTCAGGCTTTCTTGTCTGCTTTCCCAAGACTGTAATATAACAGAAGGGGTGTGTGTGTGTGTGTGTGTGTACACACATATACCTATGTGCCTGTCCAGTTGTCAATAATAAGAAAAATGGAATAGCTGAGAATTATATCTGGATGCATTGCGAAACTCTCCTTAGCTCCATCCCTTATTCCATTGCCCCCACCATATTCATGTACACACTGCTCCTACCATTACATTTTGCAGACTCCAGCATTATAGAATGGAAAATGTGGTCATGTGAAACAAAGCCAAAAAGAACAAGAACTTGTTTCTAGAGGCAAAAATGAATTCAGTAGTGGGAGAGACAGAAAGTAAGAGGAGAAGGAAATGAGTACTAAGGGAGAGGAAGGGGAGGCATTAGAAGCACGTCTTTAGCCAGGATGCCCAGCTCCATGGATAAAAATCCTTCTCAAGGTTATCTGTCCTTCCTGCCTGCACTGGCAGAGCAGAACTCTAAGAGTCTGAAAAATAAAAACCTACCCAGTTTTAACATATCTATAGATAAACTTAGATTCCAGTTTTGACTGTTCCCATTGTGGAAGGGGCAGTCCATCGCCACCCTTGTCTGGTACAGTGGACTAGATTCATGCTGAACAAGCCAGCCCTGTGCCGTCGCACACTGGTTTCTGTTTGCATACCTCTACATTGTCTCCAGTTTTCCATTTTCTACTTTCATTGTGGGAACTAAGTAACAGGATTACTTGATGCTCTCTTGGTGCTTCTACATATTTATCCCAAATATTCTGCTTTTTAAAAAATTATAATGTTAGTTCAAAATCAGTTCTTGTCATACTGAGTTCCTCAGAGTATTCGGGCATTTCTAATCATAGATATTAAAGATATCAAAACTATAATTCAAAGATTGAATGCAGGAAATTCAGAGACGTCATTGTGAGAAATCTCTGGATTAAATGGTAGTTAGGCTACTGAATTGGTTGCTGTGATGAAAAACAATCTACCATGTCTTAAAAACATCAAAGTTGCTTTTCTCCATCATGTAAGAAACTAAACATACAGACTTATGGAGGAAGATTCATGTAGTGGGGATAGGACTTCTTATTGTAGGAAATGGGTTGCATACTCAGTAGTGCTAAGTGTATCTTGAGGTCCTGTGGGTCACTTCCACTCACATCAAACTGGCTAGAACTTTAGCTGCCTACCTTACTGGATTGCAAGAGGGCCGGAAATTGTGGCTTTGACCTGGTGACCATGTGTCTGGTAGAAGGCAAAAATGGATATTGGGGACAACAGTTCACTCTGCTTCCAGCTTTGTTGCGGTGGCCTGAGGAGCATGTTTTGACCCAGAGTTCAGCTGTGGGTTTAGTAGAAAATATCTCAAGATCTAAATAGGAGAAAAGTTTCCTGTGTAGTAGGAGTTTAGCATTGCAGCCTTCTGCTTCTTAGGCCTCCAATTTTATGATAAAATACACCTTTTTCCTACTAAAAAAGAATTGAAGCATAATTCCCAAAGAAGCCATTCACAGCTCTACAGTTGAATTACAGTACATTCCAGGTGACATTTTTAGACCCAATAGCGTCCATATAAAAGCCAAGGTCACCACTTCATATGTGGTGTAGGCCACAGAGACCTTGCTCTCCCTTGATCCCAGCCCTCCTATGAGTCTAGGCTGTTGTGCCACTTCTTTAGAAGAGAAAATAGAGTATATTTGGGGCCTGTAATGATAAGACTTCAACCTTTTAATGCTAGTGAATGAAATTTTAATTGTACTTCTACTACCACATTGTAAAATGTGCATCTGTTTAAGAATGTCTGTTGTAGGGAAATGACCATCAACAGATACTCTGCTGATTGCAGTGTTATGCATACTCCATCTGGGACTTGCCCTTGCTTACTTGATTAGCCAAGCACGTTTTCTTGTTAGTGTCCACATTCATCCTTTTCAATTATAAACCTGGTTTTCATCTACCCTGACAAGACCAGTGTATATTTCGACAGTCACGCTAATTTTTATCTATTGAAGCTGCTAGAAGCAAAATCTGATTTTGCCCCACCTTCATTAATGGGAAAAGTAATAAAAGCAGGGTAGAACTAGATCAAAGCTATCCATTATCGTGGTCAAGAACAAAAAGTAAATATGTAGCTCCACTGAAATAATGGATTAAGTTCAGTGTACAAGTGGTATTCATAAATTACATTTAAATTATGTTTCTGTGCTGGGGAGATAGCCAAGTTGATAAGGTGTTTTCCTTATAAGCATGAGGATCTGAATTTGGCCCTAGTACCCACCTAAAATGCCGGGCATGGTGGTACACACTGGTAATTCCAGCACTAGGGTGGCAGAAGCAGGACGAACCTTAGAGCTTGCTGGCCTGATAGTCTAGCCTGCCATTGAGAGTTCTGTGTCAAAGGAGGTGGGTGGTATTCCTAAAGAATGATACTCAAGGCTGTCCCCTGGCCTCCACTCGCACACACTCACACAGACATACGCTTATACACCCACAAATACGTACGCATGTGCATAAGAATAAAAAATATATATCTCAGCTGGTCATTTACTTGATATACAAACATTAGCGTTTTGACGGTTGTAAAATACACTAGCTCCCACTGGATGAGTAGTTAGTTGTACCTTTTCTGTATCAATTTCTGTGATTAGAACTTAAAGCCCTGGTTAGTCCCATAGCAGATGCATGGCTGGCACCTAGCAGAGAAAGAGAATCTGGAGCTTTGGTGGAAGTAGACAATAAGTTTCTTCATTCCCATTCAGATATGTTGTGATCAGCTCCACATTGCTGTGATGAACACCCAACCAGGCACAGTTTATGGAAGGAATGGGTTTATTTCAGGCTTACAGTTTCAACATCGGTGGTAGAAGAAGCTGCTTAGTTACATAGATCCAAGCAGAGGAAAACAACTGCAGCAAGCAAACACCAACAAGCAGCAAGACACAAACCCACCAGAGCTCAAACTGCTCTTCCACACCGTGGGCTGCAATTCAGATACACCCCCAGTGACACCTCCTCCAGCTGAGCAGCTGGAAGCTTGAGTTACAAGTTCAATTTTAATAAAACACATGAGTATATGGGGCCATATGGTTATACTATTACATTCAAACTACTAGAATATATATCATGCATTCTAAACATGAGTGATATTGTCCTCAAGCGTGTAAAAATTAGTTCATAGGGAATTAACAAACATTTGGATTATTATGACTGAGGTTAGAGGTAGAAAGAGGCCTGACTACAGAAGAATGGTCAGAGAAATGGCAGATTGTGGAAATGAGCAGTTTCTTTTTCAGTTCAGTGAGACACTAAATAACCACCAAATAGAATAACTTGTGAGAAGTGTGGACACGGGTGTTCTGACAGACAAGATCCAGGCACTGAGTGTACTGACTTAGCTATGTTTAGGTTGATGATTATTTCAGGGAAATAGTCAATTCTTATTCTGGCCTTGCCAGTTAAAGGGAACTTTGCAGATCTTCCCTCAGAACCATCTTGTGTTGGTTTTATAGTTTAATTCTCAGAGCACATTTTCTCATTTCACCTGTTACCAAAGTTTAAGGAGTTTCTTATTTTAAAAAAAATGCATCAACTTAGTATGTGTGTGTGTGTGTGTGTGTGTGTATTGCAGGTTGTATGCACATAGACATGTACATGTGGAAGCCAGAAGACAAACTCAGGGGTTATCATCAGGAATGCCAGCTGTCTCTTTTTGAGAAAGGATAGTCTGGCTGATCAGCAAGCTCCAGGGATCCTCCTTTCTCTGCCTCCCCAGCACTGAGACTACAGGCACATATGACCTCACTCAAATTTTATGTGTATACTGGGGATTGAACTCAGATTCTCAGGCTTGGCAAGGCATGCACTTTACTCACTGAGCTATCTTCTCTCCCTTGAACGTTCCTTCTTATGCCTTCCATTATACTGCCAACTCATAGTTCCTTTCCCAAAGCAGTTGTCCCTCTGGTCATCTCCCTCTTTTACACCCTAAATGGATAAAATTCCAAGATTATGTGCAGAGGCTGGGGAGGGATAGCCCCTGGTGGGGGGGAGGGCCAGCTGCCAAGCACCCAGGTCAGGGGGGTCTCCCAGGTGGGGTTGTGTTTTCAGAGTGATGTGTTGTAAGTCAGGGTCCAGTTGATTTGGAAAAATAAACCCAGTGCATTGTTTCTATTTTCTAATTAGTGGAAAATGTGTATGTGTGTATGCCCAAGAAAATCTCTCTGCAAAAGAGAATCTTAGCTGGGTGTGGTGGCACACTCCTTTAATCCCAGCACTCAGGGGGCAGAAATAGGAGGATTGCTGTGAGTTTGAGGCCACCCTTAAACTATATAGTAATTCCAGGTCAGCCTGGACCAGAGTGAGACCTTACCTTGAAAGAAAAAGAAGAGGAGAATCTTTACAATCTAACAGTCATTGCCTTGTTTTCCATCATTGAAAATGTCTGGGCAGAGCCCAGTGTAAGTGAAGTCCACAGCATTTTCTCTACCTTTTCTCCACCTTTGCTTACTCAGATTCACATTATTTTTGCGTAGTCTCAGGAAAAGAAAACAACAGAATTGTTTTCCTACTACCCAAGTGCTAAAATTTTTACATGTGGCTTTTTTTAATCCTCACAAAATTGCTATGAAATAGAGGAGTAGGTGCTTTTATGCCATTTACAGCCATGGGCTCAGGTATCCATGGAGGGTGACAGCTCTACAGGCCTGGTTGGATACTGTAACTGCTCCCCAGGGCTGCTGCTGGCCAGTTACCTCTGCAGTACCCCTGATTGAGGCCATGCTTCAAAGCCTGGTTTTTTTCTCCAGTTGTGTACGCTGGACTCTGTGAACTCAGAAATGACCTACTGTGCTGTGCCTTGTGCTAGAAGAGTTTTAATATGAAGGATGCAACAGCCAGAGAGCTCACATCTTTACTTTAGAGTGTTCCTTTATCTCTGTGGACTACATTCTTTTCTCTTCCCTTGTCACTGCGTCCTACCTCTTTCACTAGTTAAGGTCCATCTTAGATCTAACACCCACTTGGACATTTTCCTTGACCTTCCCAAGTGTGGCACTTGCCCCTTGCCACCTCTGCAGCACTCTTAAGGAAACACTGTGCTTCTTCGAGAATAGTTCACATGGAATCGGTTCTGCATCCCTGTCTGGTAACCTGTGACACTAAAATATATTTGTTTCAAATCCAGTCTTTTAGTTTGACATGAATCCCTCTACTCTGGAGTTAGCAGACATGTGTGGGCTGTTATAATTATTTACAAATGACATTGACACTGACATTCCTGGCATGCTAATAATGAGACCTCTTCCTTTCATTTCTCTGTCATAAATTCTGCACAGTTGCATGAAGGAATATGTCAATTACCAACTCAAGTCCATGGATAATCAGCAATCTTTGAAGATTTTTTAAAAATATGTATTTTTTTGAGGGAAAAACAGAGTAGGCAGATAAAGAGGGAGAGAATGGACACACCAGGGCCTCTAGCCACTACAAATGAATTCCAGATGCGTGTGCTACCTTGTACATCTGGCTTACATGGGTACTGGGGAATCTAACCTGGGTCCTTAGGCTTCCCAGGCAAACACTTTAACTACTAAGCCATCTCTTCAGCCCTGAAGATTTTATTGTTTTATTTGATACTGCTGTTCTTATGTAAGAGTTTATTTAATAATCTTCATCTGAGAAATCTTGATACAGCAAAAGATTTCATTACCTCTCTCTGGCCAAAGCACAGCAAAATTTATTTGCTCAAATGCTTCAAATTCAATGTATTAATCAGTCTTAATGCAGAGTATGTCCTTTAGAAAATAAACTCTTGCATCAAGGATGGAATTATCAACATGAAAATAGGTATGATGTTTGTAAATAGGATAAATGTTTGCGAAAGTAGACTAAATTTTTTCAAAAATTACTTGTTAACCTTATTGCAAAAATCTATGTATTTCTTTCAGCAGTGTCTTGCTCTGTTGCCCAGGCTGGCCTGGAACTCTTGAACCCAGGTGATCCTCTTGCTTCAACCTCCTAAGTAGCGGGCACTACGGGAATGTACTACTGTCCCAGACAGCCTTCCTGCAAAACCTGAATGTTTTTGAAATGATTCCTAGCAGGTTAAAATGTTAGTATTCTAAGTAAACTCACTACAAATAAATTTTAGTCTAATTTACTGGGATGTTTTCCTGACCAGTGTAGAATTTTTTTTAATCTTTGGGCAAAAACTGTGCTCAGGACAGCTATTATGATAATTAGCCATAACTTGGGGATCCCAGCCCCCTTCATTGCTTGCATGGAGGGTTATTTACTTAGCAATTCATGGTGAACTCTGACTTGCTGATTCAGCAAAGCACACTTCCAGGTCAGGCGACCATGACCTCCTGTGGACAGAGCACATTCTGTTAGCAGCACCCCAGGAAAACAGCCAAGGTAAATGGATTTGCTGTTTCTCTGCAGGCAAGATATTGTAAGATCAAATCACAGGCAATAAAAATGATCTGATGACTGTGATAATTGGTACAGAGATGTTGATAGAAATCTATACTTTTCAAGAAAATAAGAGTATATGCTTATTTCATATTGAAAACAAATTGTGGTGGATTGGGTGGAAGCTTTTGTATTTGTATTTTTGTATTCAGATAAATTGCTTTGGAAAAGGTTAGACTAAAGAAATAAGAAGTAATGCTTACATGTCACTGCCAGCAGTGAATTCTTACCAGACGCCCTCGCTTTCTTCTTTCCTTCCTTCTTTCTTTATTTCACAGTCCCTCTGCCATGAATTCTCCAAGAATGACCTTGAACTTCTGATCCTCCTGCCTCCACCTTCCAAATACTAATAGGATTACAAAGTATGCCCCCATGCCTGACTGCTAATGTCAACTCTTATATTACATATAGAAATGTACATTGAAATTCAAATGCTTTAAGTAAATAGTCATGTTGATGATCAACAGCATCACTTGATATTAAATTTATTTGTATTCCTTTGAAATGTTACGGTGATGTCTTAATTGGTGGGTGGTGAAGGATAAAATTTTTAAATGATACATTACTTAATTTATTAGTTTTTTTGCATGGGAGGATGTGTTCACATACACTGAAATTCCGGACCTGCGCTGTCATATCCAGCAGCTTACATGGGTGCTGAGGGCCGCTCAGCCTTCCAGCTTGCAGGGCAGGTGCTTCAGTCTGAACCATCCTCCCAGGCTCTCACCTGGAGCCTTTAAATTTACTGTATTTAGTTTGATATTTAAAAGAGCACGGGCTGGAGAGATAGCTTTGTATTTAAGGCTCTTGTCTGCAAAGCCTAATGACCTGGGTTCGATTCTCTAGTACCCACATAAAACCAAATGCACAAATTGGTGCATGGATCTGGAGTTCGCTTGCAAAAGCCAGAGGCCCCGGCACACCCATATTCATCCTCCTCCTCTCTCTCTCTCTCTCTCTCTCTCTTGTGTGTGTGTGTGTGTGTGTGTGTGTGTGTGTGTGTCTGTGTCTGTGTCTGTGTCGGTCTGTCTGTCTCTCTGTCTGTCTGTCTCTGCTTGAAAATAAATAGATAATTTTAAAAAAAATAGTGTCAGGTGGCTGGATGGCTCAGTCAGTGAAGTTCTTGTCCTACAGACATGAATACCTGAGTTTTGAGCCCCATCACCATATAAAGCTGGGCATAGCAGTGTATGCATATAATCCCAGAGCTAGCTAGGAAGGCAGATAGGAGGATCCCTGGGTCTTGCTGGCCAGCTAATCTAACTGAATCAGTGAGCTTCAAGGTTAATGAAAGACCCTGAATCAAACATGGAGAATGACTGAGAAAAATGCCCAATATGAAACTCTGGCCTCCATATTTCCACACATGTATACATATACCTGCACATGTCCACCCACACACATACCAAAATATATGTATGGATACCACGTACATACTCAAGAAAAAGAAAAATAAAGATGTTTTCACTATCAAGACATTGGGAAACCTAATTTCTCTCATCTGCCTGAAAAGAAAATTAACCATCAGTCAGTCAGTGGTAGAATTTGTAAGTCTGGGAGAAGAAGGCAAATGAGCCCCCTCACTGGACTGGCACAGTGAGCGGTGTGCCTGGAGCAGGGCTCAGACCTAGAGGAAGCAGAGTAAGGACCCAGAATCCCAAAAGAGGGTACACACTTGTTGACATGGAAGGGCAGAAGAAACCACCATGCCCAGAACAGTTCTTCACACTTAGTAAATACTCAAGAAAGAGTCTTGAGTGAATAAACGAACCTTAGACCACCCAGTGTTATCAAGCATTGGCATAATTTACTCTGGAACTAACATATAAAACGATGCAGGAGTAGTAAGTGAGAGTGATGAAAGACGTAAGCTGTTTGGACACCAGCTAGAAGTCTTACTCATACTTAAATGAAAATCGGGGCTCAGATACCAATTTACCTCTCTGACATTTTCATCTCTAGGAAAGTAAAAGAAATGAAGGAAACTGCTATTTTTGGGTCTAATTTTGACCAAGAGGAGATTGGTTGGTGAAATGGAAGTAGAGGAAATTTTATATCCATTTATTCAATAAATATGTATTGAGTGTCTGGCAGTCTAGTGTAGCTTTTAGCTTTTGTGATAACCAAGAAGCAGATGATGAATATGTCCAGATGTGCCACAGGTTTTAGGAGGGAAAACACAAGAATTTCAGACAACCAGGGGGTATGCTTTATAGCCTGGAGGTCTAAAAGAGAGGGCTGGAGCGATAAGAAGCTCAACCCTTAAATTCAGACGATAGCCCTGTACTCCCAAACTCCCAAACTTGTGAAACCTCCCTTGCAAATCTTTGTGTTCATCTCTTTTCACTGGACAGGGCTTACTTGTCATGTCTATCTGGCAGCCCTGGTAAATGCAACCATGGCTGGCACATACCAAACAAATCATATGTGTGCATATATGTATGTTTATTTGTGTGTAAAAGAGAGCCTGGTGTGGTGGCGCACGCCTTTAATCCCAGCACACTCGGGAGGCAGAGGTAGAAGGATCGTTGTGAGTTTGAGGCCACCCTGAGACTACAGAGTAAATTCCAGGTCAGCCTGGAGTACAGTGAGACCCTACCTCAAGAAAGAAAGAAAGAAAGAAAGAAAGAAAGAAAGAAAGAAAGAAAGAAGGAAGGAAGGAAGGAAGGAAGGAAGGAAGGAAGGAAGGAAGGAAGGAAGGAAGGAAGGAAGGAAGGAAGGAAGGAAGGAAGGGAGGGAGGAAAGAAAGAAGGAAAGAAAGAAAGAAAAGAAGAAGAAGAGGAAAGGCTGCAAATGGCACATTCAAAGAATACAAGGAAAGCCAGAATAAATGCCAAAAAGGTGGAAGTAATTCTATTAGAATATTATCATCATGAAACTTAAGAGTCCAGGGTGGACTGGAGAATGTGAAAAATTCTTAAAGCAACAGACAGAAGAGAATTAAAAAGCTGAGGAGGAACAATCCTATGGAAAATAAAGTTGACAGAATAGGCCAGGTTTAGAAAACTGGAATGCTTGTGACAGTGTGTGAGTTCATGTAATTTTGCTAATAATGTTACAATTTCTATAAAGACTGGAATATTATTTAATTTTTATGTTTTATTTATGAGAGAGAAAGAAACAGAGAAAGGACATGCACTTTCCACTGCAAATGAACTCCAGACACATGTACCATTTTGTGCATCAGGCTTTACTTGGATGCTAGGGAATTGAATTTGGGCGGGCAGGTTTCACAAGCAAACACCTTTGACCATGGAGCCATATCTCCAGCCCTGAAACATTATTTCTATCATACTTTTTATAACAGAATTTTGTTTTATTGTTGTAGATAAAAGAATAAGGAAGGGCCAAAACTTCCAATGAGCAAAACAGGACTGGATCAGCCCTGCCACTTAGAACTCTTAACCAGAGATACCTTATTTCCTAGTCAGTTAGGACAGAGCAGAATGTGAGTTAAGAAAGTCATGCCCCAGCAGTGTAACATGAGATCCTGAAGCCCTCCTCATGGACGAGGGTGTCCTAGTCCTGGCTGCTTCTTCAGGCCTTGCACACCTGTGATAGTCCACTCTAGCCAGTCACCTGCGAGAATTTCTAAGGCAAAGTCCCCAAAGTCGGGATGTGGACAAGAAGAGAAAACATAAAATTTCAGCTCAATTCTAGAATTTATTCTGTTGACAGAACACCCAGAAAATGAAGTGATAACCATTAGATACCGAGACAAAGTTAAGTAGGACAGTAATTTTCCTATCCAGTGAGATAACTGGAATGCAAAATAAAGAAAATGTGGCATCTGAATTTCATCAAGGTAGCTTTTACAACATCTCAGGATTTCATGATGGATTTGATGGAGATACATGAACTGGATAACATAACAGCAAGTTGATTGCAAATAGATCTGTGTAACTAACCCGAAAGAGTGCAAAAGGGTGGAGAGGCTAACTTTTGTGGGCATGCACTTCTGTTTATTACCAGTCTCTTTTTATCAAGGATGTAAATATGATGAGCAGTAAGTAGCCGTAAGTGACTCCTATTGAACGTCTGTGGCACCATCACCCTGTATGTATTAGCTTATTAATCCTCACAGTTCTATGCAGTTGGCTTTTTCATCATCACTTTCTAATGAAATCAAGTAGAACAGATACTTTCCCTAAGGTTATGCAGCTTCTAAGTAGCAGAATTGATTCAAACCCAGAGTGTCTACTTACTGGTGTAAGTGACATAAAATTATATCCTTCAGCTTGTGAATGGCCAGAGTGAAATGGACAGTTAAAAGAACCCAAAAGAACCCTAATAGACTTGAAAAAACAAGCCAAATTAATTTGAGCCAAATATAACCCCATGCACTCAAGTGACCATAGATAGCAATTGCAAAAGAAAAGATTGGAACAGTGGCCTCCGTGACCTATCTCAGGAGGAAGTCCTGTAGAGTTTGACTGTAGAGTCATTATGAAGAATGTGGACAGTGATGTGATTTTCAATAAAATGCATTCTTAAGATACATTTGTTAAAGAATAAAGCCATTGACTGAGTGAACAAGGTAATGAGTGAACTATCAAATAAAAATAGTTTTACCTCACAGTACCTGACACCTACATAAGACCATCATAATAGGAGGAAAAAGATCATGACATCAAAATAAAAGAGAAACTGAGTGAGACGGGGAGGGGATATGATGGAGAGTGGAGTTTAAAAGGGGAAAGTGGGTGGAGGGAGGGCATTACCATGGGATATTGCTTACAATCATGGAAGTTGTTAATAAAAATAAGTTAGTTAAAAAATAAAAAAAAAAAGTTCTAGGGCTGGAGAGATGGCTTAGCGGTTAAGGTACTTGCCTGTGAGCCTATGGACTCAGGTTCAATTCCCCAGTGCCCACATAAGCCAGATGCACATGGTGGTGCATGCATCTGGAATTCATCTACAGTGGCTAGCGGCCACAGTGCACCCATTTTCTCTCACACACAAACTAACTCTCTCTCTCTCTCTCTCTCTCTCTCTCTCAAATAAATATAAAATATTTTTTAAAATAAAGTTCTATATGTCTGATGAGAAGTGAATTATGCTGAAAATTATTGAAGGTTTTATAAAGTCCTTCTCAGTTACCACATCCTTTGGTCTGTGAATGATTCTGTTCTAGAATAGAGGAAGTATTCTTAAGATGAATCTGAGTTTTGGAAGAGTGGTGGATTCTGGGATATCTGAGGTGGATGCTGAGCCAGAGTAGTGCTATGCACTAGATGCACCCTCAGGAGGAAGCACGAGGAATCCATGATGGTGGTTTGTTGACTAGAGGTGCCATGGCCACTTAAAGGTGGGGAATTCAAATATAGTTCAGGAAGAAGGGGGATCTTTTGGTCCCTGCTAGCCTCAGGAGTCCAGAGGGAATGAACAATCACCAGCATATTCTCTCTCTCCCCCCTTTCCCCCTCTCTCTGTCTGGGAAGCTTGTGGGGGATGAATGCTGGGATGAAGCTAGAACAGCTTGCAGTGCTATGGCTAAGTTGAAACCAGATAGGGGAGAGAGGGTGAACTAGAAAACAAACCAAACACAAAAATTTGAGAGAAAGCTTTGTCTGCCGATGACAGTTTCTTCAGATTTTGTCACCAAAGCTGTATTTTATTTTTTATTTTTTAATTTTTTTTTAATTTATTTATTTGAGAGCGACAGACACACAGAGAAAGACAGATAGAGGGAGAGAGAGGGAATGGGCGCGCCAGGGCTTCCAGCCTCTGCAAACGAACTCCAGACGCGTGCGCCCCCTTGTGCATCTGGCTAACGTGGGACCTGGGGAACCGAGCCTTGAACCGGGGTCCTTAGGCTTCACAGGCAAGCACTTAACCACTAAGCCATCTCTCCAGCCCTGTATTTTATTTTTTTGAGGTATTGTCTCGCTCTAGTCCAGGCTGACCTGGAATTCACTGTGTAGTCTCAAGCTGGCCTTGAACTCACAGCCATCCTCCTACCTATGTCTCCCCAGTGCTTGAGATTAAAGGCATGCACCACCACACCCAACAACAAGGCTATATGTTTGAGGTACTTCCGTCACTGCCTATTGACAGCTTCTTTCCATGACCATCTCAAATAGCCAGGCCCAAACAGCTCCAAGGAAATCATTGACTTTTGGGTGTATGCCTCATGGCTATCAGTTGGACATGACTTGGTTTCAGTTTTCACTTGAAGCTCTCACAAAACACATCTAAGGCCAAATGAGAGTATTCTCAGTGCCTCATGAAAAGCTCAGGGTGAAGACTGGGGAGGGACTACAGAAGAGTCGCTTCCCCTTCTGGAATTCCAGAGTTATAAGGGAGTCAGAGGTCCCCCATCTTTCTGAACACAGTGAGGGGAACCTCTCCAACATTTCTCTGGAGCGACCATTCACATTCTGTGGCAGGGCAGGATAGCTTCTCCTGTCCTTGAAGACAACAAAACACAGCAGGAAGAAAGAGATGAAAACACAGACAATAACGAGTTTAAGAAACAGTGAGAGAATACAAGAAAGGGGCTGGGACGGGAAGGTATTTCATGCAGATTTGTCATCAATGAGAAGTGGGAAATAAAGTTTAAAGGACCAAGAAAACATTCTTCTTCCCATTGAAAAATTTTCTTCCTGGGGCTGGAGAGATGGCTTAGTGTTTAAGGCGCATGCCTGCAAAACCTAAGGACTCAGGTTCGATTCTCCAAGTCCCATGTAAGCCAGATGCGCATGGTGACACATGCATCTAGAGTTCATTTGCAGTGGTTAGAGGCCCTGGTGTGCCCATTCTCACTCTCTCTCTCCCTCTCTGTCATAAATAAATAAATAAATCTTTTTTTAAAAAAAAAAGAGAATTTTTCTTCCCCATTTGGCCTTTTTTTTTTTTTTCTTTTTCGAGGTAGGGTCTCACTCTAGCCCAGGCTGACCTGGAATTCACTATGATGTCTCAGGGTGGCCTCGAACTCACGGCAATCCTCCCACCTCTGCCTCCCAAGTGCTAAGATTAAAGGCATGCGCCACCACGCCTGGCCCCTTTGGCCTTTTTTAAAAAAAGATTTTTTAATTATTTTGGAGTGAGAGACAGAGAGAAAGAAAGAGGGAGGGAAGAAAGACAGAGAGAAAAAAATTGGTGTGCCAAGGCCTTTTAGCTACTGTGAATGGACTCCAGATGTGTGTGTCCCTTTGTGGCGCGTGTGAAACATTGCACACTTATGTCACCATGTCTGGGTAAGTGGGACCGGAAGATTTGACCATGCATTCTTAGGCAAGCACCTTAACTGCTAAGCCCTGTCTACAGTCCAGTCCCCTTTTTTGAATGAATTTTACATTTACAATTCTAATTCTTGTGGACACAAAGATGTTCCCATTGTAATGAACCCAGAAGGAAATGTTTAAATTGTGGCACCAGCCTGCTGGAATGGGGGTCACTCTGAGGTTTGCTGTTGACCAGCCTTGGTTCCCTCATCTGTAAAATGGAGATAATAATATTGTCACTCTGCAGGAGCATTATGAGAACTTAGCAAAACAAATGTTGAAATGATTACCCAGTGTGGTGCCCCAGGGTGTGTGTGTGTGTGTGTGTGTGTGTGTGTGTGTGTGTGTGTGTGTGTGTACATGTGTTTGCACACATGTGGGGGCCAGAGGACAATCTCTGATGTTGTTTCTCAGGAATACTATCTCCCTTTTATGAGACAAGGTCTCTCACTGGCTTAGATGAAACTGGCTGGTGAACAAGCCCCAAGAATCTGCCTCCCCAGCACTGGGATTTCAAGCATGCACCACCATGGCCAGCTTTTTGATTTCTTTAAACCTGGGTTCTAGGGTACCGGCTAAGGTCCTTATGCTTGACAGGCAAGCTATCACAGCCCCAGCCCCAAGGTGGCTCTGTTTAGTTTGCTCATCATTGTATCCCCAACACTTAGAACAATGTCCAGTGCAGAAAGGGTACTTGGCTTAGCAGTTTAGGCGCTTGCCTGCAAAGCCAAAGGACCTAGGTTCAATTTCCCAGGACGCACATAAGCCAGATGCACAAAGTGGCACATGCATCTGGAGTTCATTTGCAGTGGCTACAGGCCCTGGCCATTCTCTCTCTCTCCCTCCTTCTCTCTCTCTCTCTCTCTTTCTCTCTCTCTTTCCCTCTTGCTCTCTCTCAAATAAATAAATAATAATAATAATAATAAAATCTTTTAAAGAGGATGAAAGAAGTCAGGCATGGTGGCACACGCTTTTAATCCCAGCACTCAGGAGGCAGAGGTAGGAGTATCGTCTTGAGTTCAAGGCCAGCCTGAGACTACATAGTGAATTCCAGGTCAGCCTGGGCTAGAGTGAGACCCTACCTTGAAAAACAAAACAAGACATACAAACAAACAAAAAAGGATGAAAGACAGCGGGAAGGAGGGAAAAAAGGAGGAAAGGAGGATGGAAAGAAGCAAAGAAGGAAGGAAGGAAGGAGAAAGGGAAGAAAATGGCCATTAATGCTTAAATATTGCTAAGTCATGATAGAACTGTCAAGCATTAGAGGTCTTTCTGTGTAAAGCATATGGCTGATTATTTAGAGGTTTGAAGAAGAAGAATGTTTTATCAAAACTAAATTCACTTTTCCTAGCATGGCTTCAGGATCTTCCAAACAACAGCTAATGCTGTGACCACTGTTTATCATCTTACCTCAGTCCCTGCCCGTGCACTCTATGAGGGGTCTAAAATGGCCTCATTCTATCCAATCATGTATTGTTTGAAGCTTGAAATGAAAAATGAATCCAAGTTAAGTCTGGCTGGTAGATAAAAACCTAGATTAATTTTCAAACAGTATCTTTAATCTTCCTTATAATTTTGAGACGCATTCAGCAAAACAGGACTATCTTTTTAGTGCCTAGTTATCTCTGTGTCAAGCCCCAGTCTGGCAAATTACATATTAACTGCTGGTCAGTTTCCAGGATAAAAAAAATTGGCTAATATTCAAACCAAGTGTAATCTTAAATACAAGTTATGGATTGCTTTCCTGGAGGCATTGGGAAACTTAGCAGCATAGCTTTTGTTTGAGAGATGCTTAATATTAGTCAGATTAAAGCATATGATTTCTTAATACTTAGACAGCAAAAAGTCAAGTTGCATCATATTGAAATCACTAAAATATGTCCAGTTCTCATTTCGGCATTTCTCTGATAATGAAGGAACTGGGTAAGTTTTAGATTCAGTGCTGTGCAACCAAAACAATGAGAGGGTAGGAGGGTGAATTGGCATGGGTAGGCATGAGAAGGAAACTGTCCCATTTATTAAATAAAAAAGGAAACAAAGGTGATTTTTACCTCTTGCTGCTGGACAGGTATGTAATTGAAACCATATCATCCAACATCATACATATATATATATATATGCATATATATATATATATGCATATATATATGTATGATACACACATATATACACATATATATACACACACACATATATATATACACATATATACATATATATATTTAACAATGTATTTCCTGACATCTTGATGCCACCTTCTGATGGCACCTAATTGTGTCCTACCTTCTAGTCTTATCTCCTGTCAGGAGCCAGTCTTAAAACTATTGCATTACAATTAAATTAAACACAGTGCATCCAATAGAGACTCACAGTAGATAACCAATATTTATTCATTGACATCTGGGCACTAAGCAGGTAGGTTTTCTTCTTGGCTTCAGTCATGACTCATTTACTTCTGCTAGAGAAGTTTTACATGTGTTCTTCCACCCACCTGAAATGCCACTCCCATTTTTGCTAGTACTGCCTCTAGGCCGTGCAAAAGGGCATGTCCTTTCTCAAGTCTCTGGTCAAAGCTACCTAAACCGAAGCTCTAATCCCCCCCACACACACACAGAAGTTGTTGTTTCCGAATGGTTAATATTCTTTTATAGGGGTGTGTGTGTGTGTGTGTGTGTGTGTGTTGTATGCACCTACATGTGACCTTACAGTGTTCCATGCACTCGCCTGCCATGGCCAGAGCAGAACATCAGGTGTCCTGTTCCCTGTACCATCGCTCTTCAGTCCATTCTCATTTTGAGCCAGTTTCTTACTAATACTGGAGCTTGCTGTTTTGCATGAGCCCAGGCAATTCCCTGTTCTCTGCTGTCCTTTGCAGGACCAGGGTTATAGGCATACATGGGCATGCCTAGCTGTTACATAGGATCCGAAGATTTGAAATTGAGCTATGCTTAGGCAGGAAGTGCAACGTGATAATTACAGTTTCTCTTGGTTCTGACATCTGTGCCTCATACCATCACCCCAAAGTAGTCTCAGTTCTTATAGGGATATACCCACCCACATAGACACCCTGCACATACAGGGTCAGGCTTATGGGAGGCACATTCTGTGGACATGTCTCACACCTGGGTAATGAAATTATTAGTGTCAGTAAAAAGCCAGAAACGCTGATTGCTTGTCTCATAAATTTGCCAAGATTGGACACAAATGGAATCAAGGCTGTAAAAGATGGGTCTATTTCATCAAGCAGGTGATCAAGACCTAATACATATACACCTCAAAATTGCTTCAAGGTAAATTGGATGGCTAACAGAAAGGCTTCCAATGGGAAATAATATATGACATTATATTTAGTTGAGAGGACTGTACAATATTTGAGTTCCTGTGTAAAAAACAGTTTTGATCCATTCAATCTTTAGAAAAATGATTTGGAAGAGATCAAACTGCATATTGCTAAAGCTTATAGACCATCATAAGCATCTGGCACTTCCTAAATTTCCCCCTATGTGAGTTGAACCATAGGGCAGGCTGTGGCTCAGCACAAAGCAGAGAGAAAATGACATCTGCTTTCCGATCTTTTGTGCTGTAAATTAAAGGAATAGACAAGGCAGACCAAGAGAAAAGTTTTCAGAGTTCCCATAAAGGACATACAAATATCAACAGCAATGAAATCTGTATTTGTTGCTGGTGTTACCTGGCTATCTAATGGTGAGATTAGTGGTTAAATGTGTTTGCATTGGGTGAAAACACTTTACCTCTCAGATTTCATAAAAGAAGTAAATTTCAGTGTCTTTCTTGGGCAGAAGTGTAGGCTTTGATGGGAGAAACTAGGATGTAACTTGGTTATCCAGAATACAAGTCTCCGTGCTGAGAAGAAGTGGAGGATGCTGGGAAGATACCTGTTTAAGCAGGTGGTATATGTGGATTCCAGTAAGTAAGATGCAGAGGGGTATGGTGCTCATGATTAGACCTTGACTCTGATAATGATTAGGAGGCATTGCCAGGTTGATAGTATGATGGGGAGAGGGGAGAGCCCTCCCTGTCCATCTGTGAGAGTGTGCTAAAAACTGGGAAATAAATCATTTAAAACTCAATGCTACCTAGAGAGAAAGAATAACATGAGGACCTGCATGTTTTTGTTGAAGATCTAGCTTGTCACAGGCATTATACACAGTAATTTGGAAAAGCGAAAGAACGCAGAATGGAATTTGTCAGACTCAGGCTTTTTCACAGAGGAAGGAATTCTTATGATTTTCATTACATTTATTATGTATTTGAAGCAATTTAAAATTAGTAATTTTCCCATTACAACATATCTCAGCTGACACATTTCTCTTTTTTTCTTATTATGGTTAGCAGTTGAAAGAAAAATTTGATAAGCAAATATGACCTCTAGAATTTTGAGCATATCAAAATGATCAACAGGCTGGAGAAATGGCTTAGTGGTTAAGGTGCCTGCCTGCGAAGCCTAAGAACTCATGTTCTAATCTCCAAGTCCCACATAAGCTAAACACAGTGATGCAAGTATGCAATGTCACACATGTGCACCAAAGGGCACACACACGTTTAGAGTTCATTTGCAGCAGTTGAAGGTTCTGGTACGCCCATTATCTCTCTCCCTCTCTCTTTCTCTCAAATAAATAAAAATTGATCAAAATGAGTTTTTTAATCTGTGATACTACATAGATAACACTGTATTGATTGCTGTGTCCATCTTGGTAAAATTACCTGAAATTAGAAATGAGGAAGGAGATTTAGTAATTTTTAGATTGCTTCCTACTTATTTCTAAGGCTTTACTTGCACTTTATTCCTTCTGTGTGATAAGTGTTTATCATTTTCCAAAGATAGTACTTTAGCTGTGGATTTGGTCCCTAAAACATTGATCATATCTAGCACCTGCAAGACAGAACCTACACTGCCATGATGATCTGTGGGAAGTAGTGGGCTTACTCCTGCCTGTTCTAAAGCTTTAAAAGAGAACAAGGGCTGAGGAGATGCCCCAGTTAGTAAAGGCATAAAGAAACTAAGCTTAGTCCCCAGAACCCATGTAAGAAGCCAAATACATAATTCCCATGCTGGGGAGAGACAGGCAGGCAGATTAGATGGTTGGAGTTCCCAGGCCAGCAAGTCTAGCCAACCTGGCAAGCTCTAATAAGAGACCCTGTCTCAAAAACAAGATAGATGGCTCCTGAGAGGTGTGACATAGAGGTTGTCCTCTTGCTTCCATATGCACACACATCCAAGCACATTTACCTGCACTCACATGAGCACACACACATATGCACACATGTGGGCGCACGCACACACATGAAAGCACAGAGAACAGATTACTCTGAGGACAGAGCACGGAGCTCTAAGTGTTCATGCCCTTAGCACACTGCAGTCAAACTTTGCCTTGGGCTCCCCTCTCTTCCTCTCTGGGGTTGCATTAGCCCCGAATCATGTGGCAGCCTCTCTGTGGGAGGAGAGAAGGGTGGAGTCACACAGGGAAATTTGTGATAAGAAGGTTGGCTTTCAAGGGTCAGCTCATCGGGCATGACCTCATAAGCCTCAGTTCTCACCTATAAACTAAGGCCAACAGGAAACCTAACACACAGGCCATAGGGGAATCTATTTATATCTTTTATAGTGTTTTTATAGGACCTAATGTATGTCAGGCACTCTTGTAATCACTTTACAAATAAGAATTCATTTCATTTGCATTACCACCCAACAAGGCAGCTTTTATTATCCCATTTTGCTAATGAGGAAATAGAGCCGTCAGATAACCTAGTCAAATTCCAAAACTAGCCACAGACAGAGCATGGATTGTCTTGGCAAAGTAACTTTTTTTATTTTGGACCATAAGGAGCAACATAGCAGACAAGCTCCTCTCTGGGACCATGACAGAAACTCATCTTACAGGGTGGCTGGCTGGGCCCGTTTGTGGTTAGCTAGGTGGGCTGTGATGGCTGGGACCAAGTGAGACCAAATCCAAAGAGCCGTAACATTGTGTGCAATACTTGTCTAAAACTTTCAAATCAGCAAATGGAGGTAGCATGAATAGAAGTAACTCACTTTGCAGGTAAGATGGGCCCCACTAGTAAGAAAACCCTCTCCACACTAATCCCAGGTGGTTACCACAGCCCATGCTTTCCTAATACCAGCTTTCCACTGGTAAAGGCTGGATGACCTTCCGTGCTGGATGAGAGCCTAACCCTAATAGGGTGCACATCCTTCAACATGATTTGCATGTTTTCATTGAGTGTAAAACTAGCTAACAGATGTTTCCCCTTGGGTCTAGAACCAGGAAAGGTTTAGAACTGGGCAATCACTTCAGGGTGCAGTGCCAAGAATGTTAGCCAGTTGATTAGTACACCAGTCCTGATGTCACCCAGAAGATGAGAAGCATTAGCAGACCTTTGGAAGGTTGATTTGGTTCCAGCCGGAACTACCTCAGAGCCTCTGCCGCAGCCAGGTAAAGGTTTCGGTTCAGTCTTACAGTTCTGCCTTCCCTAGGGTGAAAAGAATGAAGACCTGGGCACTCACTAACATGGGCCCAAAGGCAAAAAATACTGGGCAGCTTACAAAAAGAAAGCAGTCAGTCTTCTCTCAGAGGCGAGGCCTCTCCGCCTCAGGGAGCTGAAGCAGCCCAGCTGCTGGTTACTCAGCCGCACCCTGGGTCCTGTCACTGCCCTGGTTTCTGGCTCCACCTGTGGCACTATTGTGATGACTTGCTGGTCACAGTAAAAGCAAGTTGATAAAGGTGGCCAGTTGGAGAGCGGAGCTTATCCAGCCGACCGCTGAGGAAACCAGTAGCTTTGACTGTGCTCTGGGAGCCCAAGGTGGACACCTGAAGCGGTGAGTTGAGGTTCAGTGGTTGGGCAACTTTAGGAAAGCAGTGATGGGTGGAGGCGAGGACCAAGGCTGGTTCCAGGAGTCATCACATCCCGTTTGCCTCTGCCACAACCAGTGACAGTTCAAGGAAGTAGGAAGAATCTCACTTCCTCTGAAAAAAATAATTTACCAAGAAATGATAAAATGTTTATTAAGCGAATTCTGGCTTTGTGAGCAAGGACTGTTGTGACGCACTTAGAGCAAGTTTCCAGTACCAGGTGCTTGTTCATTAACAGCCAAGCCAGCCTTCCCGAGTTGGCTGGAAACAGACTTAGTTAGGAGTTCTCTTCACAGAATCACAATCCATGTTTTTCTTTGGAAATGACTATGTGGTCTTCTGTAAAGATTTTATAAAAAGGTATAAAATGTATCCGCACTATCCTTCTAAAAGTAAACCTGCCCTTTATCCACCTTTCTGTAGTGGGCAGATCTCTGGGTGGGACTTGCTACTAGAACTGACCATATTACAGAGTTGTTCTTACCACAACCTTGAGCCAGGCCAATTCCAACTCGTTTCCTTCCCCATTGCCACATCTGTCTCCTTTCTGTTAGCTAGTTTTACACTCAATGATCTGTCTCCTCTCACATACACACATACACACACACACACACTCATGTGAATACCACAGGTCAACACTGGGTGTTTTTCTCACTACCTAATTTTTTGAAGTATTTTCTTATATTTTTATTTACTTATTTATTTATTTGAGAGAAAGAGGCAGATAAAAAGAGAGAGAATGAGTGTGTCAAGGCCTCTAGCCACTGCAAACAAACTCCAAATGCACATGCCACCTTGTGAATCTGGCTTTATGTGGGTACTGGGGAATTGAACCTGGGTCTTTTGGCTTAGCAGGCAAGCATTTACCACCAAGCAATCTCTCCAGCCCACTACCTTGTTTGTTGAGACAGGTTCTGTCACTGAGCCTAGGAGAACACTGATTCAGTTGGACTAAGCTAGCCAGCTTGCCCCAGGATTCTGCTGCCTCTACCTCTCCAGTGCTGGGATTTCAGACACATACCACCACATCTGGCTTTCACATGGGTTCTAGAGATTCATACTGAGGTATTCATGCTTGTGCAATAAGTATTTTACCAACTGAGACATATCCCCAGCCCCTATGAACATGTTTTTTTCTATCATTGATCTGTCATCTTCTTGGGGGACAGAACTCAGGGGCAAGGAAATACACATTCAAATCTTAGCTCAGCCGCCTGGTAGCCATATGATTTAGCTGAATACTTTACCTCTCCCTCTGTGTACCTGTCCCTTTTTCCATAAAAACAAGTTGACAAGAACTTAAGTCAATATTTTATAGGGCTACTATGACTGTAAATTAATACATGGAAATACATAGGAAGTCCTTAGAGAAGTGTTGGTTAAATAGTGAGTTCCATGAAAGTTAGCTTTAACCATACCAGTATTTCCCATGAAGCCTGGAGCTTTTCCAGTATTAAACAAATATTTATTCAATAATAAGGAAAAACATTTCTCTTCCCTAGGAATTGTCCCTAGATCATTAGAGATAGAGAAAAGAAAAAGAAACTTGAGGAGGGGAGAGGAAAATAAAGAAATGTATGGAGGAAAGAGAAGCATGCTATTCCTTTGCAGCATTTGGGGAGTTATGATAAGGATTTTTGAACCATGGGGTGTAAAGAATTCTGTTAAGCTCTAGTGTCTCAATCCCTCTGGTGTGATCTTCAGGGAGACAGCCTGCTGTGGGGTGCTTGCAGAGCATGGGATTCCTTTTCTGCTTCCATAACACTGGCCACTTCATCTTGCTGGAGGCATCTTTCAGGATGAGCATGTTGTTAAAGACTTGAGCTTACATCATCACATCTTCTTACAAAATACTGATCATAATTAAGTTGCTGATACAAGTGGGTGCTTGTACCAGGTCCAGGTCACCCACATCTCTATGGAAACACATGTTTGCTCTAAAACCTAGTAATAAAAAGTAGAATTTTTTAAATAGGAGCCAGTGTTGGGTTACTTTTGGGGAGAAAAACTTGTTTATATTTTCCAGCCATCAAAGTCTTATGAAATGAAATACTTTTAAATTAAATAGAAAAACCCTGTCTCAGGTGAATGCTAATGAGCTTGCCTGTGTTCTCCTCACTGTCCCTCTCCACACACCTTCAGCGGCCAAGATTTCTGCGTTTGTTTATTTCTGCTGTCCTTTGCTCCCACCCGGGAGAGGTGGTTTGGCACTTTATGCAAAATGGTTCATCTTCATTCATAAGCATTTGTACCAAAGCAGAAAACCCAAAGCGGGCCTACCCTGAAGTGCTGTGTGAGCCCCTTTCCCGCATCTCTGTATGCACGGCACACAGAGGTGCTTACAATGTACAGGACCCGCTGCCCCAGGAGCACCACGGTTGAGTAAAGATCTTCTCCCATAAAGGTCTAAAACTTGCATCAGCACATCTTGCCCTAGATCAGCTCAAGTGATATTCTAAGTGATTGGAAGCTTTTATCTGCCTCTGAAAGCAGGCATTTTCAAATAAGTATTGACTGTTAATGACCTGTTTAAATAAAACATTCAATATTCTTTCTTCCTCCCACAAAGAATTTAGTAGACAGAGGCATTTCTAAACCAAAGGCTAACCCTGCTTTTCAAAGGAAGCTGAGCTGAAGCTTTTAAATGTGAACATTTTTTTTTCTGACATTTGCCCTTAAAATGCTATTCAGTGGAGTTGTGCTAACAGTGGGTTGAGTACATTCAAGAGTCTTTGAATAAAAATTCAACCTTGGGATTTTTTTTTCTCCAAATTAAACACAAAAAAGTCTAAGTATCTCAATATGAAATCATGTCTCCGTAACCACTGTTTTATTGTTTGTGTCCTCACTCCTAATAATTAAAGCAACTTTCCTCTGAGGAATAAGGAACCAACAAGAACTTTTATTAAAGTGTGGGAATTAAAACACAGGGAAAAAAAGAGCCCTTGGTGTATCAGAGAACTCAGTAATTACAGGCCAGATAAGGAACAACAGGGGGTTAAGGGACAAGGAGGACACAAAACAGAAGACAGAAGTCTGAGTAGCTGAAAGGTGAGACAGCAGGAAAGCTCTGTAATATTCATTTTAGATATTCCCAGTTATATAGAAGAGCCAGTATTTGCCTCTTCAGTGGGCATTATGGTTACTCCAGTTTGCTTAGGGAACAGGACTGGGCATCTCTTAATGTGATCTATACAGTGCAATAGCTTATTGCATCAGAAATGTCACCAAATCCCTTTTTTAAAAAGGTGAATGTTCAGCTTCCTGCCCCTCCCCCCCATAGCAGCTAAGTGTTCCCATCAGCTCCCAGTGCCCTTACAGACCTGCAATAGCTGAGAGGCCGAGAGGACCACAGAGGGCATTTACTTCCACCTCTTTCTCCTCCACAGCTAGAGACCTGAGGCCCACATGCCAGGCAGTGGTGTATCAGCATGAAGAGTGCCCTATAGGGAGAGATGTGTACCCTTCTCAGCGCCCCCTGCCCAAGCTTACCCGTCCCATTTCCCATTCTCTCAGAGCTTTACTCTGCTATGGGCTGATGGTAGGAGAAGAAAGAAGTTATCAGTGACCTTGTGCCTTCTTACAAAGGTCATAGCATGCCCTAAATTACATACAAATGCATCTGGCTCTTGCTGGGTTCATAGTCTGGGAAACAGCAGGACACTGTCTGGGCTGACAGGCGTTTGGTTGCTTTTCAAATTCCACCCCATCATGGAGATCCTATACATAAGAACATCCCTGCTTCCTCCCCTCTGGGCCATGATGAAAAGTGTCTTAGATCTGCATGTTCACTGCATTGTTGGCTATACCAAAATCAGATACATTGTTTAGTTCATTTATTCCAAGGAATTCGTTTAACCAGTCCCATGCATGTCATCGAGCAGCGTCTCCCCGTGCCCAGTAAAGCACCAGACTCATTGCAGCTCTTGCAGTCTCAGCTAAGGCAGGATGCTACAGGAAAACAGCCATCTCTCGATAGCAAGTACCTGCCTGCCCATTCCCATGGGAGCAATTATAAATTCTACCTGTAAGATTGTGAGGAAGTGAAATAAAAAAATAAAATAAAATAAGAAAGTTTGTCCAGTTCTTTACCAAAGTACCTTGTGTACATCCATCCAGTCTCTGTAGAAATCTGTCTGTTGTGCCTTGGGATCCAGAAAGGCATATATAAACCCCTTCTTTTTGTTCCCAGAATGGAGGTTCTAATCTGTGGTTAGTAGGTGGGCATCTACAGGGTTAGTTGAAACACTGCTTGCCCACCCCAGCCCAGCTCCTGATTCTCCCTACCTAGTGTAGGGTGGGCAGTTTGCGTTTCTAACAGGTTCCCAGGTGAAACTAAGGCTGTTCCCCTGGAAGCCATGCTCTAAGAACTGCTGCTCTAGGACAGCGTTTTCTACTAGAAATAGTGTGACCCACACACAATGTTGAGTTTTGTAGTACTCACACCTGGTGGCGGGGGCGGGGGATAAAAAGAAATGCTTGAAATTAATTTTGATGTTTACATTTTGTTTAATCTATTAAATACTATTATGTCAATATATAATTAATATAAAAATATTAAGGAAGCAATATACATTCTTTTTTGTATTAAGTCTATATAATTCAGGGTCTGTTTTTTTAATTTTTTATTTTTTTATTAGTTTTGTATTCAGCAAATACAGGCAGTTTGGTACCATTATTAGGCTCATCCGTGGCCTACCCCTCCCCATTGGCCCCTCCTTGTTGAGGTATATGGGTCGTGCATTGTGGGGTTAGCCCACAGTTACAGTACAATAAATGTCTCTGCATATCATGACCCAACATGTGGCTCTGACATTCTTTCCGCCCCCTCTTCCGCAAAATTTCATTCAGGGTCTGTTTTATACTTCTAAGCACTTTCCATCCCAGACAGGTTGCACAGGAAATTGTCCTTGGAAACCACTATTGGTCTGGACGTGCATTGGCATTTGGGGTCCACGTGTTTCTCTTTTCAGAGCTCCTCCATTGATTCTGATGATTAACGAGAAGGTCAAGTGGATCTTCATTCTATACCAGCCTGGCCATCTCCCTTCTGTAAGGAGTGAGGACATGTCCTGCTACTCCCTTCCGCTGGCATGGTTATAGTTTATGAAATGTTTATTAGTAACCCCAAAATGCAGTCTGGCTTTTATGCTTTTACAAATCATGGGAAAGTTTTCATAAATGACCATGAAACAAATTGTTAAAGTCATTTTCTTCAGCTTGACTTATGCCATTCCTCTGGCTCTGTAAGTCCAGATCAAGCAGAGTGACATAATACCTGAGAACAGGAAAGTGAACCTAAGAGCAGTCATTGTTTTCAGAGAAAGAAAAGTGAAACCTCATTACTGCCGGCATGATGAGACATGAAGCGAAAGAGAGAAAAGTCAGAAAACAAATTGGCACCTCAATCCATTGTTTAAAATTTTTATGTTTCCTATGATTGCATGAGAAAGATATATATGACCTTGGAGTTTGGTAATAGATCACCCTGACATGCATATTAAATTTCATTACGTTATATCAATTAGAAATGTCAAAACAAATATATTGTCAGAATTACTGCCATTCAGGTTTATTTTTCATAGAAATGCTTATTTTGTTTACAAGCTAGTAACTTTTCAGCCTTGTATTAATGCATAATAAGTAAGACTGTTTCTTAGCGCATAGTTCAGTTTGATATAAGTTTGTGCCTGAGGTAATTGGTGATAACCATATTTGTGTTTTATTAATTTTACTCTGGAGAGGTACAGGGATGATATATTAAAATGACAAATTTCTTCCTTTATGATTGATGTCTTTTCATAGTAAGTTTCAATAATTTTCTTGATCTTTATTTTTCTCTGAGGTATCTATTTAAAATATATGATACCTATATATTTGTAATACTATTGCTAAAATCTAAATTATAATTGTAAGGAAAAAGACTTAATACCTAAACTTTTTAAATGTTGCATGCATATCAGCACTTACATTTATTGGCATCTTAATTTTGTACTGGTTAATAGATTTGCATGGAAGATGCAACTATAGACTTTATTTTTAATATTTTATTTTTATTTATTTATTTAAGAGACAGAAAGAGGCAGAGAGAGAGAATGGGTGTGCCAGGGCTTCCAGACACTGCAAACAAACTCCAGATGCATGTGCCACCTTTTGCATCTGGCTTACGTGGGCCCTAGGGAATTGAACCAAAGTCCTTTGGCTTTGCAGGCAAGTGCCTTAACCACTAAGCCATTTCTCCAGCCCAGCTATAGACTTTTGATTATAGCTATTTAATGCTTAACAGCATAGGTACACTCTGAGAGAAGCATTACTAGGCAAACCTGTCATTATGCAAACATCATAGCGTATACTTTCATACACCTAGATGAACCTGCCTATAACATAGAGGCTATGTAGCATTGACATCATGGTAGCTTGAATCAGATGTCCCCCCACTAAGTTAAGGTGTTTTGAATGCTTGGTCCACAGCCAATGGCAATTCTGGAGGTAAAGCCTTGCTAGAGGAGGTATGTTATTGGGTATGGACTTTGGGATGTTATAAACAGTTTCTTCCTTGTCAGAGGTTGGCTCACTTTCTTGCTGCTATTTTCCACCTGCTGTGGCAGAGGTGATGTCCAGCCTCTGCTCATGTCATGCTTTCCTCTGCCATTTTGAAGCTTCCCTCAAGACAGTGAGATAAAATAAATCCTTTCCTCCCATCAGCTGCTTTTTCTCAGGTGTTTTGTCACAGCAACACAAAAGTAACTAGAACAGCCATCATCTGTACAGCCTGTCATTGGCCAAAATGTCCTATGCAGTATGGCTAGCGTCTGGCCTCAGTCATTGATCTGGCCCAAGAACAGCCTCAAGTGCTAATAAGAATTAGAAACCAGTGCTAGAGAGATGACTTAGCAGTTAAGGTCCTTGCCTGCAAAGTCAAAGGACCCAGGTTCAGCTCCCCAGAATCCATGTAAGCCAGACTCCCAAGGTGATGCATACACACAAGGTCACGTATGTGCACAATATGGTGCATATGTCTGGAATTCAATTTTAGTGCCCAGAGGCCCTGGAACGCCAATATTCCCCCCCCCCACACACACACACACAAATAAAATAATTTTTTTAAAAAAAGAATTAGAAACCAGGTTCTTCCCAGAGCTGTGTCTGCTGCACAGACTTAAAGCTGGTGTGATCTTAATGGGTTAAGAAATGGGCAGTGAATCATGTCTAGCAATACTACACCACAAGATATGATAGTCAAGCATGATTTGAAAGAATCCGGAAGGTCTATTCCATCAGTCAGTATAAGGCCTAAAAATGTCAGATTAGAAACTGCTCATGTCTTCGCCTTATAGGGCTGGGGTTTCATGTTACTGAGTCCAGGGCTTGTCATGTAGGAGGAGGGGAGAACATGCTTCCTAGAGGAAAAGCTTCTTCTCTATGCAGGGTGAGTTAGAGTGAAACTAAGTTGTGCTGATTGGCCAGAGATAGATGACAGCATAGAAAAGATTCCCTAAAAGCTGAGGGGTACGAAGCGTTTTCATCTTCACATGGGAACAATGAGTCTGCTCCGAGGCATAAGCATGTGAGACTTTGCAGGGACAAGGTGCTTCCGAGCATCCTAGAGGGGCCTGTGCCACCTGGAAGGTGCAGGCAATTGCAGGTCACCCTCACCTGCCCCACAGATTGCTTGGCATTCATCCTTATCAGCAGAACCCACTATCTAGCAACCCATAATTTCTAAAGGCAAACCAATTTCTTTGTTCTGCTTAGATTAAAGCCCTTCAATTAGTTCCCATAACCAAAGCTGTGGCCAATTTCCCAACCCTTTCTTGTACACTGGCCAGCAGAAAGGCATGATTTGGAAAGAACATTGGAATCCACCTAAAAAGAAAAAGCCCTTCACGTGGGAAGCGAGGTGGGGGAGACTAGCTCCTACAATTATTTTTATCCTCTCATCTCAGAAACTTACAATAGCCCCAATCTATACTTGTAGCCAACATTTTCTTCCCTCTCTCCCTCTCTCTCTCTCTCTCTCTCTCTCTCTCTCTCTCTCTCTCACACACACACACACACACACACACACACACACAACATCGTGATTAATCTACTGGTATTTGTACTGAGGAAGAGCCATCTTTGAGGTAGACCTTGTGGTCAGCAAGCAGAGGAAGTGTCAAGAGGGGAATGTGTGGGAGAGGGATGTATGCACACACACACACACACACACACTAACTTGTGAGTGTAGCTTACCATTAGTGTTAGCACTTCCTCGGGCATTGGAAATATCTGCTCCATGGAATTCCAGCATGTCTCCCCTGTGGATTATAACACTTCAGTTTTTCAATACACTGCACAGCCGAATTCTAGACTTCATGGCGCACATGCAAAACAAAACACCATATTTTCTATTAGATTTCATATATATGCTATGGAAAAATTAGATATGTTCATAAAATTCAGCTGGCTTAGTTGAATGAAAGGCATTGTGGTTCCTAGGCCTTTCCTAACAATTAACACCAGCGCCATCCATCATTGTTCAATTCCTGTAGCACTATGAGTTTACCTCATGACCTCACCCAGACCTGCACTACATCACACCCTGAAAAAGATATATATTATCAGTGAAGGTTTACATAATGCCAGAACTTTCATTTGATTAAGAAAATCACCCAGAAGTATTTCAAGTATCATAATTGTGGACCATCTTGTCGGCTGTGATGACTGAAGACTTTACTTTTCAATCATGGCTTGTAAGCAGAAACACTCAAGTTTATTTGTTCCTGGTCTGACACACTGTCTGTCTTCATGGTCAGTAGCCATTAGAAAATAATCTTGGGCTGGAGGGATGGTCTAGCAGTTAAGGCATTTGCCTGGGAAGCCTAAGGACTCAGGTTCAATTCCCCAGTGTCCACATAAGCCAGATGCACAAGTAGATGCATGCATCTGGAATTTGTTTGCAGTGGCTGGATGCCCTTGCATGCCCATTCTCTATCTGCCTCTCTCCCCTCTCTCTAGCTCTCTCAAAATGGATAAATAATTTTTAATATAAGAAAATAATCTTGTTTCACTTCCAGGGGCCAGAACAAATGAGAATAAAATTTAGGTATTATTTGCCAGCTAGGATATTTACTTTCTCCTATATGCCAGGAATTGGAATACAGACTTTGCCAAATGGAAGAAATGAAAGGTGTTTTCAATAGGCTGGGGCTCTTTGCAGAGCATGTGGGAAAGAGCTGCTGTACTGGAAATGAGGATGCAGGGACTCTCTGGCTAGTATGCCCAACCGTGTGTCAGTTGGCAGTACTATTTGGAAACTTCTAAAAATAAAATCTTATTGCTTCCAATATCTGATAATATGTCTTAGTGGATTTCTGTTTGAGAATAATTGGAGTGATAATAGAGCCTACATTGGATAGTGTCCAAAAATCAGCAAAAGGTGATGAATCTAAATTTATACTTTACTTAAGGTTTAAAAGAAAATAGTTGGAAGAAATAGACAATTTTTGCAAGCTGCCCCAAACATACATCATGTCTAAAGAGGAGGACATTTTATATCAGAAGTCATAAAGGGGACAAAAAGAAGTGTTTCAATAACTATGGACTGACAAAAAGCATTCAGCATACAATTAGGCCACATGTATGTTAATACCTTGGCCTGACTAGCTCCTAATTTCTGAACCATTCATGCATTTATGTTATTTATTCTCTATCTCTGAAAGATTGAAACTAAAGTAAAGACCTAATTTCAAGGGCTGGAGAGAGAGCTCAGTGACTAAAGGCGCTTGCTTGAAAAGACTGATCGCATGGGCTCAATTTTCTAGTACCCATGTAAAGCCAGGTGCACAAAGTGGTACATGCACCTGGAGTTCGTTGCAGTGGCAAGAGGCCCTGGTGTGCCAATTCCCACTCTCTGTCTCTGTGAGCAAAGACATTTAAAAAAATGTAAAGACTTAATATCCATTTTCCATTTGATCACATGAGAGATACAAAACACCATGGCTTGGTGTTAGGCACACAGAGCTCAGAGTGGGGGCCACTTCACAGAGGCGATTGGATGGCACAGAGTAAAGCAAGCCAGAAGACCATGAACAGTGTTCATGGGCCACTGAGCCTGGCAATGCTGAGCCTATAGGCTTCAGAAATCATGGTGAATGGACCTATGTATTGATCTAAAGGTTGTTTGCAATACATTGGTAAGTGTGTTGCTGGAAGGTGATAGAGGGAAGTGGCAACTATGGTTGAGGTGGTGAGGGAAGCCCTCTTTATGGAGGGAAACTTGAACAGGAAAGAAACAGTCATGCTAAGAGCTGAAGCGAGAGCCTTCCAGGGAGAAGGAAAAGAGAAAAGAGTGTTTCATATATTGACACCTATGTGTTTCTGTAGTGCTTAATAAAACTCTGCGTATGCACAGTAAACATTTGTGAGGTTACCTAGGGCTGATAAAAGCTTTGGGAGTGAGGATTACCTTGAAAATGCATAGTTGAAATTGGCGCAGTTTCCCTCCCCTCACTGTTTTTAACCACTTTCCACATAAGAAGAAATGCTGTGTAGGTGCATCACCATCTCTCATTGTCATTTTTCACATCATGATGAATAAAGGATTTTACATTGTCTTCCAGAATTATCATAACATACTTTTTAGAACAGGGGTAAATCAGATGTTTAAACAGGAAAGTATTTTTACATTTAAAATGGTATCTATGACTGAATGAAACAATTGATCATGTTAGAAGGGAACATAAAACAGCACATTGGGAGAAGTTTTGAAATGTTAATCTTGTTTTTTAACCTCTTCTTTACAGGGCTTATTCCACTAGAAGCAAGATGGCTGAACTCAATACTCATGTGAATGTCAAGGAAAAGGTAAGATCCACTTTTTCATTCACTCTCAGAAGCTACAAACTTGGGCTGGTTTAGCGGTTAAACGCTTGCCTGTGAAGCCTAAGGACCCCGGTTCGAGGCTCAGTTCCCCAGGACGTACGTTAGCCAGATGCACAAGGGGGCGCACGCGTCTGGAGTTCATTTACAGTGGCTGGAAGCCCTGGCATGCCCATTCTCTCTCTCTGCCTCTTTCTCTATTTGTCGCTCTCAAACAAATAAATAAAAATTAAAAAAATTTTAAAAAAAAAGGAAGCTACAAACTTGATTAACAAAATCCCTAGCTAGTAGGATCTTGAATGGAAGAAGGGGGAAAGAGTTTGCAGAGACACACAGTAAGCTTGTCCTACTAAGTGCAATATTTAGCAGAATCTTAAGTTGCATTTATGAAAAATATGATCATATTACATTCATTTTCTTCTCATTTGCTTTTGACCATAGCCTCATAAGTGGAATTTGTTGTCATTTCCATTAAGGTGAAAATTGAGAAACAGAAGTAATTTGGTTAAGTTCACACAGCAGGTACATGACGCTTCTGGGATTTGAACCCAGACCATGGCATTCTGTGGCTCATATTCCTTGTGACTTCTCTCTTTCCTGCTTCCTTTCTTTTAACTTTTCTAAGGGGGCATGGTTTCACTGGGAGGCCCTGGCTGGCTGAGAACTCACTGTATATATTAGGCTGACTTCAAACTTGTGATGATCCTCCTTCCCATGCTTTTCCAATGCTGGAATGACAGCTGTGAGCCACCGTGCCTGGATCCTAAGGCTCATATTTTTAGTCACCTCAGTTGCATCTAAGCACTCAAGAAATGGCCTCTTGCAGAGAACCATTTTATCACCTGGTGGACCTCCTGGGAATCCGTTAAGGTTTCTTTTGACTCTGACAGTTGATGATACTGACCACCTCCCTCCCCCATCATCTGTTGAAGACTGGTCACTCTTCAGAGCCCTTCCCAGAGAAGCTTCCTCTGCTTAGGGTTAGCATCCCTCTCTTTCCACCTGTGCTATCCTGGTACTGTTCGCACTTTGATGACCATGAACCTTAGGCTACGGAGATATGTCTGTCCAACTCACTCCATCACAACAGAGATTCTGGAAGGGATTTGTCCATGGTCATCTAGCTGAGAACAAGAGCCTGGTCAGGAACCTGGGTCAGCCCATTCCTATGCCGCTTTCCCTAGAGCCACTCCCAGGTTCCACTGGACTGCCCTATTCTTAGGGACAGAATGTGTTCTTGTTTGTTTGCTTATCCCCACCTTACTAAAAGTGCAGAGTAAAGGACAAGAGAAAGACTCCTTGCTATTTTCCCTCTTACTAGATGGCACTGATTATATAGCTTGGACTTTTGCTCGCACAGAATGTATGTTTAGAGTGGAGAAGCCAAAATAAACCCCAGAACATGTAAATATGCATAATCATTTCATGAAGAAAACACAACAAGGCACTGTGGTGGGAAAGGAGGTTTGAAAGGTGGCAACTCTACAGGAGTATATCAGGGAAGCCCCTGGAAAGGAATATTTGAGCTGAAATAAGAATGATGGGAATGAAACAATGACGTAAAGATCTGAAGGAAAAGAAGTTGCAGGGATAGAAAAGCAAAAGATGCTGCTTAAGGTGGACTGAGTTGTGTGTGTTTGGAGAGCATATGGCCCGAGTGAAGTGCAGAGAGGATGGGGGCTGAGGTAGAGGGTACCAGCCACCTCACCTGGGCCCATGGACCTCCACGAATGGAATCCAAAACTCTGTATTCTTGAATGGGAACATTTTTATCTTTCAATACAAAGACATATGTTTTTATCATCTTAAATAAGTTTAGCATTTCCTTCATCCATAAAATGTAGGCAAAGGGGGAAATAAACCCAAGGTAGCAGTTGCAGGACCTATGACTTAAATAACTAGAAATCACAAGTGTTTTCATATCAGTTTCCATTTTTTACAGATATTCTGCTACTTGTTCAACACTACTTCAAAATTATTACAATTCTAGAACCTGGTGCTATATTGTATTTGACGCTTTAATAGAGAAGTGCACATATTGCTGAAATATAAATACGTTTTTTCATTAATATTTGAATATATCGATATGAGTGCTATCTTTTGCAGTCATAATGTATTTTATGACATGAATTTCAACATGTTATTCTGAGAAGGGTCCCACAGGCTTCATCGAAGGTGAAGGTCTGTGTACAAATAGCTTTAAACCATGGTAGAGCTATATAGAGCTCTCTTCCAAGGGCAAAAGGAATCCATTGGAAGATGGTAAGCAGGAGGAAAACCTAATGTTAAGTTATGTTGCTAAAAGCTCACCTTTGTTCCCTTAGCAACTATGGAACATGTTTTGTATGTTTCCTTATTAAATAAATTTCTATGTAGGAAGACAGTGAGGCTTGAGGCCAAAGTCAGACTTGGCCTTGTCTGGTTCTAAAGCCTGTTCCCTTCTCAGCCTGTAACTGCTCCTCAGGGTGTCCACCAGACCACAGGACACGCTGGTTACCCCAAGCTTCTAGGGACATAATCACAACCTGCTTTCACCAACATACAATTTCTTTGGAGTCTTGTGTGTCACCTTGAAAGTCGATACAAAATGTTAATCTATCATATACCATATTGTATCCCATATATTATTTTAATAAAAAACTGTTTTAGCTTCTTGATCATTGAGTGAGCAACAGCAGAAAGATATGTCCCCTTGTTAGTGTGGCTTTGTGGTTTTTGTGATATTGTTGTGACTTGTGATAATTTATTGAAGTGAGAATATGTGCTCTCCAGTATAAAAAGCAGAGTCAAGCACCACAGTGCTGACCACCAGTTGACCCCTTTCCATCTATCTGGAAACCCAAGGATTGAACAGTTTCTTACATTGGGCTGTGGGGCTAGAAGATACTTTAATGAATCTGATTTCTAGCAGCTGAGCCCTACAAAGCACAGCTGGTGGATGGACCACTCTGTGAGGCCATATTGTCAACATTAAAATGTCTTACTCAGAACTGAGGAAACAGTTGATCTGTCACACACACCACAGGTTCAGAGCATTGGCTTGGGCTCCACGTAATCCACCTGTCCTAGGAAATAGAAGAGATCCATGTCACAAGTAATGGTAGGAGTTTTACCACTTCACTTTAGTAACTAATCAGAGTGTTGACAGTATTTGGGAAAGGGTGATGTTTAAGTTGTAAATATTGTGAATCTCTATGACAATATAAGCAAAGCTCCTCTAACTTAATTAGTGAATTCCATCTTCCCATGGAAAAAGGTTAATAGATTTCTCAACTCAGTAAAATAAGCCATAATAAACAACTGAAAATTCTGATCATTTATAGTTTTACATTAATTTATTTTTGTATGCTTACTTCCTTTAGTTATTAGCCTTTATAGCCTTTTTATGATTAGTTTGTTTCTCAATCTGTCACACAAAGCAATGACATTTCAGTTCTGAAAATTAAGAATAATAACTATTATATCTTAAATTATAAGCTTTTATAGATTAGACAGCAGGTCTATACTGTTTTGATACAAGATCTAGTCAGGCATTGTGGGAAATTAAATAACAAAAGTTTCAGGATGAAATGAGCCCTTCATTTTTCTCTAGTTGGTCTATAATTGGGTAGTGGATTGAACAGGAATGGCCACTTTGGTGAGAAAGTAATTTTTGTCCTCCTGCGACTTTGAGTCCAGAAGAGAAACTAATAAGGTTTAATATTCAAGACAAATGAATCTTTCAGTAGACACTGTGATATTTTATTTGAAAATACCTTTATATTGTTGGTTATACCTTGAAGGATTTGAATTGGAAATGAAGCTAGAGTCAGGTTAGCATTGTTAGTCAGAAGCTTTTATTTATTTGTTTGTTTTGTTTTTTAACACTTTCATCTGCTGCCACCTCTCCACACATCCTCTTCAGCCATCCGGACCTTGGACATGTCTGCCTCCATGCCTTTGCCTAGGCAGTTTCCTCTGTGTGAAAGAAATGTCCTCGCCTGGGGCTGGACCCTTCTCACTCCCCTTCCTCTCAGGAACTCTTTGGGCCATTTGTTTCTTTCCTCCTGCTCTGCCTAGACTCTGTTCCATGTCAGTCTTCTTCGGTAGGATTCTCTGCATCTTTCTCTGTGGGCATTACAACATATGGTAAAACCCTTAGTTGCCACTCTCCCTGTGTAAGACTTGGTGCTTCTTGGGGGCAGTTGACCCCCCTTCAGTTAGAATTAGATAAATGAATGGATAACAAATGAAGGAGTATGCCTGCTTAACTAGTTAAGTCCTTTACAGACTACATTTTTGGTTCATATTTTATAAAATCTCAGGCTTCTTGAAAAATAGAATGTAGGTTAATGGAAATATCATCTCATTTTAATACTCTTTGCTATTAAAGCATGTTTTAAATTGCTTTTAGAATCAGGAGCTTAGGTTGCATGAGTTGCCACTTGTGGTTCTGCAGGAAACAGTATCTTTATGAGATGATTAGCATATACATGGTCTCAGGTAAGTTTCACAGTAATAAATGAGGTTGCTGGGCAAGCAACGAGTCATAGTCACTGCACAAAATAAAAGAAAATGAATCCCAAATCTCACCTTACTAAGGATAGATATAAGAAGAAAAGCCTTGGGACTAGCCAGAGTATAGCTAAAGCACAGTGCACTTCTTTTCTTTTTCTTTTTCTTTTTCTTTTTTTCTTTTTTCATAGTGCACTTCTTATAGGTCTTTGCTAAATGATCTTTTAAATGAAGTTCAGCACCAGAAACTCTAAATGCATTAGTTAATAGTGTCTATTAGATTACTTCTTGCAGAAAACTCTTAAGTACCAAGTTAAATTGATTTATAATTTTCTTAAATTAAGAAAGGATAGAATTAATGTAGACAAATAGAATTTTTATCAGATATTGATCATGTGTTTTTATGAATTATTTTAAATCAGATTCAATTCAATAGGAAACATTGGTGATGGAAAGTAAAAGGAATCCTTTATAAAAATAGGGCTGAAAGCCAGGAGTGATGGTGCACGCCTTTAATCCCAGCACGTGGGAGGCAGAGGCAGGAGGATTGCTGTGAGTTCGTGGTCACCCGAGACTCCATAGTGAATTCCAGGTCAGCCTGGGCTAGAGTGAGACCCTACCTTGAAAAATATCTAGGGCTGATATTTAATTAGTGTCCAGGTATGCCATGATAACTCATTCCAAAGATGAGCAATCCCTATGTCACCCTGGGGTCCCAGTACCTTTGGGGATCTCTAACAAGAGGAGGTTTGGAAAGAGCATAGGGATAGGAGGCAGGGGTTATTATCTCTCCAGTTACTACTTGAACAACCTGAAGCAAGTCACTTAGCTCTTCTGGGCCTTAATTTCCTAGTCAGCAGATGGAACATAATTATAAACCCTACCACACAAAACCATCTAATACAAAGTAAGTGTGGGTGGGGGAGGCAGATACTTTATGAAATCTTAATAATATAATCTATAAATGATATTAGAAGGGCTCAGCTATTTATTTTGCAATTAAAAGTAGAAAAAAAATGAGCTCTGCTTACCATTTTGCTTGGGGTCCAAAATATAAATTCCTATAGAGCCAACTAAGGGTGGGGGGAAGGAAACAGAGAGAGAGAGAGAGAGAAAGAGAGAGAGAGAGCAAGAGAGGGAGGGAGGTAGAATGGACAGATGAGAAAACATCAAAGTGGACTTGACTTTTTCAAACCTTGATAGCTATTGCTGAGCGTCACAAAAAATAATTGAGACGAGACAATATGATGATATGGAAATAGGAAATAGCTCAGTCTATAATATCATTGCTGAACTATGCCACTTATTGTGAATAGCTTTTAGAGCTGTTCAAGTTAGCAAGGTAAATTGGATTGTAAACAATAATTGTACAGAGTCATTAAAATGAAAGGAGAGGGGTAGGATAGGACCGAAGAGTCCCTTGTCCATTCTGGGTACAAGGAAGTATCTTGGTTACCAATTCTGCAGATCACTAGGATAAAGTATGTCAACACCTGTGTCTAGGAGTCTATCCTCAACAGGTGAACAGATACATTATTACTTAATAATAAACATATCCTACATTATTTTTTCCTGGAACTCATGACCTGTTTTTTGCAAAGTATTGAACTACAATTCAAAGCCTTTATGTGGGACAGAGTATAGAAAAACCCAAGCATTTTATTAAAGAGATTTCAATAGGATTAAAGAGAATAAAGAAGAATGTCATCATTATGCATCTTTAAACTATTAGCTCCACTTAATAGAGAACTCATTTTGGGGGGATTGCGGTGAGTTTTAATAACAAGCTATTGTTTTGAAGAAAATGAACTTTGCAAGCTTTGGAGGGGGGAAAACTTAATTTCATAATTATCAATAATATTTAAGCTAATTTAGCCCAACCCTTAGGTGAAATAGTGAAAATACTAGCCACACAGTTTTCAGATTTCACTGTGGATCATCTCTTGTTGTCATTTTCTCATAGGAAAGGGTCATTAAATTTCCCTTTCAAAGAAAGGAGAAACACTGACAATAGTTATTGCCTAATGCTTATGTACAGAACTGCTGTTATTGTTGCTTAGCAACCAGAAGAGATTTGACAGGGAGTCTAAAGGAACTGAATGAATAAATGGAAATGTCAGCATCAGTTTCAGGGGATAAGAAGAAATTTACTATTGCAGGATTAGCATCACATTGCTTTTCCCAAGCTTCCTGATTGGAATGCACAGAGTATCCATCCCGCTTCTCCAACCCCCTCTCCTCCTAGCCTTTCGTGCTCACCCCTTTGCACTGTGGCCAAGGGCTGTGTAGAAGACAGATGGTTCATGCTAAAGAATACAAGAGCATGTCAAAAATGAAATCATTTGGCGGCAGGAAACAGTAACCTCTGTTCGCAATCCCTTGAAATTTATAGGTATTTTACCAACCTCCTAGTCATTTCTTACCATGATCCTTCATATTAAATTATCCAATTTTTAGAGATAAAAAATGACAAGGCAGCAACAATGGTTTCTTCTCTTCTGACCTTGCACAATGAAAATCTGTTAAGATAGATTAGATAGGCAGACAGACAGGTAGGTTTTGCTCTTGAAAGTAAACTGCTTATATGTTATGAAAGCTACTTTTTCTCTATAAGCCATTTCGCTACAACAAGATCACAAACTTGTTACAAGCAGTTAGATTTTTAAGTTATTTGCATAATTAATAGTTCTTTTTTTTTTAAGAAGATGGAGCCCAGCTGGAGGAGGTGTGTTGCTGGGGGTGGGTTCAGAGTATTTTTTTTTTATTTATTTATTTGAGAGCAACAGACACAAAGAGAAAGACAGATAGAGGGAGAGAGAGAATGGGCGCACCAGGGCTTCCAGCCTCTGCAAACGAACTCCAGACGCGTGCGCCCCCTTGTGCATCTGGCTAACGTGGGACCTGGGGAACCGAGCCTCGAACCGGGGTCCTTAGGCTTCACAGGCAAGCGCTTAACCGCTAAGCCATCTCTCCAGCCCAATTAATAGTTCTTACATCAGCAATATCATAGACTTTATATCCTTCAGAATATTTATTAATCAATACCCAGTGAAAAATTTAGCCACGATTCTACAGAGGTAATTATGATTCATATGGAGGAAGGTGAAGGTAGGGTGTGCCTCCCTGAGTTGGGACAAATATTAGAATGTTAGTAAGATATTGCATGTGGTGGTGCATACCTATAATCCCAGCACTTGGAAGGTGAAGTCAGGAAGATCAGGAGTTCAAGGGCATGAAATTTTTATGTCCATGGAAAATAATGAATAAAAAAATGGAGAACCACTGTTCTATACTCTTTAGTAAATTAAAATGCAAACTCTGGGATTTCCCTTCACTCAGCAAGCTGAGCCATATTGCCACCATTATGAAGGTCTTCTAAACTTCTAGAGTAAATAGCAACTTTATTTTCCAACTCTGTTTTCTGCCATATGTAAAGTTAAAAAAAAAAGTCCATGTTCCCTCTTCTGAAACTCTGTCCTTCATTACATTGTATCAACTCTTGGGCTCATGAGGAAAGTCTTATGGATGTTGTCCAGAATCCTAACTCTAATAGTAGATGAATCCATGCCCTCCCCCCTCTGCACACACAGGAACCATGAACGACCAAGGCAGGGCAGCTCCCTCCATTTGGATGGAGTACACAGTCTCTCTGTTTAGTTTCTTGTAAAACACAAGAATCTCATCACATCATCTTTAGCATCCACTCACGACTGCTGGCCAGATGCCTGATGCCCTCCTGTCCTTGGGACCCCCTCTGCTTCTCAACCTTTGAAGATAATTATCAATAAAAACGTGTTGGAGTGATGATTGAAGATCAGTTATGTAACTTAATCTTTTTCTGTTTTGTCTATTTTTTTTTTTACTGTGATAAGAACACAACATGAGATTTCCCCCCCCCTTAAGTATATAATATAGCACTGTTAGCAATAGACACAGTGTTTCTGGAACATTTGTCTTATATAAATGACCCTCAGCAACTCTCTTTCTCCTTCTTTCCCAGGCTCTGGAAGCCACCATATTACTCTCTGCTTTTATGAGTTGGATTATTTTAAAATTTTGTTAAACTGGAATCATACAGTAGTTGTCCTTTGACTGGCTTGTTTGCCTTAACATGATGTCTTTAAGACTCATCCATGCTCTTGCTGCATATTGCTGCATTTTCTTTTTTTTTTTATTTTTTTCATTTGGGTTATGGGAAACAGAGACAAAGGGACAAAGAGAGAATTGGCCAGGGCCTCAGCCACTGAAATCAAATGCAAGATGCTTGCACCACCTAGTGGGTATGTGTGACCTTGTGCTTGCCTCACCTTGGTGTGTCTAGCTTACATGGGATCTGGAGAGTTGAACATGGGTCCTTAGGCTTCTCAGGCAAGTACCTTAACCACGAAGCCATCTCTTTAGCGCCTGCCTTTCCTTTTAATTAAGGCTGCATAATATTCCACTGTATTTAATTCCAGTACATGTAGGTATTATACTGTAGGTATTCATCCATTGAGAGAAAATAGTCAGAGTTTTGGGTTTTTTTTTTTTAAATAATTACTGCTCAAATTATAACCTTAGTAATTGCAGTAATGTACAAAATGGCTTTAGTTCTTTTTACTGACTTTAGAAGAAAAACAAACAGATAAAAGTTTTAAGGAGGGCTGGAGAGATGGCTTAGCGGTTAAGCGCTTGCCTGTGAAGCCTAAGGACCCCGGTTCGAGGCTCGGTTCCCCAGGTCCCACGTTAGCCAGATGCACAAGGGGGCGCACGCGTCTGGAGTTCGTTTGCAGAGGCTGGAAGCCCTGGCGCGCCCATTCTCTCTCTCTCCCTCTACCTGTCTTTCTCTCTGTGTCCGTCTCTCTCAAATAAATAAATAAAATAAAAATAAAATATTAAAAAAAAAAAGTTTTAAGGAAAATAAAATCTGGTCAGTCAAATGACTGTTGTGACTGATATTCAAACCATGGTGTCATTTTTGAATTGGTCAAACCATGTAATTCAAAAATGGTATGCAGGTCAACAAAAATGGACCCCTCATAAAAGAAGTGCATCCCTGGTTTCCACAGGATTCAGATGATCTGTTTCCTCTGTACCACTATGAAGGAATGTCCAAGGTTAATATAATTTAGACATTAAGTTAACTCCCTTATTCTAGTATTGACCAAAGGGTAATTAACTTTTATATTCTGGTATTGATTAAAGAGTAATAGTGACTTATGTCTTTTAGAAGATTCTTTATCTGTGAAGTTCTGTGAATGAGCAGGGGAAAAAAGACCACATTAAGAGTAAATGTCAATAATCACACCCCTCCCCATGGAGACTTTAAACTCTATAGAAAATGAGAAAAGTTTTTACGGAATATTCTGTGTAGCTATAGAAGGCAAATGTGTTTTGATTTTCTACTGTGATTAAAACACCAAAAACAGCGCCGGGCATGGTGGTGCACGCCTTTAATCCCAGCACTCGGGAGGCAGAGGTAGGAGGTTCACCATGAGTTCAAGACCAGCCTGGGACTACATAGTGAATTCCAGGTCAGCCTGAGCTAGAGTGAGACCCAACCTCGAAGAGCCAAAAAAAAAAAAAAAAAAAGGCTTATGAAAATAACTTTGGGATCCTCAAGTATTAAGTTTAAATATGGTATTCATTAGAGATAACAGCTAGACAGAATATTAACCTAAGCCAAAATACTGTGTAGGTGTAACCAGTTGGCTGAAAATAGATGTCCAATGGATCCAGGGTCTCACCCTGTCCTAAATTATCTGAAAGTCTTAACTGATGATTCTGGGGAAATAGGTGGAAGGATCAAGCACAATTCTAGAAAAATACAGGTATACACTGAATCCATGTTAGTTAAACAGGTGGAATAAAGGGTACATTGCCCCCACTGCATGTTTCAGTGCATTGGAGGCACTGTTACCCTTAGCAACTACTCAGTATGCATATGTATCCATATGCTACAAATGGCAGGTTGAAGATCAAAATTCTAATATGAGCCAGGCATGGTGGCTCACACCTTTAATCCCAGCACTTGGGAGGCAGAAGCATAAGAATCACTGTGAGTTTGAGACCACCCTGAGACTACATAGTGAATTCCAGGTCAGCCTGGTCTAGTGTGATAACCTACCTCAAAAGAAAATTCTGGTATGAAACTTGACAATGGACTAACTTCAAAGATTTAGGTACTTAATTTTAATTTTACAATTACTATTAGTTTAGGTAGCATTTGATTATCTCTTACTCCATAAATCATCAGAATTATTTCTAGGAATTAAGGACATTATATCTAATACAAAGTATCAATCTTCATTTGGTGCTTTAATAACTATTAATTGGTTTTTGAATTAAAATGTCCAGTGACTTGATAAAGCATAAACACAGGATAGATGAAAGAAAACTGGCCTGTGGCTTTTGTTGTCTTTAACCCTTTGAAGTATACTGTATTCAGTAAAGAGTACTGCAACAGGATCTCCTCCATTAAGAGTTGATATATTCGACCCTACCCTTAAAACAGAGTAGGCTCTAGTGGCAGGCTGAGCCCTGTCGTAGAAAGCGACTTCCCACAAAATAGGCGATTCTATCTCTTGCTCCCCATAGGGCTCTTTCCATAGAGCTTGCCGGGCTGCCACGTAAACAGTCTGACTGTTCTAAAGCTACCATGCTGGGAGGAAGGCTAACTAACCCATTGAGAAAGATCTCACAGAGCAGCCGCATGACACCGTGAAGAGAGCACATTGCCCTGCCAGCCCTCATAGGCATCAGTGTCTCTCTCACACTATCTACTGCACGAGGGACCCCAAGGCAGATCCATGCAACCAAACGCCTCTTAGATTCCTGACCCACTGAGATAGAAAATAACAAGGAAGTAACAGACTGATTGTTGTAAGCTGCAAGGTTTCAGCTACTTGTTCTGTAACACCCAGCAACTAGCATAACTTCTCAGGAGAAAGCATGCCCTCTCCAACAGCTAATACTGTTCTGAACTAGAATTCATATTGTTGAACTATGATATTACATGAATAATGGAGATGTGTGGAAGTGTTATAGTACATTCAGGTAAACTAGTTGAGAGGTGAGCAGTTTTACCTAAAAGAGTTTTTTTTAAATTTTTTCCTATGCCATCTTCTGTCCTTACCCTCTCTCTCTTAGCATTCTGCAACTTTCATCATGTCCCTCACTCATGGTTCTCAATTCTGGTTGAACATTAGAATCATGGTGAAAACTTAAACAAAGGAATACTGAGCCAATCCACCCATATTGCTTCATTTTTTCATAACTTGCATCTAAACAGAAATCAGTTGTTTCCTCAAAGTACCTTGTGAGTTCTTCTACACTAACCAACATTGGTCCATTTTCTTGCCCTTGGGTACTGTGCTAGACTCCTAAATGGCATCCATTTGACCTTCTCCATCTCATCCACAAAGAATCCAGAACGACCTTCTTAAATACACAAACATACTCTTTTTCTGAGAAAACCTCTTCCATGGCCTTTCCTTAGAATAAAGCTCAAAGTTATGTTTGATACTTTCAGGACATTTTGGCTTCCTGCCTCTGTCTTCAGCTTCTGAAATTCCTTCCTTTTAACTCTGAATGCTCCAATGATCCTGGGCCTTCTTGACCTTGAGTATGCTTTCCTGAGTCCTGTCCATCATACATGTGTTATATTCCTATTTTTTAATATCCTACCTCCTTCTGGCTTCTACCATTACTCAGGGCTATTCTGCCTTTGTTCCCAGTTTAAACTAATTATGGTCCTCAGTGCTTCCATGATTCTCTACAATGAGAACAGTCCTCCCTTGCAGACAGCAAAACATGTTCACTTCTTTTCATTACATCCATCAAACATCAGTCTTCTTAGACTATAAATTCCAATGAAAGTCAGAGAATGTGTCTGTCATTGCCTGTGGGCCAGCTTTTGTGGCTGACTCTCTGAAGGAACATGGATTAAAAGGTCACTGTCAGCTCTGAGAGAAGTTCCTGTGAGAATGGCTTGCGTACTTGGCTTTTTGGCTTTTAAAAATTGAAGCCAACAGTTTGGCTTTGGCCGATATAAAATTTAAATCAGGAAATCTAAGATATAGAAAATGTCATCTGACTTTTAAATGATTCAAACTTTTTGATGTGTTCTTTGCTTATGGTGACAAAAATGCAAGGTTCCAAAAGATAATAACAGCTGGCTGGAGTAATGAATCAGAACTTACAAACTGAAAGGTAACAAAGCTAGTTGCAAAAATTCTACTCCTGTGTTATAATCACTATGTAATTGCAGGAGAGCAAGCACTTGTCCTAAAGCAATCTAGGGAAAGTCAGGAGCTGGTGAGCTCCGTTCAGGCCAATAAGATGTCTCCTAAAAGTATTCATGCCATTACAACCACTTGAAGAGATAACGGGAGTCCCATGAAGGCAGGCACGTGGCCCACAGTCCTCCTCTCTGATCTAGCCACCTCTGGAACAGTATGCTTTATTGCAGAAGCACATTTCAATAGAAAACACTCAGAGGAGTGTTGACCAGATGGTGAAAGCTTGGGAATCACAGCTTAGGAGAAATCACTGAAGAGCATATGTTTCTCTACAAAGATGGAGTTCTGAGCAATGCATCCGTTCTTTGAGATAAGTGAAGGACAGTTCTGGGGTAAACAAGGTTATGCCCTTCACTTTGGAAGGTAACACTAGGAACAAGAGTTGGAAAGATCTAGCATGTCCTCATTGCCAACTTCTCTTGTCCTCTTTATCTGTTCCTTGTTTTCAGAAGGATCTCTGGTCCCTTCACCTCTCACTAGTCTCCTAACCCATCCCCCACTTCACAGGCACCAGATGTCTGCACTGACTGCTCTACTGATGCTCGGGACTCCCGTCGCCAAGCCCCAGGACCACTGCTAGGTTTCTGTGTAACTTTGAGTCATTCCTATCCTCTGACCCTGCTTCTGGCTTATTCAGAATCTCTGGAAACCAGGGTATATCTGGACTTTCAGTCCTACTTAGCAATTCCTTTAATTCATTGAGGCCACTTCCTGTCTCATTCCTATAAGAACAACTCTAAATCTTTCTCTATTTTTTAAGACCCAAAACAACCTTTTAACACTCTCACTCAGATTTCTATAAAATTTCCACTGCATACTTTCAAGTCTTCATCCTCTCTGTCTCTTTTTTCTCCTTTCTCAAAATTCCAAGAAAGAGAAAAAGGAATGTCTCATCCCTTCCAAAGCTTGTTTTTACACCTGAGTCTTGACATTGTTTTCTCTCATTTCCTTAGGGAGCTCATTTCATAATTTATCTCCTTTCTTTCCTCCCTAAAAATATTTGCTCATTGCTGGCTCCTTCCTTCACCGGAGAACATGGCTCAAACACTTTGGGAGATACACTGTACACTGATTGTTTTAACATGGATTGGAAAGAGGGAAGGCCAATCCAGAGAATTTAATTAGGAAGCTCTTCCAGAGTCTTGTGGAAGACAAAAGAAACCTATCTAGGTTAGTGAGAGAATGAGTGGAGAACAGGTGAGATTTTATTATCAAAATGTCTTGGAGTAGTTTTTATTTAGACTTTGCCTCATTTTCCTTGTGTTTTGTCAGCTTCTCTTGCTTCCTCATAAAGTCTAGTTGGGATAAATGAATAGGTAGAATTCCCCAAAACATTTGATGAGGAAGGCTGCCATCCGGAAAGTGGATTTAGGGATTATGGAATAGGAGAAGACACCTTATTAGGAGAAGAAAGTGGTGTTTGTTCCTCAAAGATGAATCTGTTGGCTCCATTTCCTTTTGCCAGCACAATTCACTGCAAGCCAAGTGGCTTACTACAATGTAAATGTAGTGCTTTGGAGGTCCGAAGGCTGAATGGGACTCAGTGGCCCCCAGACCAGGTGTCTGCATGGCTGTGCTCCTTTCTGGAAGTGATGGGAAGAACTCATTTTTCTTACCTATTTCAGCTTCAGACGCTGCCCACACCCCTTGCTTCATTGCCCCTTCTATCTTAAAGCCTTACAGTGGTCGATGACTCTTTCACCTCCTTCCACTTCTGAGGACACTTGTCCCTATGTTGGGCCCCACTGAGCTAATCCTCACCTCGTCATCTCTGGGTCCATTGGGGAACAACTTACATTCCATCTGCAAACTCAGTTTGCCATGTGTTCTAGGGTTCTCCAGAAGAACAGAGCTGATTGAATCAAGGAACATTACATAGGGGATTTATTAGATCAACTTAACACACTGCAGGCTGGGCAGCCCAACAAAGGCTGCCTGCAGGCTGGAAAGGCTAAGAACCTGATAGCTGCTTAGTCCACACGGCTGGATGCCTCAGCAGTCCAAATATGGCACTGAACACCTGGAGGATTCCTGGAGAACTGCTGATCTTCAGTCCACCCTCCAAGGATGAAAATGCTGGGTTCTGATGGCAGCAAAGGATGGCAGCAAAAGGGTACATACAGTCATGAACAAGAGTCAAAGGTCAGCAGGGAAAACAGCTGCTTTTCCCTGGAATTTCTTTATATGTAACCTGTTACCAGCAAGGCTGCCCACTGTGAGAGAAAGTCTTCCCCCATAGTTAATCCTTCCTGGAAATGCTTTTACAGACTTGAGACATGTCTACTATAGTCTTGATTCAATCAGGTTGACCATAAAAATGAACCATTATACCATGTCCTAACAGCCATAAAAGCATGGTCAAAATCATATGTCAGCCTGCCACATCCTCCAGCAAGCATCATCTACCTCTCCTTGGAGCTTTGTAGAAATGTAAAAGCTCAAGAAACTCATGCAGAGCCTAGCATTGGAATTCTGATCATATCCCAGCTGCCCCGGATGAATTCTGAAGTTTGAGAACCCACATAGAGAGTTAATATCCCCAAGACCCTCTGACTTCATCTTCCTTATGAGTCTACAAACATTGCATTTCCCCCATCTTAAAATCTTCATTATTCTTTCTAATCCTATTTCTCTGTGTGCCCCAAAAAGTTAATTTTGATTTGTGCCTGTGGTGTTAATTCCCAAAAACTCAGCCAAGTAGAACATGACAACACTTCATACATATTTCTCGCTGGCAAGAAGTAGATGTTCGGGAAAAGCAATTAAATTATGGAATTATTCACAAAGCAAAGGTACTGGCCTGCAAAGAGAATTTTCTTCCTCTAGAAGATTCATAGGAGGACCGCCTTCATTAATGTGTAGATAATATTAGAGGCCCAGCAAGTGGAGCAAAACAAACGCAGAGGCACTCTCGTCCACAGAGGCATCTCCGAATGGCTCGGTGTTTGAGAAACGTGACCAAAGCTGATTATAAACCTCCTCATGGTGTCACAGGAATGGCAAACCCACAAATAACTGATCCTTGTTGGTGGGAAAAGGAGGCTACTGACTGTTTGATTGCTACCCTTATTGTAGAGGATAGGGTCAAGCACCCATCCAAGATTGTGAGTTCCTTAAGGCTGGCGCCAGCCATCTGCTGTACCTGGAAGCTAGGAGGTATTCCATACATCTTGGGCTTGAATCCATTAAGCTTAATACTATTTAGTATGTCATGCTGAATTGTAGAAATGCACTAAAAAGGTGGATTAAAACATTAGAATAAGGGCCTGGGCCAATGCTCAGTGGGTAAAGTGATTGTCACACAAGCATGAGTGCATGAATTCAGATCCCCAGCACCCATGTTAATGCCTTCCATAATGGCCCATGACTGTAACACCAACACTGGAGTAGCAGGGGCCGGGCATCCCTAGGGCCTTCCTGGTTGTCCAGTGAGAGGCCCCGTCTCAAAAGGTAAGCTGGGGTTGGAGAGATGGATAAGAAGCTCAGGTAATCACCTGCGAAGCCTAAGAACCCAGGGTCAATTCCTCAGGACCCACAAAAGCCAGATGCACAAGGGGGCACATGCATCTGGAGTTAGTTTGCAGTGGCTGAAGGTCCTGATATACACATTCTCTCCCTCTTTCCTTCTCTGTCTCAAATAAATAAAATAAAATCATTTTTAAAAGAGGGTGTGGAGATATGGCTTAGCCATTAAGGCACATGCCTGCGAAGCCTAAGGACACAGGTTTGATTCTCCAGGTCCCACATATGCCAGATGCACATGGTGGCACATGCATCTGGAGTTTGTTTGCAATGGCTAGAGGCCCTGTTGTGCCCATTCTCTCCCTGTCTCTTTTTATCTCTCTCTGTCTCTCTCTCAAATAAATAAATAAAAATCTTTTTAAAAAATTTAAAAACGGGCTGGAGAGATGGCTTAGCAGTAAAGGTACTTGCTTCCAAAGCCTAAGGATCCAGGTTCGATTCTTCAGGTCCCATGTAAACCAGATGCACAAGGTGGCGCATGCATCTAGAGTTCCTTTGCAGTGGCTGGAGGCCCTGGAGTGCCCATTCTCTCTCTATCTGCCTCTCTCCCCTTCCCTCTCTCTAATAATAAATAAAAATAAAAACTTTTTAAAAATAAAAAAATTAAAAGATAAGGTAGAGAGTCATTCAGAAGACATCTAACATTGACCTCTGGCCTCCACGTGCATGAGCATACATGTACACGTACATCTGCACGCAAACACCCCCACACACACATATGCAAACAAAACTGTAAAACATAAAAGCCTAGAATATTTCAATGGCCATTTCACCAGGATCCCTACTCCATTTATTAATTCAGTCATTCATCCAGTCATTTGACAGAGACTGTGACTCCATCCACTGAATGCCCCCATTGTTTGGGACTCAGTGTGAATAGCGACTGCCCCCCTTCCTTCACTCACATCCCAGTAGGGATAGTAACACAAGTAGGTAATTACTGCAACATGAATGAAGGCTAGAAGAGTTTGAGTAAGCCTCTTTTTTGTCTTCCTGATCTCCCCACATTCTCACTGGTTTTGTCTTTAAAATCTGCCGTTTTGCTCCCTTTGCCAGTCAGCTTTCTCATTTTTTATTTCCAGCTCTATCTGCTAATACTGCCTGTAGGCACTCACTACTTACTCTAGAAAATGAAACCCTCTCAACCTAGTGCAAATTAAAAAAAAAAAAAAAAAAAAAAAAAAAGGTTATTATACAGGTCTGGCAAGGTGTCAAGTGACTTTGGGAAATTAAGGAAGAAACAAGGAAGGCAGCTTCCAGACCAAGCACCCCCACCCCATTCCCCCCCCCCCGCTCCCCCCCCCTTTCTCTCTCATTGTATAGGATCATCGAGAGTCCACATTGGCTTTTCAACACAGGCACTTCCCCACCATTGTGATTCATTGTGAATATATTCTGATTGCTTCCTGCAGAGCACTCACTTACCCTGAGGTGCAATTACAGTTGGTCCTGACTTACCATGGTTAGACTTACAATTTTTTGACTTTACCATGGTGTGAAAGCAATACCCATGTGACCAGTCTATTTTCCACTTGGAGCACAACATTCAATAAATTAAGATATTTGGCACTTTATTATAAACTCTGTTTTGTGTTGCATGACTTTACCCAACTGTAAGCTAATGCAAGTGTTCTGAACATGTGCAAAGCAGACTAGCCTAAGCTATAATGTTCTGTAACTTAAGTGTAATAAATTTTTCATTTGTAATCTTTTTTTTTTCTTTTGGTTTTTTGAGGCAGGGTCTCACTTCTAGATGACTTATTGGAACATAACGCCATTGTAAATTGAGGTGCATTAATGTGCACATCTTTAACTTACATGTTTACATCGGTTTACTTCCACTAGGTTTGTCAGGTAACTGTGCGTTGCTACTGCTGTATCCAGACAATAGCGTAATGACTGAGCAGTTAGCAAGTGATCACATGAAAGAATAAGAGGGGAGCACAAGTGCATACCAATCACGTTGAAGATGGACTTCCTTATAAACCAGTAGCTGTGGGGAAGGGGGTCCTGGGGGAGGAGCTTAGGTCCACTGCTTCTGAGTGAGGCTATGGAGGAAAAAGTTTCAGAAGCAAGGGGCATAGCAGGCAGTCTCCCCCAAATAAACCCCGACCAACATTAGCTACATGTTCAAAGCCACACCTTTATGGCCTATTGTAAATATTCCCACTTTGTTTCCATTAAAATTTACTGAACAGCTAATACATGGTCAGATTCTTTAACAACACTTAGATGCTTTATTTCTTACAGACTCAGATGATAGCAGGCAATATCCCGATTTTACAGCTCAAGAACCAAGTTTCAGAGATCTAAGTAGTTTACCCAAGGTCACAAAGCTGGCATGCAGCAGAGCCAAGATTAGCTCTGTTTCATTGCAAAGCTCCTTCTGTGACATTTGCCCTCCCCCCCCCCACCCAGAAAGCCATCTCCCATCCTTCAGGCAAGTGTAATTGCTCCCTTCTCTGCAGTGCCACAGTACCTTGTTCATAAGACAGTACAGCACTTACTACACTCTTCCATTATAGACGATTCTGGCTCTGCTGCCAGGCTGTGCCTCCTCAGGGCAGAACTATATCTGGCTCTTTTTGTATCCTCTATGCCTGTCACTTAGTAAGGACTCAACCAATGTCTGTCTGCTAAGCTGACTTTGGAAAGTCAGGTAGGCAGTTACTATACTTTTTTCCATATTCATAAAACTCCACAAAACATCATGAGTTCTTTATTAAATAGCAGTGACCTTGTTACTATTACTGAGAACACATGCATGTTCTCCTACCAGTATAACAGGGCCTACCACAGCTGAAACCCACCCTGTTGCTGTGGATGGCAGAGTGATGGCGTGGTGCAGACTTAGTGGGGAAGGATTCCTTTGACTCCGCAAAGCAGCCTGCTGGTGCAGGTTGCCTGTCTCACACTCAACAAATAGTTACTAAGCACTTACACATTCTCCATGCCAGTCACTCAGGAGGGGACATGGTGACTATGCAGAAGTGACAGAATTCTTTCTTCATATCACTTACTGTCCAGTCATCACAGCATGTATGCAAATCCTTAGGATGCAGAAGTGAAGATGTTAAATGTTAAAACTTCTGCTGACAGAGGATTGTGGGAGTTGAGGTAGGAATGCTTCTAGCAAGAATAAATAGAAAAGACTTCATGAAACACATGGACACATCTTAGGTCAAAGGAAGAGCCCAAAGAAGGGAGTGGGAGTCAACGCTGGGCTCCAGGAGTCTATATGGGTACAGGAAAAGGATCACTTGGATTTATAGGATGATTTTCTGTTTTTATTTATTTATTTGAAAGAATGGGTGTGTCAGGGCCTCCAGCCATTGCAGACGAACTCCAGACGCATGCAACACCTTGCGCATCTGGCTTACCTGGGTCCTGAGGAATCAAGCCGAGGTCCTTTGGCTTTTCAGGCAAGTGTCTTAACCACTATACCATCTCTCCAGCCCAAAAGGACCATTTGGAAAAGCAGGTTAAAGTCTAATTGTTGATGACCTTGAAGACCAAGATGTATAGCTTACACTTCATCCTTAAGTTCTTAAGGAAAGGAGGAAAATGGTCATAATTATATAGGCAGACCTCCACATCCACATGTTCTGCACCTAATTAACTATATATATTTGCTGGACCTTCATGACACCGAGGGACAGCCCTGCTCTGGGAAGGAAGCACAGCCTGAGCGGAGTGAGTTTGCAGGGAAGAGACTGGAAGCAAAGGGAGTGTTTACCTTATGTCTGTGATGATGTAGGGTCTGTGCTGCTCACACAGCTGTGCAAGTAGCTGGAAAACTCTGGTGAGGGGCCAGAGAGAGGCCTTAGCAATTAAGGCATTTGCTTGCAAAGCCAAAAGACCCAGGTTCAATTCCCCAGGACCCTTGTAAGCCAGATGCACAAGGTGGTGCATGCATCTGGAGTTCGTTTGCAGTGTTTAGGGGCCCTGGCATGTCCTTTCTTCTTCTTTCTCTCTCTCTCTCTCTCTCAAATAAATTAAATTAAATTAAATTAAATTAAATTAAATTAAATTAAATTAAATTAAATTAAATTTTAAACTATGGTTAGAACTACTTTTGAAACTCAGACACTATTTAAATGATTCTTTGATAAACCAAAAAGATTATCTAAGGAGTCATTACAGAATGGTTCAAAATGTGTGCAGTGTGAGTGAGGAAATTGTTAACAGCTCTTAAACCAAAGACAGCTCAGGTTCTGGGGAGATGAAAGCATCAGGGCAGGAGCATTGCCAACAGGGCAGGCCAGAGGCCAAGTGGGCCAGAGTCTGCAAGGCCAGATAGAAAAGCCCCAGAGAGAGGAGCAGGTCCAGATAACACGCCTCAGGAGCTAGCGTCCAAACAACCAATGTCTAAATAGCAGTTGAATTTGCCAAACCTGATTTAAATTAGTAGAAGCAAAACAGATGAACATGATGTTGGAAAGTAATGCATTTGCTAAATGAAACACCAACTAGCAGTCTCAGTCTTGGTTGTCACCCAGCTGCCTGAGTGGCTCTCTGGTAAGCACCTGTGGGCCTCTTTGTTCATTGGGCAAGGGCGCTAGTAAGGGCCGCGGCTCCCAGCGGTGGGCTTGGGCATGAGGCTGCCGCAGCTGCCACACCAGCTCAGGCTGTGTCCGTGAAGGAGCACTGTGGGTATGAAGCAGTGCCAGAACAGCCTCTGCAACAAACAGCCACTGCAGAGCATGAAGTTTATGCATTCTCCATATGCAAACTATCATTAGTCACGCAGTGATTGAGCCATCCCTCCAGCCCACCTCTCACAAGCTGCATGACCAGAGGCAGAGACAGCCTAGGAGCACAGAAACACTGTAACAATGCCTTGGCCCTATGTGCCTGTGTTTAATGCTACTTCATAATGAGATCTCTCCTAGATTTAAATGCTCACACTCATGGTTCTGCTGAATCATGAATAGTAGCCCAGTAGGGTTCCTGCATGCTTATGTGCACACATGAGGGCTCATGGTTTCTCCATCCATCTCCACGACATTTCCATAGGAAAATAAATGCAGCAAAATTACAAACATCAAGGCTGGAAAACAGTGCTGCTCTCTTCAATTTAACAAAGTGCAGTGACCACAGAGAAGTAGAAGTTGGCCCAGAAATTCCCTAGAATTCAGCATTACTGAGAAATAGCCAAGAATAAACTAATTTTTTTTCCTTTCCTCCTTCATTTCTGTAAACCTTGGAGTATTTTTTTTAATTAAGTGCTATCTTCCAGGGGTTATATCCCATTTTTACAGTTAGACTTGCTTTCAGGACTCCATTATTGATGACTTTATGAAGATACGTCCATAGCTAGGATATATAAAATGACAAGGACACAGATGTTACCTGCGTATATCCAACCTATATACGATTTTGGTTCTTGCTTAAAGAAGATCGGGAAGGAGTAACCTAACTGTCTGAAAAGGAAGTGTCTCTGGACGCAGTGACTTATGTCGACTTCTGCCTTAACATAGTAGAACATTTGTTTTGCAGAGGACAGACTAGGAGTAGGGGGGTGATTATGTTTATTTCATGCTTCTGGGGTTTACTGTTCACACAGAAGTGTAGGTGGCTTGAAAACTTTCGATCTGATGTTATAATAATGACTTGATATAATTAACAACTAATCATTGTATTACTTAGAAAGGCCTGCTTGATGTGATAATGATGGTCATTATTAAGAAGTTTTATAAATGAACAATTTTTACATAAAAGGTATTGTAAATGTAATGTGATTTTTAATGTAATACTAATGCACTCAGAATTACAAGGCAAATATTTATCATTAGACTCTTAATGACCTTCCTAGTCTAGATATAGAAATTTTGTGTATGTATGTGTTTGTTTTTCTTCCCATCTGGCTTGCCTTTAAAAAAAATTGTTAAAGTACGCTGTGAAAGAAAATACTATCTTTCTAACACAATGGCAAATTAGAAAAGCCAGTTTGGGGTGCTGCCTTAGTCTAAACTCCTTGCACAACTTTGCAGACCTGATCCAATCTGACCCTCCCCACATCCGGCCTCCCCTTCTTCTTCACACCCCACCACTGGCCACTCACTGTGCCTCACTCCTCATTCATGCTGTTCTTTCACCCAGAATGCTTTCCTTTCCCTCCTACCCATGTCTTCCCACTCGTCCTCCAAAACGTGTGCATTTCTGTGAAGCCAGTGATTTTCTAGCCCTGACATATCACTTGAAAGTTTATATTAATCTGAACGATCATTTGATCAATGTATATATCTCCCTTAGGTCTTATGTTCCAGGAAATTTCAGGTATTCAAAATATTTACTGTCTCAGCTTGGTGACACATGTATTTAGGAGACTGAGGCAAGAGGATTAGAAGTTTTTAGACCAGCCGGAGCTACATAGTAAAATCCTGTCTAAATAAACAAACTAAATAAATAGTATTCACTGAATTGGATATTGTGAAGAGAAAGGACATGAGAAAGAACTTTAAAATTTTTATTTATTTGTGCATGCACGTGTGTGTGTGTGTGTGTGTAAGTGTGTGTGTATGTGTGTGTGTTGGAGGGAGGGGGCTTATGTAGGTGGCTTGGAAATTGTAACCTGGGCTGGCAGACTTTGCCAACAAGCACCTTGAACTGCTGAGCCATCTTCTTAGCCTTGAAAAAGAACTTTGAAAGAGTTAAGTTTTTCTGATGGAGGCTAGAAAACTAAAACCCATGCAGTGTGAGAATTGAAAAAAAAAAAATCAAAGGAATGTTCAATCACATATATACAGCAGAGCCCAAATATTTAGCATTTACAAATGTCAGGATTTGAAGCCAATTTTCTAATCAATAATGTCAGCATCTCTACAAGTCATATGCCAACAACTTGTTCTATTTTCTCATTATAACTTAAATACTCATATTCAGATCTATATGGAATAAGCCAACCATTTTCTAACACAATGGAGAAATTGCTGAACTTCTCAATAGTGTCTGATCAATCATGTCATATCACACATACCATACTTATATAAGCCATATCCCATGACTCTGATTATAATAAACTGCGGTTAACTCTAAAACTCACTGATGATAATTTAGCCATGAGTAGAAACATATAGTGATTGCACAGTTCTTTAATGACCACTCAATTTAGCACCATGCAGTGCTTGCATATTTGTTAGGACAGAAATCTCTCATGTAGAAAAGAGTGAGCTAGATTTTTCTAAAATTGAGCATTCTGTAATAATCTCAAGTTCTTGGAGAAAAAGGTTAATTAATTTTTACACTCCATCAAAAAATCCATTCTAATTTTGACAAAGAAGTAAACATACACAAACACATATATTTGTATGTATGTAAATATATTTGAACATAAGCCTGCCCTCATGGAATCTTTAGCATATACATATGTAGATATTTACTTTTACTGTTATCAATGGTTATTTTTCAGCAGTGTGTTTGAGAATGTTTTCTATCATATAGCTAGAATTACCATTTCAAAAACACATTTTCCTACCTTTATAAACATCAGTGGAGTTTCACAACACACTTCTGTGACCCCCGTATGACTGTTTCCACTGTGCCCATAGAGGAGCGAGGATATGAAGCTATTTCTGTAAGTTTTCTAAAGATGCCCCCTGAGCCTGTGGAAAAGGAGGCCTGGGCTTGGAAAAGATTCTGTGTCCTCTCTGAAAACACATCTTGTATGCACCTTGGTCTTGGGGCGTGGGGAAGGTTGGTTGCCAAACCAAAGTTGGCTTTTCACACTTGTTCCTCCAGACCTAACAAGGGGATCTCTGTAAAGGTGTGTACACAAACAAAGTGGGCATCGACGTGGTTTCCAGTATGAATGTTCACTGCTCGGAAGGGCTCGGAGTATGTTTGCTGGCAAGAAGATAAATTAGTAGCTTTCTGGGACATTTCTGTGGGAGATTCATAGGTGAAAAACACTCACAGTGTTTACTTTTCTGTGTTTCTTTTTCTTTACAGATCTATGCAGTTAGGTCGGTTGTTCCCAACAAGAGCAATAATGAAATCGTCCTGGTGCTACAACAGTTTGATTTCAACGTGGATAAGGCCGTGCAAGCCTTTGTGGACGGTAGGTATACATGTCTCGTGAAACTGAAGATGTTGGAGCTAAGTGTGCCATATAGTCTGTACATTTTTCCCTAAGTGAACTAAAATTCCATTGGTTCTTAATACTTTAGTTCTCATAAAAATATTCTAGACTTTAAAACATATAGACATGCTCATAATGAGGAGAGTTTAGAAGCCCTTTTTCCCCACATGAAAAAAGCCTCTAAAGAGTTCTAAAGGACACTGAGTTAACACTGTTATTTTCCTTGTCTAGCAGTCATTTCCATTCATTAAGCATGGACTTTCCTTACATCCTTTATTTGGTGGTGTCCTGGTGAATGAAGGCAGTGAGCTTCATTGCCGGTCTAGAGGACCTTCTCACCTCCTCAGCCAGCCTAAGTCTGTTGAGTGTTAGGAGTGGAATTCTGGAAATCCGTGCTTATACAGTCTGAGTGGAATGTTTTACATGTTAATATCCTTTGTTCATGATGTTTAGACTGTTCAGTTAATCATATCAGTTTGTCTTACCGATGTACTTTTTTTTTTTGCTTTCCTAAGAAAAAAGTTTTGTTGTTTTAAGAGTTTATTGTAATCTGTGTGTGTGACCGTGCATGTGTGTGTTTGCATGTGTGCACATATGCATACCACAAGTGCAGAGGTCAGAGGACGTTCGGTGTCAGCTCTCACCTTCCACTTTGCTTGAGGCGGGGCCCCTTGTTGTTCACTGTGTGCAAGAGACTGGCCCACCCACAAGCTGCCGAGGTGGTCCTGTCTCCGCCTCTGTCCTCCTGTAGGAGAGCTTTCTGTGCTTCCTGTAGGGGTTACGTATGTGCGCTGCCATGTCCAGCTTTATCTGGGTTTTGAGCTCTGGTCCCCATGCTTGCATACTAAGCACTTTATCCACAAGCCATCTTCCCATCCCCATTTTTGTTTCCAAAAGAATGAATCACCAGTCTCTGAAATATGTTCATCCTAAAAACTTACAACTTTATCTTTTCTGTAAGTTATGAGGAAAATTTCCCCCCCACAAATCAAATTAAGCAGGTTTCAATTTTGAACAAAGCTCCCTTAACTACTGTTAGTTATTAAATCTCTTCTCTCCTGGTATTCACTTCTATTTTGCAAACAACAGACCAGCTAAAGACAATATGACAAGTCAGGTCAGGAAGACCTGTTAGCACACTTCCCACTTGTATCCTGTTCACACAGAATTTGTCAAGGACAGTATGATTTACTCATTGTTCTAGGAGTAGAATAACCTTCGGAGTCTACAAGTATGATTGCATTTCAGGGCAAGATCCTAGAACCAAGAAACATGCTCACATTCTTATGTCAGAGTTTAGGATCCTAATTAAATTAACAAGTGATTATCATTCAGAATAGACCTGAGAATATAGCTCAGGATGGAGCTCAGTTGATAGAACACTTGCCTAGCATCTACAGAGGCCTGGGTTTCACCCCCAGCTTTGCATAATGTCAGGCATGGCGGCACATACCTGTAATCCCAGGACTTGAGAGACAGAGGCAGGAGGACAGTTCAAGGTCATTCGAGGTACATAATGAGTCTGGTGGACCACATGAGACTCTGACCTAAAAAGAATAGACCTTCAAGCAAATCTGCCATGTGTCACTTTTCCCACTGTTTTTTCCTGCTTACTAAACTGTGTAGAATAAAACATGTAGATGTTAACTCCTCTAGTCATTAGGAACAAATAGTAGAGTGTGATATGAATTGTAGATGCAGTTTGCCTCAAAATATTTTTGTAAATATGCACATCCTAACTCAGACAAATTCTTTTTTCGGATTTTACTTGTCAACATCAGTTTCTTGAAAAAGAGTTCTAGGGAAGGCCAAGGGCTGTTACCCCTGCTCCCCTACTCCTGCCTGGACGAGGCTCCCCCAGTACCATTGAGAATTTTTCTTAGCATGTAAGCCTGATGAGAGGCATAGGAACTGACAGATTGTCATCACATCTTTGGATTTAAATAGAACACCTTGCCTGTCCATCTTGAGGCTCCCCTTTGCCCATGTTTGAGGTTCCACTAGTAGAACTCACTGATTACTGAGCAACCTCATCTGATTTTAGTTGGAAACCAATAAGAAAAAGTGCTTTAAAAATATGCTTAGAAACTGGGCGTGGTGGCACATGCCTTTAATCACAGCACTCAGGAGGCAGAGGTAGGAGGATCGCTGTGAGTTCGAGGCCACCCTGAGACTCCATAGTGAATTCCAGGTCAGCCTGGGCTAGAGTGAAACCCTACCTCGAAAAACAAAAATAAATAAATATGCTTAGGAGCCGGGTGTGGTGGCGCACACCTTTAATCCCAGCTCTCAGGAGGCAGAGGCAAGAGGATCACTGTGAGTTCAAGGCCACTCTGAGACAACATAGTGAATTCCAAGTCAGCCTGGGCTAGAGTGAGACCCTACCTCAAAAAACCAAAAACAAACAAAAAAAATGCTTAGGAGGCTGGAGAGATGGCTTAGCAGTTAAGGCGTTTGCCTGCAAAACCTAAGGACCCAGATTAGATTCTCCATGTCCCACGTAAGCCAGATGCACAAGGTAGCACATGCGTCTGGAGTTCTTTTGCAGTGGCTTGAGGCCTTGGTGCACCAATTCTCACTCTCTCTCCCTTTCTCTCGGTCTCTAATAAATAAATAAAAATAAATATTTTTTAAAATGTATGCTTAGGAGCTGGACATGGTGGCGCAAGCCTTTAATCCAAACATTTGGAAGACAGAGGTAGGGGATCACTGTGAGTTCAAGGCCACCTTGAGACTACATAGTAAATTTCAGGTCAGCCTAAGCTAGAGTGAGGCCCTACCGCGGGGGAAAAAAAAAAAAAAAAAAAAACTTAGGCCCAGCCAGCTCAGTCAGTAGATCGTGAGACTATTTAAAATGCACTCAGCATCAAGAATATTTCTTAGGGGGCTGGGGAGATGGCTCAGTGGTTAAGGTACTTGCCTGCAAAGCCTACAACCAGGGTTCAATTCGCCAGTACCCATGTAAAGCCAGATACACAAAGTGACATGCATCTGGAGTTCGTTTGCAGATACTATAGGCCTGGTGTGCCCATTTGCATGCTCTCTGTCTCTCACTCTCCATGTGCTTACAAAAAAATAAATAAATGTTTTTTTAAAAAGGAATATTTCTTAGGAGTTAATTACAACGAACTGATAGCACTAAATCCACATGGATTAATAGCAACTAACCCTCCAAGTACCTTCAGCATAATTAAGACTTAATAACACTTTCAAAGCCCCTTGTAAATAAAGGTATTTCTTTTTCAAAATTGCTCTATAAGCTCATTGTCTAAGTTACAAATATAATTTATGTCAAAATATAAAAATTAGAGGATTCACTGAATATCATAGTTGTGAAAGCAATAAGCAACTCACCTTCACCTGATTAAAAAGAACATATTTAGCCGGGCGTGGTGGCACACGCCTTTAATCCCAGCACTTGGGAGGCAGAGGTAGGAGGATCGCCATGAGTTCGAGGCCACCCTGAGACTACAGAGTTAATTCCAGGTCAGCCTGGACCAGAGTGAGACCCTACCTTGAAAAACCAAAAAAAAAAAAAAAAAAAAAAAGAACATATTTAACATTTTTTTTGATGGTTTTCGAGGTAGGGTGTCACTCTAGCCCAAGCTGACCTGGAATTCACTATGTAGTCTCAGGGTGGCCTTGAACTCATGGCAATCCTCCTACCTCTGCCTCCCAAGTGCTGGGATTAAAGGCGTGCGCCACCACGCCCGAGCATATTTAACATTTTTAATTCAATTGTATTTAGAAAATGGTAGCTAAACTATAAGAATGACCCTAATGATTATTAATTCATGGAGTAACTCATCAGAAAACCTTATGAAAGTGACTTTCTAGAGTTTGTTTAAGAGGAAAACATTGAAAAACATCATTTCTCTGGGAAAAATAGAGAAAGACCAACCCAGTACATAAAAAGTATAAATTATAGCTTATTTGGGGGGACACAGTATTATTATTTCAAATGCATACAACTCAAGTCTAAGGAGGGCATTGAATTGGAAACTTAGGAATAATTAGTCTGTCGAAGCAGTAATGATACAGCCTTCTGCTTATCTATCAGCGACAGCAGACTCAATAATTGGAACCCCTACAAATATGAAATTTGTTATAAAGACCAACTTGAAGTTAATCTCTGTCTAGCCAATACCTTATAGAGTGCCATAAGCCTAATAAGATCTTGTGAGAATGCATAAAATTATTGCAAGAATGCATTTAAGAGTCACTCCCTTTAAGAATTACCTACTTATTTGAAAATGACTGATATGCTCATTACCAATAACTTGTCATGAAATTATCCCCAGCAAGTTGGAATAAATGAACTTTGCTGGATTGTGTAGAAACATTGATTATAGCTAACCAGCAATGAAGCATTTTTTAAAATCTTTTAAAATATGTTGTTATTTCACTGGGTCAGGGTTTCCATCCAAACCAGTGCACTTCCACATGCATATGTGACTGGGATAGGCACAGCCTGGGACCCAGTTAGTCATTTAATGAACTTCGTTGGTTTCAAAATGGAAGTCTTGTAAAGGCCACACCCCTTCTTTCTCTGTGCTGAATGGAGAGAATCTCACAGCATAGGTTCTGTCCGCTTCATTCCCCTGCCAGCCTTGAACATAATGAGTTAGAGTAAAAAAAGCAAAAGAATGGCACTCGGAAAGGTATTACTCACAGTTAATAATATTCAGAATCCTATGTTTGGTTCAGAAGATTACAGGTATTTTATTCACCTATCGAAGAGTGCAATTTTAATTGTACCTATGGCAATGAAGCCATCAGAAAATTCACAAGTTGTACTTCATTTTTTTTCCTCAGACAATATAATGATAAGAGAAAGTAAGCTTTATGTAGTGGGGCTTAATATTTTGATAAAATCAAGATTGTGCAGTGAATTAAATGAAAATCATGGCAATAAGAAATGAAACTGGCATTTTTATTAAGGTAGAATGTATCAAAGTAAATGAAAAAGTCTCCCCTGCCCCCAGTTGCTGCCAGGATGGAAAGACAGTGATGAATTTTGTGTGGCATTTTATGTGGATATTGGTTGAAGATTCTTTGTCTTTATCCAGGCAGTGCAATTCAAGTTCTAAAAGAATGGAATATGACAGGAAAAAAGAAGGTAAGATTAATGTTGATTGTGAATTAGTAGCATCTTCAATCAAAACCATCATAGTTGTTATCATTTTACAAAGCTGCCAATTTCATACTTCTTTCAAGTACATTAATATGCACACCCAGAAAGCTCCCAAATTCATGCCATGCTCAAATTGCCAGCCACTTTCACTTCTAATACCCTTATTTTCTGTTCAGTGTTTTTAACCACCAGGTGTGCTTAAGAAGTCCGAGCATTGTTTCTTGGGAAGTGTTTAGAGGAGCCCAGCCAGAGAATTCAAGACATTAACTTGCCCGAACATATCCCATAGTACAAAAGAAAAATTTAAGGAATGTTTTAAAATACTTGCAAAGCTCTAAATATATTTTCACATTTTTTCCAATCCAAAGAACCCAATGCTGTTCTAAGATTTTTTGTGGGGGAGGGGGCTAAAGTCTGAGGTAGATACTTAATAAAAGAAGAAAAGTAAATGCCTTAGAGCCAGCCACAGTGAGCCCAGGGCCTTTTGGAATGCTGCTGAGCTTCTCCTTGAGGACAGAGGGAGGGAGGTTTTAGTCTCCCATTCAGATGACAGAATTTTGCCTGCCTGTCCAGTCACAAGAAGGCTGTGACTACTGGGCACACACATGGAATGCCTGCGCACACACTACCAGAAGTCAGCCACTCTCTGCAGTCACTGGCCCACTCGTTCCCACAGTGGCACCTCCAGGCCCTGTGTTTTGCTTTTCCCCCATAAGATATGCCACCCCTTTCCTTGGAGGGAAGATCACAGGCCTAGGAAACAGGTTTCAAACAAACAAAGAAGCAGTGTTACTTTTATACAATCCCAAAATTACTGAAATTACTGGAACCATCCTTTCTTCTTTTCTCCTCTCTTGGTTTCATGTTGAAAAGGATGAATTAGGAGATTTTTTTTTCCCACCACTTTTTGTGCCACCATTTTTGACAATCTCTGTTATCTTTAATCATAGCTTTCCAGGCTCTGTGTGAGAGAGAAATGATTTGCAAGTGATTGAAAGGAAGTATTTATCTGTACATGGAAAAATTTCAGATGTGTGGTTTGGGTTTTAAATTTCTCTGATGTGAAGGGAAAAAAAGGAGCAGACAGCAGCTGCAGACCCAACTCCTTACTGAACCTTCCTCTTCGGGGCTCAGGAATGAGCGGGTATTTAGACACAGTCCAGTGGACATGGAGCTTGAAGACCACAAGCCACTGGGGTGTGGTGGGGGATAGGGACCACCAGTGCAAATCTCTCACTCAGAAGAACCCTTCCAAGTCATGATTATAGTTTCAAAGAAAAAGAGAAGAAGAACAAAGCAAGAGACAATTGCTTTTGGTTTCTTCTCTAACTGTGTGTGTAGGAGAACAAGGCTAGAATGGCATTCAGCAGACACACCCAGATTCCACAGGTGGGACAGGGTCTTCCTAATGGGCCGGATGTCTGCAACTATGACTGTTAATTATGTCGAATCCCAACTGGGCACAAACCCAAAGTCAAGTAGAGTATATCACTTAATTAGGAGCAACTTATTTTTCATTTCCTAGATACTGTTTTACATTTACCCCTAGAGCATCTTAGGAAAGATGGTAAAATTCTGCCATATTATGCTGTAGGAGTCTGAAACACTTCACTTGTGCCAGATGCAGTGTTGAGCTATTTCACAGTGAATACAACAAAGTTGTCTATTGTGGTTCCATCAGCACCTGAGCAACCTGGGCTCCAGATGCACAATCCTAGTGGAGGTGGAACAGAATAGTTGGATGTTACCTGTTGCAATTGTCTGCTCCAAATTAAATACCCATGGCATGATTATAGAGCCAGTAGTGGCCTGGACAGTGCCAGCACTTCTGGAAATCTCATGGCTGGTTGATGCACACTCCAGAGATTGAGTTTGTACCTACCTTCTGCTTCCTCCTCATTTTGCCAATCCACCTTCCTCCCTAAATGATGGGACTTGAGCGTCCAATGGGCTTCCCTGCCTAGAACCATTTTCCTCATGGTACTAATAATGAATTCAAGTTCTTTGAACAAGATTTGTCAGTAGTTATTCATACCCTAGAATTCACCTTTCTCAGATAACATCTCTGCTATGTAAGCTACTCCTTCCTAACTTCCTTTCAAAAGAAAGTTTTTGTTTACTATACTTGTGAGGCAAGAGTTGAGACAATTTACTAAAGAAAGAAAATATTTAAATTAATTTGGGTGGCTAATAAGGATGTGCTTTCACTGGTTCTATTAAAAGAGCCAAGAACCAAAAGAGATAATTTAACTTTCCATTCTTAGTTTTGTCTTATGTTCAAGAGCCTCAGTCAAAGTATTATTTTTCATTTGTTTCTTATTGTAGAATAACAAGAGGAAAAGAAGCAAATCCAAGCAGCATCAAGTCAACAAAGACACTAAAGCCAAGGCTGAGAGGCCCGAGGTGGGGCCCCTGCAGCCCCCAACACCTCAGATGCAGAATGGCCACATCCATGGCTTCGAGAAGGACAGCTCACCCACTGACCCTACCAGTGAAAAACCAGCCCTCCCCCCTCGTGAGAAAAAGATCTCAACACTTGAGGAACCCTCAAAGGTGCTTCGTGGAGTCACAGGTCAGTTACTTCTAAGTCAGTTTGCTTAGGAAGACATGGAAGAAAAGATCACATAGGTAGCTTCTTGGGGAGATGGCTGCTAGGGCTGGTAGGGAGAAAGACAAAGCCCACGGTACTCATGTGTGGTGTGGGCACCCACAGGTCCTGAAGCTAGGAGGGAACAAGCAGTGCAGTAAGGCAACAGAGAGATGCTCAGTCTAACTCTGTATTTAGTCAGAGGATTCCCACCCTCCACCAAAAAGACATAGTTCCAGTCTGGATGAGGATCTTCAGGAAAATGGAAATTGTGGCTTAAGGAGCTATTATCAATATCTTGGTAGGAATTGCCTGAGCTAAGGCAAGGGTAATTGGTGACAAAAAGAAACGTTATTAAATGCTTTCCTTTGGAAAGAGTAGGCCAAATTATTTTATTCCTTTTATATGCTGGGATCAAACATCCAGGATGTTAGAATCTAGACTGTTAATCATTTGCACTACAGCTGCACATTAATCTTACTAGAAACACTAATCTTACTAGAGTTTTTCCTTGCGTGCATCATTTCTTCTCTCTGTCCCATTTCCTTGCTATAGTGCAAAAAAACTGTCTTGGTTTATTTTCTGTTGCTGTTATATAATGGAATACCACAGTGGTAAATTATAAATAATGGAAGTTTGTTTGACTCATGAAGGGAGAGACATGAGAGAGATGGTGGAGCAAATTCCCTCCTTACATAAATAATCCACTCCACATCAACTATAATCCACCCATAAGGGTGAAACCTAATAATTTCATATAGGTCTCACTTCTCATCACTGTTGCACTGGAGATTAAATGTCCAACACATAAATTTGGGGGGATTCACTTAGACTAAAGCACAAACTATATAAAGTTCTAATAGATAAATGGTTCTCCATACTATAATAACCTACTACCCCATTTTTATAGCAGATCATTAAAGAAATTTTTTCTTATAACTTTTTATTTTATTCATTTATTTTCAGGCAGAGAGAGAATGAACATGCCAGAGCCTCTAGCCACTGCAGGCACACTCCAGGTTCACGAGCCACTGTGCATCTGGCTTTCTGTGGGTACTGGGGAACCAAACCTGGCTTGCCCTGGATCGTTAGGCTTTATAGACAATCGCCTTAACTACTGAGCCATCCCTCCAACCCTAAAATTTTTATATAACATAACCTACCTAACAACAGAATTTCAATAAAAACATAACAAGTTCAGGAATAAGTAAGCTAGGAAAGCCATAAAGTGGACACATATTCACACCCACTTTTAATGACATGTTTTACCTCAAGTTAGGAAGATAATACTCAAGTAGATATTGTGGACAGTTTATATATGGCATGCAAAGGAAGTGTCTATCAGGAAATGATGTGCATGTGAAACTACTGGGACTATAACTGCATTCTGACAGCGTGGTGCTAACTCCGACACCAGCACTGCTATTACTCATGAAAGACCCTTAGTCAGCTGTAAACACCATGAACCATCTTCTCTTAGCTTACAGAAGTTGAATCCTGTAATTTCAATTTGGTTCTCTGACAATCACAGTAAACCTGTTGAGGCACATCTAATTATAATTTATTTTTAAAATCATGACTGTCCAGGTGGACATGGGAAAGTTCAGGAGCATGGGATTATTCTTTGTTGTGCGGGACATTCCAGTAGCGATAATCATCCAGCATCTTGTCCCTCTCCCCACCCCATGTACTCAGTCATGCTGACAAACGTTCAGAATGCCCCTCTGCTTTCCAGAATGCCTTCAGTGCAGTAACTGATCCCTCCACGAGAATTACTGCAGTGATCATTCTCAGAGTTTCTCTTCTGTTTGGAAGCTCTGAGTTCCTTGCATCAGCAGTGTTGTTTTTAACTTTTTTATTGACAACTTCCATAAATGTAAACAATATTCCATCATCATACTCTCCTCCTACCACCCTTCCTTTTTCCTCTCCCAAATCCCCCTTCTACTGAATCTATTCTATTTTTTATTATGAAGTTTATTATATGACCCTATCGGGAGCTGGTTATGTTCTCATCAGGTTATACTCTTATGTCCCCTCTTCCCCACCCCAACCCCACTGAGGGCCTGCCTCAGTGGAGTTATTGGGCAACATCAGCAGAGTTTCAAACTCCTTTAACATTCAGAGCACTATGCTGGAGCCCCAGTGGATTCTGAGAAGGGCATGATATAGTCTAGGCTCTGAGGGAATCTCATCCTGCTACTTTTATTTAAAAAAAAAAAAAAAAGGCTGTGGCTACACTGGTGAGTTTCAGGTTTATAGAGCAGAGAACCTGAGATTTCTGGATGAGCCATCCAGAGCTCTCATGGTAGCCCTGGTGTGTGGAGGGGTGTGTAAACAAGGTGGCAGAGAGGAGGTGAAGGGTTAGGAAGCAGTAAAAGCTTTACTCAGCACCCTCATTTATTGTGCCCCTGCTGCTTAAGGTGACAAACCAAAGGTGAGTAATCTACCATCCCTGCCTAGGAGGAGTGCAGTCTAGCAGAGGAGACAGAAAATTGTATGGTGATTTGTACCAAATGAGGGTTACAGTGAAGACTCATTAAATAACTGATACACTGTATATAACACTAGTGTGTTCTTAAATTGCTCACGAAGCACTAATTTTCTTCTAGAAACAGATTTCCTAACAGCCTCATTAATAGTGCTGCAATCCAGATCATCCTTATTGACGACATGGTGATTTCTTAAAATCAAATACTGACAACAATGAAATAACCTTGTTCATTTTGAATCCAAATTCTCCAGGAATTTTTAATTCAAGGCTTAGAATATTTTGATTTATAGTCAGGAAAGGAGAAAGAAATTAAATAATCGAGTGGCAGATTCCCAACTTTACTTGTTATTGCTTTCACATGAATTACTTTCAGAATCTAATTACTCAGGGTTGCTGTTTTGATATCAATCATAAACTAAAAACCTAGCACATATATTTGTTCATTTAATTATAATTTATGCCCCCTTCCTAACAGAGTTTCAGCAACTCTATCAAGTATATGACGTTGGGGTGACTGTAAGGCAGAAGGGCCTCACTTCACACTGGTTAGTTGCCTTGAAAGTGAAGTGCCCACTAAGGGAAATCTGTATGCAAGGGGACTTTTGTAAACCATAGCATGAAGGTTTCAGTGATGAATTCTTGATCACACAAAGAGCCATTCCATTCTCCTTTGTTTTTGTGAGTTTAGCATGAAAACACTATTCGCTAATGCCACTAGTTCACTACAGATCTTTATGCTTCATGTAAACTTTTCTGTTGAAGATGAAATGATGATAATGGAAGGTCATTATATATATTTGCAAAATGAAGAGAATCCCCCTCATTGACAGCTATCTTCATTAGCAGCCCACATTTTATGATCATACATTGTAATATGAGTTTATAACTATTTGGGTTTTACCTCCCAAAGATAATGAAAGTTCACCAGGAAGTCAAAGCCAGAAGAGTTGCCCAACTTAAAAATGATTGTTCAAACTATAGGGAATCTGAGACCTCTAACGATAAATCACAGGTGACTGTTAGCACTTGGACCCTCTGTATTCCATGTGGAGTGGAACACTGGAGCTAAGAGGGATGAAAGTGACTCTTAAGTCCTGCCCCTTCGCTTGGGAGCTGAGGAAGGCAAGACTCTAGATTGAAAAACCAAGGGAATAACTGTCTGCTTAATACTCTGTAGTTGACAAAGCCTGACTCAGGCTCATCTAATTTTATGCTGTAGAGGAGAGTTTTTGCTAAAACCATGAACCCCCTAATTCTTAAAAGTATGTAATTGAAAAATTAGAAAAAGCAATAATAACAAAGCTGTATAATGATATTCTGTGCTTCAGTGGATTCACTGCATGAGCCTGAAAGAAATCTCCAGGCTACTACTGGTGGAGCATTTATCAAGCTCTCCAGTAATGAAACGAGCTCAACAAAACCTGCCCTGGATGTCCCAGTGGGCAGGAGGCTTGGACATGTGCAACATGTGCTTTATCTTTTTACAACACCTTGACACTCAGGATCTCTCTTTTTAAAAGTCTTAAACAGGACCATTATTCTGGTATGGGAAAAGTTAGCTTTAAGATATATGCAGGTGGCTCAGGGGTGTTCGTGTGACTTCCTACATGAAAAAATAACTACCCAAAGACCCATCATTTCAGGCTATAAATATCACGCTGTCAAGTGGGACAATGCTGTGTGTCAGCATATAGCTTAGAGTTTGGGAGTGTGTTTTAAGCCTGAGAGTAGTGTTTTATTTTTTTTTTCAGAGTTTTTAATAACAGCTCAAATTATATCTTTTACATAATCTAATCAAAATCATCCTGTTTTCAAATACTAAACTAGGCAAGAGTAGATCATAATTTTTTTTACTAAAAGTAGTGCCAAAGATAGTATTTTTTTTGTTTATCTTTATTTATTTGAAAGCGACAGACAGAGAAAGAGGCAGATAGAGAGAGAGAGAGAGAGAGAGACAGAATGGGCACGCCAGGGCCTCTGGCCACTGCAAACGAACTCCAGCTGCGTGCACCCCCTTGTGCATCTGGCTAACGTGGGTCCTGGAGAATCGAGTCTTGAACCGGGGTCCTTAGGCTCCACAGGCAAGCGCTTAGCCGCTAAACCATCTCTCTAGCCCGATAGTATTTTTTTTTAATTCTCTACCTAAATGTCTAAAACACCTTAGGGTCCAGTTTTCTCAAGTAGCCCTCCTGTTTATGCTTCATGAGGCTTAGATTGTCACTTAGGCCCAGTAGAAAGTCAGATTCCTACATTATCCTGCTCCTCCTGGACGCAGCACCCACTGAATGGGGGATTGTGGTCACCAGCGGCTTTGCTCCTCTGGCCACCCCCAGCAACCTTCTCTTAATAGCTCCCCATCCTTTAAGCCTTCTGGTATGTCAGGTCTTCATTTCCTGCCTAGTCTCAAGGCTCCTTGCTGTGTTTACTGACCTCCACAAACAGGACTTCCAAGTCTGTATCCATTTTCCATTTACAATGCAAATTCTAGGTTTCTGCACAGAGCTGCCTTCTCAATGTGGAATAAAGCAACTGAGAAAGAAAGGGTCTTATTCTTTTGGAATATTGATTGTTTTTCCCTCATTTGTACTTGCTGTGACAACAACCAAAATAAAAATGCCACAGCACTGTTGTGCACTGTTATGGCTTGAGGTTCCCACGGGGTTTCCAAGCAGATATTTTTTCATGTTGTTATTGATCTGATCCCCAAGATGATCTCCCCTGCTTCTCTAAGCCCTATGTTGGACCAGAGGATTAGAGAAGATCAACAAGAAGAAAGCAACTAGCTTAGAACATAAATAGTAAAGCCAAGTGTGTATAGTCTGGGATTTCAGCAGCTCCAACTCTCGAATGATGTAATATAATACCAGGACTCGGAACCAGGCATCTAGCCATGGACATGTCTGGGTTCAAACCTTGGCCATGTCAATTGCTAGATATCAGACCCTGAACAAGTTAACTACACTGTCTCATTTTCCCCACCTACAAAACAACAAAAATAGAATTCTACTCTGTAAGATTCAGGTAAGAAATAAACAAGATGCATGAAGTGATTAGCATAGCATCTGGCAGAGCATAAACCTTCATATCATTGATTTATCCATTGAGTGAATGTTTTTAAGCAGCTAACACATTCTATGTATTTATCATTGATTTATCCATTGAGTGAATGTTTTTAAGCAGCTAACACATTCTATGTATTTTTCTACAGAAAGTGTATAATATCACAATGGTTTTGCTCTCAGGAGGTTTACATTCCTTTAGACATGGGGAAAATAAGTGGAGGGCTGGAGAGATGGCTTAGTGGTTAAGGCGCTTGCCTGCAAAGCCAAAGGAACCAGGTTCAATTCCTCAGGACCCACCTAAGCCAGATGCACAAGGCAGCACATATGTCTGGTGTTAGTTTGCAGTGGCTGGAGGCCCTGGCACACCCATTAGCTCTGTATCTGCCACACTCTTTTTCTCTCTCAAATAAATTAATTAAACAGATTTTTTTAAGTGGATAAGAAGACAGAATGCAACTGAGTTAGCAAGATAACTGTAGATTATGAAAAATGTGAAGGCAGCATTATAAGGACATGGGAGGGTGTGTGTGCATTGACTTCACATGAGGACAAACTATGACATAAACTTGGGAAGAGATGTTAAGCTAAGGTTTCAGCACTTCATTCAGTTCAGTGTCTCTTACATCAGGTTATGGTAGTATCAGCAGCCAGCGTTTTACTTAAACCTGTTAAGCTTCTAACAGAAGCCTTATAATTATAATCACAGGTTTTTACTATTTTAAAAAATTAAAGATACATTACTTTACTAACAGATAGCTAAGGCTAAGTACTGTTACATGAACACGGCTTCTAATACTATTTTAAAGTACATGATTTGCTTTCTTATTCGTCTTGAATTATTACTATGTCATCTCATCTCTTGTATGTTGCTCCACCTTGACCTTGGCTTCAAGCAGCTCTCTGTATGAACTGTACACATTATTTTTAGGGGAAGCCTTAGCTTACATGTTCAATGACTTAGAACCCTGCTTCCTTGCTCTGAGTAGGGCAAAGGAGAAAGAAAGAACAGAATAAGATGTATCAACAGAGGACTCAGGACCCTCAGGTACCTCGCTGGCACCTGAGCCGGTGAAGCCAGAGGCCTCTCCCTTCTCATTTGAAGAACCACTTCTGCTGCAGCTGTCCAACACTACTGCTCATCTCTGACGACCATCTCTGCAGACCCTCACTCATACCATGTAAAGGTGATCTCAGAAACAAATGGACTTACTTAACTAGAATAATGTGTATGCGTGCACGCATGTACGCACACACACACACAAAGGCCAAAAGTTTGAAAAAAATCTTTCAGTGTTTTGAACAAAGATTTAAATGTTTTATCAGAATGCTAAGGGTGTAGAGCTTGTTTTGTGAGACATAGGCTTTTAACATGCCTGTCTTGTGACATATGAGATGTAACAGTGTAAACAAAACTGGCACGTTTGTAGCCAATGAGAACATCACCAGTTTTAATGATCTCTGAACTGCTTACATTTCATTGGATGAAATAATAGTCTATCCACATTTGATAAAGAAATTTTGAAAAGACAAATCTGATGTCTTGTATGAATAAACGCCTATCAGTTATGATCTCTTTTTGCAAAGTTACTGGTTCCTGTGAATTATCTGTTAATTATTGCTGTGCACAGATGGAAAAATGATGAAACTTGCAAGTCGAAGCATACAGCAATTATACTATGAAAGGTTTCCGTGGGGCTTCTTCACTAGGCCATTAGTCTGCAATATCTTAGGAAAGTTACCTTCACTCACTCTGTCCGTTTCTATGCCTCCCTCTCACCCATCAGCTTATTTGTTATGGCTTACAGTCCATCTCTCCAAAGAAACTGCCCCACCAGTGGCTTCATGTTATTAAGTGTAGCATGGTCTTGAATCCTTGCTTTTATCTTCTCCTTTCAGCAGTATGCACCATCCTTGACCCCTCTTTGTCTCTTCCCTGTGTCTTTATTGATTTTTCTCTGTTTCCTTTGAGGGCCATTCTTCTTTGCCTGATTGGTGAATTGTTGAAACTCATCACAATTTGGCTGGTCTCAAGTCCTTCATTATATAAAGATGCATTGTCCTTATGTCATTTAAACTGTCCCTCACTTTGTCACATGGCTCACAGACTCCTCATCTTCCTAGTCCAGGCTACTCTCTGAACTTCAGGTTCTCTAATACTTCCACCGCAGCACTTCAGAGCACTTCAACAATGGGCTCAAACCCAGCTCATGACCTTTCTTGACGTCTTGGCTCTCTCTTCTGTGTTCTTCATCGTAGAGCACCGTCCATCGGGTTACTCCACACGACATCTAGGCATCACTCATGACACCCCTCCCTCCACTTCTAATTCATTTCTATATGTAGAATTTACCCATCCTACCTTCCCACCAAAGCCACCACCTCCTCTGAATGACACCACCAGGGCAGCATACACATTGATCTCCATTTACTCCTGTTTCCCTCCAGATCATTCTGTATCATGTGATTTTTTCAAAACACAAATTTTACTTCTTGGACTAAAGACCAAAAGTCTTTCTTTGGCCCAGAGGCTGAGCGTGGTCTTTCCTACTTCAGCCTATTTTAAGTTGTCATGTGTTGCTTTTTAGAGATAAGTTTGTGGTCTGGATTTAAAATTTTGTTATCCTAATCGAGGAGATTTGGAAAATTCCATAAAGTTAAGAAAAAAAATCCTACCTCCCAGAAACAACTCTTGTTAAATTTAATTTCAAATTATCTCAATGCACAGATAAATAATTTTCACAAAAATTCGTATATATCATGTGAACTTTTACACTGTGCTTTTTACTTAACAAGAAGTATGAGTTTTACCTCACCATTAAATGTTCTTTAAGAACAAGATTTCTATAAGCATATACTAATTGTACAAAATGGTGTGTATTATGACATTTTAATGGTTGCATTGTATTTTGTAAATTTGTCACTTCTTTTAACTGTTCTTGAACTATCTTCCATGTGGAATCTTTCAGTTTGCCTTCTTTAAAAACAGTCCTGAAGTGTACAACGTCTGTGAACAACTAGGATTATTTCTTTGACACATATTGTTAGAAATAGAATTACTGGTTTTATAAGGTATGTTTTTCCTTTTTGCTTGTTTGTTTTTGTCTTTGCTGTTGGGGGTTTAACACAGGGACTTACTTGTACATGCTAGGCAGGCACTCTCACTGAGATACACAACCAGTCCCTAATACTTAAGTTCACTATATATTGCTATTCAGAAAGGCTATACTAATCTCATTGTTTTTGTCTATAAATTGATTAGCAAGAAGATCATTTTAAGCTTAATTTTCATTTTATTCTTTTATAAATATTTAAGATTATTGGACTAGAGAGATGGCTTAGTGGTTAAAGGCATTTACCTGCAAAGTCAAAGAACCTAGGTTTGATTCCCTCCCTCATGGCCCATGTCTAGCTTTCTAATTTGAGGCTAGGATATTGCCTATGAGAGAACATGTAGTGTTTGACTTTCTGAGCCGGGGTTAACTCACTTAGTATACTCTTTTCCAGATCCATCCATTTTCCTTCAAACTTCATAATTTCATTTTTCTTTACCACTGAATAAAAATACCATTGTATACATGTACCACCTCTTTATTATCCAGTCACCAGTTGATGGGCATGTAGGCTGATTTCACTTGCTAGCTATTGTGAATAGAGCAGCAATAAACATTAATGAGCAAGAATCTGTATAATAAAGTATAGAGCCTTTTAGGGGATATGCCCAGGAGTCATATGGTAGGTCTATTTTGTGCCATCTCAGGAACCTCCACACTGATTTGCATAATGGCTTCACCAGTTTATATTCCCACCAATGAATAAGGGTTCCTCTGTGAGACATATTTTTTTAAAAGATCAAATAAATTGTATGATATATCATATTTAATGATCAATGGACTTAAGATTGATGGTATGTCAGGTATCTTCAGATTGGTTTATAGGATCAACAAAAATTCAACCAAAATTCCATCATGTTTTTGGTTGAAATACACAAACTGATTCTTGAATGTATATTAGAATGTTAAGGACCTACAATAATAAAAATGGTATTACAAAAAGTAGAAGGAGAAGGAGGAGGAGAAGAAGAAGAAAAAGAAAAAGAAAAGACCAACACTGGAGGACATGCATTATCTGATATTAAGACTTCTTATTTTGATACAGTAAGCAAGCCAGTATGGCAAAGGTGTAAACACAGATCAGGGGAATACAGTAGAGTCCTGATCATATTGACTTTCAACAGGCATGCCAAGAAAATTTAGTGAAGGAAAGTTACCTCAGATTTACTAAGCTATTTAATTTTTATATTTTTCACATTTTACAAATAAGTTGAGTTGGCACATCAGAGGCACTCCATGTGAAGTGTCTGATCAGTCTACTTGAATCAGAAAGCAAAATGATTCTCAGTCCACTGTGCACCACCTGTATTAAGATCTAACAGATATTTTCAATAAGAAGAAGGCTCTGGTGATTGTTAAATTCAGATCCACGTAAGCTTCCCAAGCCATATTTAGATAAACTAAAATGTGTACAATTCTAATTGAGTTCTGAACAAATTTAATGTTTCCAGAGATAACTTTTCTTTTCAACATGTGGCTGATTTTGGTTCAAGTATTTTTAATGAATATTAAAGTCATAATCATAGGTTCCTCTCATACTAGGTTCTGTACAATTGGAAAGGGCTCTTAATATGACAAGTTTACTCCATATTTATCATATACCTGCTAGGTACCAAACGTATACTGATAAAGACATGGCTGACTCTGCCATAACCCTCTCATATAGGAAGTACAGAGAGTGTTTTAAAACTTGACTGAAAGAAATACTCTCTCATACTAGAATATAAATTAGTAGAGACTGAACATTGTAGAGCATTCATCTCATGCTTGTGATTTACATAGTACTAATCATACAATGCAAGCACATTTATAATTTTGTAGTTTCTAATAGCCACATTGAATAGTAAAATTGATAAGTCCATTTGAATAATATATCTAATTTAATAATATATCTGAAATAATTATCATTTAAACATGTAATTAACATCTATTTTATTTATTTACTTTTATGTACAATGTTGGAGGTCGCTAGATGTTCAGGAATTGTGGTCAAAATGAATATAAATGTTAGGCAGTGTAAACTCTCTACCAGTTTCATCTGAGAGAGTCCCAGAATTTTACCATACATTGACCTACATGGCCACTGTGCACATAGATCCAAGTGTCTTTGAGAATCTTAAATTTTAAATGATGAAATGGGTTTTCAGAACCCTAAAAATTACTGCTACTCAAAATCTTCAATAACTACTTGTTGTGTGAATGGTGAAATGAACCAGTAGCCCCATATCATTCTGTGATAAACAAACAAAATATTTTTAGCTCCAGGTTAATGAACCCATGCTCATTTGCATGCTTGTCTTCTGTTTAAAATTCATTTGCATCTCAACAGAGTAATTTTTGTTCCTCTTCCTAAGGTCATTATTTGCATTAGGCTCTATGTCCTCTTATTTTCAAGAATATGACCAGTTTACTACACTTCATACAAAGAGCTGTTTTAGATTCTCAGTTTATAATACCTCATCAAGACTGAATTTCAGCTCTGATTTAGAAAAGGAATGAGTTGGAACAGCTTAGATTTAGTCATTGTTTTAACACAAACATTCATATATTCATCATCAGGTGGGTGATAGTGCCCATCTTCACACCAACAGGATCCTCTGGGATGCAGAGTGCTGCGCCCACTGCCCAGCCAGACTCTCTGGAGGAGGTCCTTGGACACTTACATGTGTGAAAGCACCAAGGGAGAGTCATTTCACACTGAGGGGTGACAACGACCTTCCTACAGGGAACTTCCACTTTAGGACAACTAAGGATAAAATTACACTGTCATTTAAATTCGTTCCATGACAGGAGGAAATGCTGTTTTCAGTATTTACTTATTTCTTCACTACCTTTGCTGAACATTTCACTGTATACTGCAACTTCCCTTTAAGTACATTTTTATCATTCAGTCAGTATGTTAACAGAAGCTCTTGACAAATGGGTTATGAATGATGGATTCCACTAGAGTCAAATTATATTTCATAAATGAGCTAATGTCTGAAATTAAATTGTCTAGGACCCAGATCATATTCTCTTGCACTTTCTCCTGATTTCTGTAATGTTTGTGACAGTGTCGGGAAAGGTGTGCCTTGTTTCTTTTTTTTTTTTTTTTCCTATGAAATCATTTTAAGCGTACTTTAATTTAATCAAAATTCTACAGAAGGCTGTTTAACCAGACACAAGGACAAGGGTCTTCCAGAGTGAATCTGACTCAGTCTCTGCTCTGTAGGAAGTCATAGCCTCTTAGCGAGGCCAACAGAGAAAAGCTGTGTTAAAGTGTCATATGTGAAGGTACCATGGGAACAGAGGGGAGTAAGGTAGGGCAACTATCTGGAAAAAAAAAAAAAGGAGCTGAGCTTCAAAAGGATGACAGCATTCTGTGTGGGCATGAGCCACAGTCAGCCAGTAGAGGGAAGATACCCCTGCCAGGCCCACCAGGTCATAGGGAAGCCCAGAATTAGGGTCTTCCAAACCCAGACTTCATTCTTTCAACTAAACACAGCTTTCTCCATGAGAGCACACTGGCCTCCATTTCTTCACACCCCAAAGCTATCTTGTAATAAGAGCTTAAAAGTGATATATTTCCTTTCCAGGCCCTTAAGATGCCATTTAATTCACTCCAGCAATAACTGCATAGGAACCTACCTTTAAAAGACACCAAAAGCAATGTGCCGCTAATATATTACCACGTCTATTAAAGCTCTAGAGACTCTCACTCTTGGGATTTTAAATATTGTTGAGATATTACCATGATGTTCCCTGATTTAATCCCTTCATAAATTAGATGAAATGATTATAGTACCTGTTGTCACTTCATTCTTGCCCTATCTCCAGTCACTCTTCTGCCTTCATTAATTCAGAATAAAATACCTCAAGGCATTACTGGCGACAGGAGGGCTACATTTTTATGGCTTCAATATGAAATTATACTTAAAGGTGCCTTAGTATTTCCTGGGATAGGAAAATAAAAAAGGAAAAAGAAAAGGCATGTACTTCTCCTGTAAGCCTGTTAATAGCCTGTTACAACCTTGGTGGATGGTCATACTGAGGAAACTAAGGCTCATAGATATTACATAGCTTGCCTAAGATCACTCTGCAAGCACTTACCAGAGTGCAAACACGTACTTGGCTCTTCTGACTCTCAATACAAGGCTCTTTCTGGTATAACCTCTAATCTCGTGGGGATTCTACTGTAGCAGCTTCTTGACTGTTTTGCAATGAAAGGCATTGTTACCAACATGTAAACAAACCAGGAATCAGCCTTCCCCATCACTTTGCCATCAGTGTTTTTTAGTTTATCCCTTCACAGTTATTATTTGGTGTTCTCTTACAGAAGGCAACAGACTACTGCAACAGAAAATGTCCTTAGATGGAAACCCCAAACCTATACATGGAACAACAGAGAGGTCAGATGGCCTACAGTGGTCAGCTGAGCAGCCTTGTAATCCAAGCAAGCCTAAGGCAAAAACATCTCCTGTTAAATCCAATACCCCTGCAGCTCATCTTGAAATAAAGCCAGATGAGCTGGCAAAGAAAAGAGGTAAAGTGATTTCTTTTGCACAAATGATTCAACATAATTTACACACAGAGAAAAATGCCAAAATGGCAGAAGTCTCTGAAACATACTGTTTAGTGAAGAGAGATACACATGAAATTGAATTTCTTTTTCCCTGAGGCCCACATGGATCAAAAGGCAGTGGTTATTCCTTCTTTGGTAAATGAAGATCTTGAGTATTGAGCTGGAATTGCATCCCATTCCTCTGTTGCTCTGTGGCTACTCGCTCTGTTTGTAGACACGGACAAGCATTTGTTCACACCAATCACTTATAAACCCAGTGCTGGTGCAGAACTCTCTCAGAAAGGGACTAATGTTGATCTAGACTTGCCTGGGCAAAGATGAGTCTTAAGCCTGGTATGCCTTCAAAGATAATTATTCTCTCACGGAGTGCAGCTCTGTATTAGAACTTTCAGACACTATGACATTGAAAGAGGGTTTTATATTTGATACACTTAGAGTTTTAATTTTTAAACCTTGATACCTTGGACTCATATAGCTAGTCTTAGAAATGAAAGGAACAAATTCACTTCCTTTCTGATTCCCAGATTAAATCATCCCCTGATTCATCTTCATGTATATCAGATTTCCTTGCTTTGGCTTGGCACACTCTTTCCAATTTCTTGGGGGAGATTTCTGTCATGTAAGAAACATGCCCTCATTAGCATAAGAATATTTCCATACTTGTCATGCATGCTGCAGACCCTGGTGAGAGTTTCAGGAAACCAGGCGAGATGGGCACCCAAAGAGATGCTTTATTGCCACTGCTGTAATTTCAGGCCTGGCTCAGGACCGTGGGGTAGGAGCCAGCGTACCTGGCACGAGTGCCCCATCTTCTCTCTTGCTTGTTTGTACCTCTCCCAATCCCTGTGTCATTTTTCTCCTCCAGATGCCCTGCTGGCTTTGAAACATGCACAGTGGTGTTTACAGAGGGAGCCAACAGCACAAATGGTCTTTAGATTAGAAGACACTGCTGTTTATGATAGAACATAATGATCAGAGCCTCTTTCTGAAGAACAAAGAAACAGGTGTACCCCCCACTGGCCCAGCCAGAGACCCCACTGGAGAAGTCACAGCATCCTCAAGAGCTAGACAAGATGGCCCCTCTTGATAACTTTTTTCTTCATTAAAAAAAGCAAAAGACAAATCTCTTGTTTTGATTGGGTTGATTGTGTTGTTTAGCTCACAAATAAAGGATAAAGTGGTCAAGCTAACTTTTTTTCCTTAACATCAATTTTAGGCCCAAATATCGAGAAATCAGTGAAGGATTTGCAGCGCTGCACTGTTTCTCTGACTAGATACCGTGTCATGATCAAGGAGGAAGCAGACAGCTCTGTGAAGAAGATCAAGGCAGCCTTTGCTGAATTACACAACTGGTAAGTGACTCACCCAAGGAGCTGTAAGTTCACAGGCTCAGTTCTTCTACAGCTTGTAAAAGCATCAGATGGAAAACATTGTTTACTTAATACATAACACAGAACAACACTCTGGCAGATTTTTTTTAAGCTTTGCAGACGCGTGTATCTTAGGAATAAAAAAGAAGAGAAATATTTAAATAAGAAGAACTCTGATGGACATAGTTCACTGATGTTTAAAGTGGACTCAAAGCATATGAAGGCTATAGAATAAAAGTTAATTAAAAATAAGCCTCAAAATAATATTATTAACAAATTCATGAAAGGCTAATAATATAAATGCTATCAAGAAAACAAAATATGTCCTTTGTTACCATTATGAAATTCTCTAACAAAAAGAAAAATCATATGTGAGCTTAATGATAAGAGTCCTGATTAAAACTATAATTAAGAAATGGTAGCACTGTCATTACTGCCCAGCCCACTGCCCCTTGCACTGTGCTAAATAAACCTGTTTTCTTTTTGAAGGGAGAGAGGGAGGAACAGAGAGGAAGAAAGAAAGAATGAGAAAGAGGAAGGGAAGAAGGGGAAAGGAAGGAAGGAGAAAGGAAAGGCACTAATATGGTTTGGCTCCTGCCCTCCCCTACAAACAGTTTTGATGGAAAATGTGTCTTTGAGCCCTAAACATTTGTTCATGTTCAAATTGAAATATCACTTACTTGTTTTAAAATATCTTTTGTTCATTTTTATTTATTTATTTGAGTGTGACAGAGAAAGAGACACACACACATACAGAGAGAGAGAGGGAGAGGGAGAGGGAGAGAATGGGCACGCCAGGGCTTCCAGACACTGCTAGCAAACTCCAGATTCATGCGCCCCCTTGTGCATCTGGCTAACATGGGTCCTGGGGAATCGAGCCTTGAACCGGGGTCCTTAGGCTTCACAGGCAAGTGCTTAACCACTAAGCCATCTCTCCAGACCAATATTACTTATTTGTATTGGTGGTTGTTATTATAGAAAAATATTCTTAGTTTACCAGTTAAGACCTTTTTCATATTTAAGTGAGAGAAACCCAAGTCACACTAAAGACAAAAGAGAATTGATTGGTTAATATTCATAAAAAGTCCAAAAAAATCATTCAGGCAAATTTGTTTCTAAACCAAAATTATAGTGTCAATGTTCTCTCTCTCTCTCTCTCTCTCTCTCTCTCTCTCTCTCTCTCTCTCTCTCTCTCTCTCTTTCTCACTCTCTCCCTTTCTCCCTCCCTCTTTTACCTCCTTCTCTCACCAGCCTCCTTTCCTCCCTCTTCTTTCTCATTTCAGTATCGCCTACGATCTCCTAGTTCTGTTTATTTTCACTTCATTTTTAGACAAATACCTCTACATGGCAACAAAGATAGTGGCCCTAGCAGCTCCAGGCTTACATCAGTCTTAGCCTCTGAAAACTAGGAGAAGAATTTGCTTCCCAGCAAAAGACCAAGGGTAATTTCCATTGGTTGGTTCTGGTCACATATATACCTTTAAAACCTTGACAAGAGGGACAGTCTTACCACAGTTAGCAATAGAGTAAGTTCCAGCTCAACCCCAACTGAGAGCTGAAGCCCCCAAGCAAAATCAAGGTGCTCACATCAAAAATAAGAGGAGGGGCTAGAGAGATTGCTCAGTGGTTAAGGCATTTACCTGCAAACCCTAATGACCCAGGTTCAGTTCCCCAGTACCCACATAAAGCCAGATGCACAAAGTGACACATGCATCTGAAGTTCATTTGTACTGGCTGGAGGCCCTGGCATGCCCAAGCTCGTTCTCTATCTGTCTTAACTCTCTGTAGCTTTTGTTTGAAAAAAAGAAGGAAAGAAAGAAGAGGAAAAAATTGTAAGAGAAAGAAAACACATGACCAAGGTACCTAGGTTCATGGAACTTGTTTCCTGTATCTCTTTGGCCTCCTGTGATTTTAGAATTTAATCACATCTTCTGCATAGTTTTCCCATTCAAAGGCCTTGCTTTGACACTGATGTGCTTTTTAACAGAAACTGTGGAGTTGTGTAAAACTAAGGATTAAGCTTCACACTGACATAATCTAAAATTCATGAGTTTTAAACCATCTGCTACGTATAAAATCCCAAGGGTGCAAAGATAACAGAAACTTGAAGGCAAACTGTTTCCTTCAGTCACCATTGGGCCCTCCCAGGCCTTATAATGAAGGATCTTTTACCCACCCATTCATGTCATCCAGGTTTCGCTGGAATTCTTCAATTATTCAAAGCAATTCCCAGTACACTTGTGAGTGCTTATCAAAGGGAAAGATCCTATAATAGTGATTGTTGGTATAATTAGCTTAGCATAGTCATATGACTTTTCCAGTCATTCCCTAAGTAAATCACCCTGTTGCTTGTAAAGACAGCCAAATTTCTGTTCTCTAAAGCCAGGGTTAACAGAATTTATCACTACAGGGCCCACTCATAAATATTTGAAGCATTGCAGGCATGCAGTCAGTCAGCTCTGCTTTTGTAGCTAAAAGCAGCCATCAACAATGCAGAAAGGCAGCAGGCTAATTGGCTCCTGGGGGTTACAGTTTGCCAATGCTGGTCCAGAGATGTTAGTTATCAGGTTCACCAGAGTTGTCTGCCCTGTTCATTTGTATGGCGTTGGAGAGAGAGCCCTTCCCCTGAGGACCCCTGTGTGATACCTTCCATCTGAGTGACTCATTCACTAACTGACCATGTGTAGCAGTAACCTCAGCTCACCTCTCCTGCAGCTGCTCTGAGTGCATTTTATTATGTTCATTCTCCTTAGTAAAATGAACAGCACACAGGTCACAAGACATCTTGAGATTTACAACAGATTCTCTGGCATTTTACTCCTCAAGAACTGAAGCATGGAGCCAGGAAAGCTAGTCCCCAAGGAAGTTGTATGCATTTTCTATGTGCCGGATTCCCAGTGCACTGTAACCTGATGGGGAAGATCAGTTCTGAATGAGCTCTCCCAGGCTGGAAAGTCACCTCCGGTACAAGAGGGCATTTTCCCTCCAAACCCAAAGAGAAAACAAGTGACCAGTCCTTCTCTATATGCAATGGCCACATAGGGAGTAAACCACAGTGCTCATTTTCTGATCTAACCAATAATAAAAATGATCCCACATCAATTGTGTAAGCGTTAACTTAAAAATAAAACCAAAGTACTTTCTAAAACACAACCATTGTGCCAAATGGAAAACTGGTCCAAATAAGCCTACAGCCCCGCCAGCATGGTGACGTACTTGGACAAAGCCTCCTTCTTGTTTCCTAAGAGGGAAGAAAGGATGAATTTTAGGAATTGTGGTACTCTTGAAAAATATCAGCTCACCAAATTGACAAAGACAGCTTAGAAGATTTCTTTTATAAAGAAATGTTTCTATTGATGGTAAAATCACCTACACCAACAGATAGAAGGAACTACAAGTATAATGCCACCCATTTAAACACAAGTGAACATTAGGATGAACCAGGAATGTCTAGATATAGAAGATGCAAGTTAAGTCCTCTGGATTTCTGAAAAAGAGGTTAATGCACATGGTCCTCAGTGGCAGGCACATCCACTCTGTATCAGTCACTTTCTTGTTGCTGGGACAGAACACCCAACCAGAAGCAGGTTATGCAAGGAAAGGGTTTATGTTGGCTTACAGTTTCAAGGGGAAGTTTCCATCATGCCAGGAGCAGAGTGCCAGAGTCACATCTTCACATCTGCAGGGAGGAGTAGCAAGAGACATTTGTCAAGCACGGCTGGCTGTAAAACTGAAGGCCCACCCCCAGTGACATACTTCCTCCAGCAAGGCTCCATCCTCCCCCCAAAGGCTCCATACCCTTCTCCAACAGCGCCAGTACCTGGGGATGAAGCATTCAAACACATGAGGCTGTGGGGAGCATTTTGCATTCAAACCACTACACATTCCCAGTTCCTCTCTTCTCACTCTGGGCCAACCAGTTCTACTGACGCCCCCCCCCCCCCAAGTACTGAACAGGCATTGCATGTCCTTTAGACACAGAAACTTTCAGGTTTAAAAAAAAAAAAAAAAACATCAAAACACTCACTTTGCCACCAAAGTGCCAGCCTGAAGACATGAGTTCTGCTTGGTGAAAAGCTACCAAAAATCCTGCCACAGTTCATGGGCACAATGATATCCAGAAGCCAGGAAAAAGCAGTTGTTTGCACACCCTCCATGCATAGTGAGGACACACCAGGGCCCAATGATCTGGATGCTTTTCCTTACCAATCAGGTTGTGAACAATACTTGCTCAGTGGTTATTAAGAAAAACCACTAAGTAGTGAAGCTATAGCATCTAAGTTGGCATTTCACCAGGAGATAGTCACTTAGGCTAACTGACCCTAACAGGGCATTCTCATTTCCCCAGAAGGAACTGGGGATTTGAGAGAGTAACAAAGATGACACAATCTTCTCACAATATGTCTGCACAGAAAATAAACTTGGCAGCATGAGCATGAAAAGTCACATCAGGAACTAACATGAAACAGCTGGTTTCTTTTCTGTATGATTGGCCTCCTACCACAACTGGAAAATATTCATCCTTTGGAACCCTAGCTACCAGATTTAATTGCTTTGTGTGCAAACTAGTTCTGCTTCCCATCTCAAATGAGTGTATGTATGTCCAAGTTGATTGTGAAGGCTTAAAATAAGCAATAAAACATTAAATTGGGGAAAAAAAATTGAGGAAAGAATAATACTTGATATTTCTGCCATGTGCCAGGAGAGCAAATATTCCAGAACAAGGCTTTAAACATTCTGGTAGGTGCTGTTGTCGTTTTAACATCTAATATGGAGCACTCTCAAGGAATGGAAGGTGGTCCAGAGCCAGCAGAGGTGCTAAGGTTGGGGTGGTTGGCCGGGGAGGGGGGGGGGGGGGGGGAGTAGGGTTGCAGAGACTGAAATTGACAGGCAATCTTTGTAAACTGCTTTGTTTTCCAATTAAAAAGCGAAATTAGTCAAAGCACACATTTTGGAGGAAGGGGTCAAAAATGTTCCTATAACTTATGTTTATTTCTTCCTGAAATAGGGCCAGGCATGGCCCAAACAAGCTTTGGAAATAGTCAGAAGTTTCAGCTTGCCCTACTCTCAGCCTTTCCCCTTTTTTCCTTCCTCTGTCACCTTTCCCTTCATCTCTTTTTCCTTCAAACAACATCCTCCTCCACAGCAAAGAAGGGGTAACCCCTTGCTGTCACCCACAGACCAGGGTTCTTCACTGCTACTTCACTCAGCACAGGAACTTGGGGTATCCCCATGTCATTTGTCTTCTTTCTAATCCTGAAACTCATTCATCTTATGTAATTCATGAACCTGTTGGCTTCATGATTTAACATATCTGCATGTTAACTAACTGTTAGGTCAGGACGGGCTCCCAAAATGGAGTCACCAAGGATAGTAGGACTTATCCACATTCCTCAAGAAACTCCCCAGCCATTATCCCTTCCTTGCCTAAAATGCCCCAGGTCATGGTTTCCTGCCCCTTTTCTCACTGTTCTGGTCTCACACCCTAGCTATGTGAAATGGCTAATGTAAACAACAAAGGAGTTCTTTTCCCTTCCTCACATTCCCCCAAATGTAAAGCCCTCAAAAGCCCAGAGTCTAGAAACTCAGGTTAGCTGTGCTCCTCTCTTGTGAGTCAGCCCTGGAAGCTCCTGTTTTTCTTGAATAAAGGCTTTCATCTTTGCCTCCGAGTGGTTTGCGTGGTCTTGGTCACTCCCAAACCTTATACTAACTAGCTCTGTTGACATTGACACTCCGTCCCAGGAGAAAGAACAGCTCTAACATGAGAATTTCAGGTTGAAGAAATAGCTACTTGGAGATGAGTTTATCTTTTTCCAGCATCTCTCACACTCTCTCGCTTGCTACTGAAGCCCTGTTGGAAGCCAGGCAAACCTGTGCTGCACACAGTGTACGAGTAGCCAACCGGGTGGCCCAACACACCGGCCGGATAGCATCTCTGTGACATTGTAAATATATCTTTGTTCTAAGATGTGAGCTTGAAAAGGCTTCCCAAATAAGAATTTGCCAATAGGACTTATGTTTCATTATCACCTAAGTAACTACCAATCCAGTATTCCCAGGTGGCTGCTCCTGAAATGCCCAAATCATATAAAGTTATTGGAACATCTTTAGTTTGAATTCAAACAAGACCTTCATGCCTCACGTTTGCAGGTTTATCATGCAGTACAATTCTCACCTTGTTGGTTGATGCCACCACCTCAATACTCTTTCTCTCCCCACCCTTCCCTCACCCTCCCTCCAAACTTTTATCACCTTTTGTGTGATACCTTGCTGTCCATACAATGCTACCAGCAGAGTTTTTCTACACCTTTTGTGTTTTTTATTCATTCTCTTTGAGGATAACTTAATATTGACTGAAAAATTATACCTGTAAATTAATTAATTCTTTCTATACTAAACTGTATTGTGTGAACTTATAATTAAATATGCTTAGAGATTTGTGTTCAGTCTTTGCCTTAGTACCATCCCAAGAAATTCTGATTTCTGTAGTCCCAAAAATAATTAGGCTTTTTTATTTTTCTTATTTGTATTGCTTTAAAAAAAAATCCAGGTGATCCTCTTGTGTATCTGTAGTTACAAACCATTAGTTGAGAGTCCTATAAAGGGAATAATAAGTCTGAAGACAGAGCAGTGGTCTCAGCTGGGTGAATTTGCCCCCTAGGAGATAGTCGGTGTGGCAATATTGCCATCCCAACTATGAGATAGATTTCTGTCAGCTTCTGGTAGGACTCATGAAACCCAGGTCGCCTCTGCCTGTCCATGCTCCCATAACAAGAAGCTCACTGGCCTAAGATGTCAGTAATGCTGCCACAGACCCAGTGTAGCCTCAGGCCTGTTGCATGGCCACTCCTTGAGGAAAGAACAGACCACCCTTGACAACCCTGTGAACATCTGGCTTCCTGCACCCCATCTTCCAAAGCCACTAGTGAGGATGGTAGAGGAAGATTTCCTTGACAGTCACTTACATACCCCAAAAGTATAACATAATGCCTTCTCTTTTCAGTCAGAGCAGTAGGAAAATAGTTTTTCCATGCCGCCTGAAACAAGCATTCTAGCTACACATCTTAAAGGTCAAATTACATTTTTGCCTCCTTGAGATCAGAAAAAAACAATTATATTGTAGTGTAAAAAAAATGAGAGCTTTGCTCTTTTTTGTTGTTCTGTTTTCATTATAGAATTCAACTCCAACCTTAGAAGAAAATGGAAAAATTAAGAACTGAAGGTTGTAGCTAATGACAGGCAGTCAGTTTCATTAGCCATTCTGTCTTGACCAGAGTCTTTTTCTCATTTCGTAATAAAGCCAAATATCACAGTGAGGCCAGGATTAGGATGAAGATCGGAGGCACGTAAAGATAAGTACAGTGGGGAATTGTTCCATTAAGCATCTGGTGGGGGTTATTCTTCTCTGGCTTCAGCCAGGCAGCAGTATTACTTGAGACTGCTGGGCACACATGGCAGATGCCCAACTTCTCCAATGTCAGTGGCATTCTCAGGTGTGCCAGCCCTTATTGTTCTTACACTGAATGAAGCGGAAGGTCTTCTTGCATAGCTTATGGTACAAAGGTGGTTGAACAGAATCATGGCCATTTAATGTCCCTCTCTTAATTAGGAAACTCATTAGAATTATGAAGCTGCATACATGTTGATAGGAAGGATGCATATTAGATGAAAAGAATACTGGAAGTGGTGCTGTGTCACAAAACATGTGTTATGTGACAGCAAGCAGATTTGGGATGTGAGTTCAGTCACATGAAGGATGTTGATATAACCAGGGGGGTGGGTGAGTATAAATGTCATTGTAAAACCAATGTGACCTAAATAAGCATCCCTAGTGTGCACGCTGGGATCAAGAGGTTTCTGGGGAAGTGTGGTTATAACTCATCAAACGATGCTTTTTCTGTGTGCCTGTCAACAGGGCTGTTTACAATGGGATTACCAGTAACAGAATCCACCTGAGGAGCCTTTCCAGTTACTTGACATTGTTACATAATGGTTGCACAATGCTTTAAATTCCCTATTTAATTATCAGGAACATGTTAAACAATTGCTAGGTTTTGCTAGCTCTTAGACTAGACACATAATGAAGACTAAAATCAAGAGATTAGGTTATGAAGCTTTGTTTTTTAACAAAATCAAAAGTTTGTATTATCATTTTCATTTAGAAATTTTAATCAAAGGTCTCTGTCCTTCTGTTCTTAAAAGTGAATACAATCTTCCCATTGATCGAAACCTGTGCAAACAAGCCTAAGTAATCCTTTCTTTTCTTATCAAATGGTTTTTCTAAGTACCCACCTGCTCTTGAGTTGTACAAAACACTATACAAAGGAAATTAAACAAACTTCTTCTGCCTTCCTACCCAGTATTCCATATCATGTGAGAATATTAAAAGAGCACAAAATATGGAGATGAGCACACATTTGCAAAGGCTACAAAAAGACAGTAATAAAAGAAGCTAATAAATACATGTATGCCTCAAGAGAGCTATACAGATGATTTTTGTTTCTGTCTAGCTGACAAATTGCTGAAAATGACTCCTTTTCCTCACTCCGCACAATCCAATAAACAGAAATAAGCTCCAGGATCCATTCTGAAATTGTGAAGGGGCAAATACAATATAACATAGAGAAACCCAAGGTTCCTGTGACTTTGTGACTGAGGCAAGTCCCTGTGGCACAGTGTATTTCAAACCTTGCCTCGTTTGTGAATATGTGTCGTTCTAAATATGTGTGGCTCACTCTTTGGAGGTGAAAGCTTCCCTTTTCCTATTTTCTTTCCTCCCGAAGGTTTTTCTGCGCATTAGATGTTTCCCCAGGGCCACTGCAAGGACTAAATCAGTTGACATGAAGGAAGAGCAAGCTGATAAATACAAAAAGCACTGAACTGGCCTTTTCAGTTTAGGTGCAGTCCCAGGAAACCAGCACAAATCGCCCTGCACATTAATAGCCTTCCTGGGCTGTGTGTGGACTACTGCCATAGTGATTGCTGTGCACTTGGGCCTGAGGGTCGCCTCACGTTCACTGCAGACTTCTTTGCCGAATAAGAGCTGAAGATGAGAAATTGAATCTGATTTTGTCTTGAAATCTGAAAAAATTTCTGAATCTTTTCAGCAAATGAAGGCTGCCAATCAACCAGCCTTGTACCATGCTTCTGAAAAGAAAGTGTTCACATTCATCGTAGAATGGAAATATAAGAAGAGATTTAGCAAATTGTTCTACCCACATATTCCCATCGGGTACTAGAGTATGCTATTTTTAAAAATGCATAATCCATTTTCTCTGGGAAAGAAAGATGAATTTGTTCTTAAGCATTAGTCTAGATAGCAAATGCATTATAATATTTAAAAGAGAGCTATTCTAGATTATAATTTTAGAATGGGTCTTGAGGCTGATTTTACTTACTGGACTAGCAGCGAAGAAGACTGCAGATTCATTTTGGACAGTTTGTCAGCTCAGACAGCAGCACATCACGTAGCCAGGCCGTCCACGCAGGCAGTGTGACAGAGTCCTGTATATGTGTGCTGCATTGTTCTTTCACTGGCTGTAAACTCTTAATTCTCACTAAGCCATGTTGTTATAAAAGTCACATTTCCAATGTTTATTAGCCACTTAGTTAGGGAGCATGGGTGTAGAGTTGGAGGGAATGGGGTGTAAATCTCATCCCCACATATTCCAGCCCCACAGCTAGTTGAGTTTCTTCTTAGCTACAAAAGAAAAATACCGCTATCAATTTCTACAGGTTTTATGAAAATTCATAGGCAAGGTAATGCACTTACCAGATTATTCTAGAAAATTTCTAGCCTAACCCATGACGGATGCCCTCTTCCTTCCCACACAGCATTGAAAAGATGCTTTCCCTTATACAGTAGGAAGAGGTTAAGTTAGCCTTCTCTGACTTGTAGGTACCTAGCATGCAGTGGATCTCATCCATGAGATGTGGGTATTACATTACCATTTTGCTGTTATTTGCTTAGTGAAGAGAGACGTAAAACATAGGGACCCCTGATTCCGAAAGGCCTGAGTTGCTACTAGGATAGTTCACCTTCTCCTATCATGTCTCACCATACCTTTCTCTGTCCCTTTCCCCATCCAGCCATTCCATACTTAGATGAATGTGTCCTGAACATGTCCCCAATGGCACTTACCAAACTTCCTTGTATGTGAGATGCACCTGGCTGCCCTCCCCAGAGATTCTGATTCCGTTGGAGTGGGGTAGGGCCCAAGAATCTGCATTCATTGAGTCCCAGTCCAGTGGAGACCAAGCACCACTTCATGAAACACTGCTAGACATCCTGAGAGAGACTGTCTCTTCCCTGAAAAGTCCAGGTTACAGACAGAAACAAGCCACATATGTGCACTGTGGCAAGTACTGCAAGGGAGCTGTGGGGAGAAGAGATAGGAAGGCAGCCCTGGCTGGCTATTTAGGAAAGGGTTTCATCTCTGAGGTGGCATTTGAGTTGGATCCAGAAAAAAGACTAAAGTTTACCAGATGGAGAAGGGAAACAGAAGATCCCATATAGAAAGAACCAAAAGCATGAAAGATATGCTCTGGGGCATGGGGATTCAATTCCTTGGGTCTCACTCCATTAATAAATGAATTTTGAACACATGTCTCTCAAATCAGAAAATCCATTTATAGATTTTGCATGTGAATTACTATTAATCTGTGTGCAAAAGATTTGGAAAGCCTACTTTTTAGAGTTTAATATTTTATTTGTGTTCCCACTTTTGAAGCTACTGGCTGGAACAGGATGTTTTGAGAGAACAAAGAGAAGGCCGGGGAGACAGGTTCCCTCTTTCCCTCCCTCCCTCCTCACCTGAGTGCCCAGGAACAGGAGCCTGTAAGGAAGCTGGGACAGTAAAGGCTAGGCCTGGTTGCCCTGCGGTGGATATGACATCATTTCTTATCCTTCTTGTGCATCAGCTTCTTAAAGCATCTATACCCACAAATATGGAATATGTTCAAACAGTAAAGTTCACAGTTACTTTTGTTTCAGTTTTTCGAAGTAGGGTCTCACTCTAGCTCAGGCTGACCTGGGATTCTCTCTGTAGTCTCAGGCTGGCCTCGAACTCACAGTGATCCTCCTACCTCTCTCTCCCAAGTGCTGGGATTAACGGCATGAGCTACCATGCCTGACCATAATTAATTTTTTTAAAAGCCTCTGTTCCCAAGTTATCCATGTCCAACAACCATGATGGCTTCTGCATGGATTACCCTCCACACTCAAAATTTGCTTCTCAAAAATGTTTTGGGAAGGAAACACAAAAGTGTTAAGAGTGATTGGTTTTATTTTGTGTGTAAGACAAATAACTGTGCTTTACAAGTTTATTCTTTTTACCTTTTGTGTGTGTGTGTGTGTGTGTGTGTGTGTGTGTGTGTGTGTGTTTGGCAAAGTCTTGCCAGGTAGCCCTGGCTTGCTCAGAACTTGTTACATAGACCAGGCTAGCCTCCAACTTGAGGTTATCCACCTACCTCTGTCTCCTGAATACTGGGATGTATAGGCATAAAGGCCCATAATTTTGATTTTTAATTTTCTCCTGATTCCTGTTTCCATTTTTTAAATATTTTATTATTTATCTATTGGAAAGAGGCAGAGTGAGTGAGTATGGGCACACCATGGCTTCCTGACACTGCAAACGAATTCTAAATACATATGCTACTTAAGTGCATCTGGCTTTATGTGAGTACTGGGGGAATCAAACCCAGGCCATCAAGCTTTGTAAGCAAAGGCCTTCAACCACTGAGCCGTCTCTCCACCCCTGTATTTTCCTTTATTTAGTGAGCGTGTAAAATAAAACAAAGTAAAACTGTGAAAAAGAATGTTAGCTTGGGGCTGGAGAGATGGCTCAGCAGTTAAAGGCCTTTGCTTACAAAGCCGATAGCCTGGGTTTGATTCCCCAGTACCCATGTAAATCCTGATGCACAAAGTAATACATGCATCTGAAATTCATTTGTAGTGGTAGGAGGCTCTGGTGTGCCCATTCCCTCCCTTCTTTTCTCTCCCTTTCACTGTCTCTTTGAAAATAAATAAATAACTTTTAAAACACAAGAAAGAAGATTTTTAGCTCAGTTCTCTGAATGGAATCTTCATGTAATAAGACAACTAACATCCTCAGACGGTCTGTTTTCTTTTCCTATAGGTGTAGCTTTAAAAAAAAAATGGTGGAGGATGCCGGCTATAGTGGTGCACTCCTTTAATCCCTCCCAGCACTCAGAAGGCAGAGGTAGGAGGTTGCCATGAGTTCCAGGCCACCCTGAGACTACAGAGTGAACTCCAGGTCAGCCTGGGCTAGAGAGAGACCCTACCTCAAAAAAAAAAAAAAATGGTGGAGGGTGACATTCTATCATATTTTATTGAAAACTGACATACAATTATTTTTCTAGACTACTGCTCTCTAAAAAGAAACCAGACTAAGTAGTAGTTACAAAAATAATAAAAACATTTTATTAAAGAAAGCTAAATGTAAAAATCCTACATTGACATATATGAGGAATATATATTTTTCCAGTTGAGCATTTGCTGTTATGGGATTTCTAGACTTACAGGATTTTATAACTCTTGTCATTTAAAAAAATTCCCAGCAGAAAATGAGTCCAGGGGCTGGAGAGATTGTTCAGCTGTTAAGGTGCTTGCCTGCAAAACCTAACTAACCAGGTTTGATTCCCCAATACCCACATAAAACCAGATGCACCAATTAGCAAGTGCATCTGGAGTTTGTTTGCAGCCACTGGAGGCCCTGATATGTGTGTGTTCTCCCCCACCCAGCCACCGTGTGTATGTGTCTACTTTCAAATAAATAATTTTTTTAAAGGAAAAGAAGGATGAGTCCCTTACGAGTTTGTTTCCCCAGTACCCATATAAAGCCAGATGCATAAAGTGACACATGTGTCTGGAGTTGGTTTGCAGTGGCTAAAGGCATGCCAGGGCCCATTCTCTTCCTTTGTCCCTCTCTGCTTACAAATAAATTCTCTCTCTCTCTCTCTCTCTTTCTCTTTCCCTCTCTCGCTTTCAAATAAATAAAATAAAATAAAATAAATTTTTAATGTACAAGTAGGTGACAGATTCAAGAATCCCAGAAATGTAGAAAATAAACAAACATAGCTAGATACTTGAAAATGAGGCTGGAATGAAGTCAGCAACAGGAAAAGTGAAGGGTAGGAGAGACACTTCTCAACCCGAACAGGCTGGAGAGGACAGAACAGTGTGGGTGGTGAAGAGAAAGAGCAAGTGACCATTCGTGTAACCAGCACATAGGATCCCGCACAGGCCAGAGAGCCCCTATCAGTGGAGAAGTAAGGACTGGGGATTGGATCAGCAGTGTGCCAGATGGGTGTGCATGCCATGTGCTGTGCGAGCTGCTGGTCCTCCTAAACCTAGGAATTCAGAAGGACACACAGTCTCACTACATTCGTGGCCAGCAAGCCAAGTCAGAAGCTCTGTTGGCATCTGCCATACTTGAAAAACAGCTGAGCTAAACTTGACCTGTTTTTCCATGGGCTCAAAAACGTTTGGAATACTTGGGGAGCTAGACTGAAAATTGAACACACAGATTACCTTAGTCTATCGATGTATCGAGGAAGTTTTTCTGCTCTCCTGCTGGTGCACACTGTCCCATTACCCAAGTGAAGGGACCTAGAACCCTAAGCTTTTAGGCAACACAGTCCCATTCCTCCCATGTTCCCTGCTAGGGAAGCAACTGTAGGCCCATCAAGTGGCCCATGGACTCTGCTAGGCTGCTGGCAGCCCGGGGCATCATGGCGCCTACTCCTAAGCAGTAATAAGGAGAAAGCCCGGCTGGGGAGGAAGATGGAACCTCTTTATACCTGGAAGCCTGGCACTAGGGCTCATGGCTCATTCAGGGGCTGCTCACTGCGGGGCGCAGGTCAGAGAGACGGAACCATTCCTTCAGCATTCATTAGGATTCTGTCTTCCCACAATGTGCACCTTGCCTTTCTCCACGGTGGAGCTGGGACACAGTTTCCACAGTTTGTCTGACCTGTCACAGGCCCTGTGCCAGCCTCTGTCTCATTCCCGCTGTTCTCTAGCCTGCTCTGTCTGTCTGGCAGATGAAGAGTTAAGGAAGCTCTGGCTGAATCACTTGATCCACAAGAAGGTCCAGAAGAAAACTGTGTGGGATCACATGGTTCCGGGCAATTCCTCTCTCTCTGCTGTCTCCCTGAGGCAAAGTTTCAGAGGTGGAATTCGGCCCAGTTTTAACTATTTAACATTCAATCCTGCCTGTTGTTGCAGCTATATTTCTTTAGGTTCTCTCTGAAATTCTGCTTTCACTGATTCTCAACCATGATGGTCCTCTGCCCACTTGCCTAGCATGTATGGCATCTTCAGTGTTGAAGATCACTAGGCCTGACATGGCTCATGGAAGCGAGCGAGACACTCAGTGTCTGTCTGTAGACTGAAAGATGAGTCTCCCACAAAGCAGGAAATCATTCATCTGTTTCTCCTAGAATAGTCCTACTTCTTTTTATTGCTGTTATGAGTTCCCTATAGAAAGGAATCAAGACAGTGGAAAAATTTTTATAAAATGACACTGTATCTTTGTGATTAACTATATAATAAACTATAAAGTTTTTGCCATGGTAATCTCCTCCTAACATCCTATTGCTTTGATAATAAAAGCTTTTTATGGCAACAAAATAAAATTTTATTATCCAAGTAGTTTAGATAAAAGGAGACATATTTTGGAAGGATAAAGGGTACAGCTGAAACATGTGAGTTCAGCGTGGGTTTTATGTGTGCTTTTCTCATGTAGATGCATTCTTATTCCAAGCCAATTAAAGAGCTCTGTCAGGGTCTGTGGCCATGCCATCCAGAACATACACGATCTCATCTGTATTTCTGTCAGGTGCAGAAAATCACTACCAAAAAGCAGAAACAGTCAATACTTAGAATTTCAGACTAATGGGGAAAAACACATTATTTCAACAATTAAACCATCCCAATTTGCAAAGAGAATCACTACCTACCTATTTTGGTTCTGAGCTAAAGCCCATGTGTTTGGTGAATGTCACTGCACTTTCATTCATAAGCTTATGTCTTAAATGATTAGATTCTATCCATGACCAAAAAAGTATTGATTTTTATAAATTTTTATAAACATGATTTATAGCCAAGCACTGCAATAATACCAGTTAAGCAGTTTCATAATTGTTAGGCATAGAAAAATGAGTATGTTGTCTTCCCTTCTGTTTAGCACCATCAAGCAGTTTTCATTGAGCAACCCATAGTAGTCCAAGTTCCTAATGGTGAAGTTTAAAAAAAAATCTGAATCAGGGTTTGTTTGAAGCAATAATAGTCAAGATTTGAAGGAAGAGTTAATAGGATAAAGAGAGGAGGCTGAAGAGGCTCATTGTCTTTGAGGCAACAGAGGGCATGGACCAAGGCCCGGGTCAAGGAAAGAGCGGGCGGGGCTTGTGCCTGCTGGGCTGTCATGAGGCTCCAGTGAGATCATTCCAGTAAGGCAGTGGGCCACTAGCTCAAGGGCCTAGTTCATGGCCAGTTAACGGTGCCACCTAGGACGGCAACTGCAGGCCAATATGTGTCTACAGAGGACCTCAAAAGCAAGTGTGACGTTTCTGCTGTCTCAGTAGGACTGTGATCTGTGGCTCATCAACCCTGATGCTTTTCCTCTCAGAAGACCCCCCCACACACATCTGATAGCCCCACCCCAGGGTTCTGCCAGGATCCCTGTGGAGTTGTTTTCCATCAGGCAGCCCTGGGGAATGCTTACACCTGCCCTGGTGCCTCTAAGAAGACGGAGTAGTGTTTATAAATGACTCGACGGACTCACATAGCGGGCTGGGACTCCCAGGCTTCGAAGGCATTTGGAAGCTATCTTAGCAGTCTTTCCTCCCCGACCTACTCCTTGTCTGTCTGGGGCTCAGCATGATGTGGTGCTGGCTCCTGACTGTCTGGTAGTCTGCAGGAGGACGGGTTGGCCTGTCTTCATTTATCTGCCATATCCACTTCCCTTCCACAGACTAGTGCCCTGGAAGCAAAACACAAAGACCCTCAGGTCCAATGTGGTGAGATGCTCTGGAGACAGTTAACCTTCCTTAGCTGACCTCTGAGCTTGGTTTGCGTCTGTCCATCCAGTTGGAGCAAGGTCCTGCTAAGCAGAAACCCTGGGCTTGTTTCTGTGTTTTGCAAGCAGCCAAACATAGATGGCAGTGTTGAGATGCCCAAGGATGATCTCCCTTTGCTAAAATACCTGTAGAAGCAAGGCGTGGTTTGATGCCAACATCATAAGCTTTTCACGTCCCCAAGTGTGTGCACTAGGAGATTAACAATTTATCATGTAAGCCTTCGTCCCGCCTGTTGCTAGTCCAGAGGTCTAAGATACCTATTGTGTGTGTATCTGGCTTTGTTTAACATGTGTTCCACCTGAGGATATGTGTTGTACCCCAGATGTCCATGTTGTAAACTCTCTGGACACAAAACTATATTAACAAATCCTGTCGACAAAAACTGATAGTGACATTGTAGCTAGTGAAGATATTAGCAAAGGTTTCTTCACATTCCATCCCCCCTGTCCCAACACCCACTCAGCTTGCAGAATTCCGGAGAGAAAGATAGAGAATGAATATGGGCGCACCAGGGCCTCTAGCCACTGCAAATGAACTCCAGATGCAGGCACCACCTTGTGCATCTAGTTTTAACGGTTGTCCTGGAGAACTGAGCCTCGAACTGGGGTTCTTAGGCTTCGCAGGCAAGCGCCTGACTGCTAAGCCATCTCTCAAGCCCCAGAACACACTTTTAAATGCACTTTAAAGTTTAAACACTTTGAAACACACTTTAAAAATTTTAAAGTATATCTAATAGACCAGTCTGAATTGTGATAAGGATGATAATTGATGCGTATTGAAACATATTAAATAGGAGTTCATAACTAAACTATACAACAAAAGCATCTCATTAATCAGCTTTGAGTGATGCTTAAGAACCAACTATGTTTTTTTGTTTTTTTTTATTTATTTGAGAGTGACAGACAGAGAGAAAGACAGATAGAGGGAGAGAGAGAGAATGGGCGAGCCAGGGCTTCCAGCCACTGCAAACAAACTCCAGATGCGTGCGCCCCCTTGTGCATCTGGCTAACGTGGGACCTGGGGAACCGAGCCTCGAACCGGGGTCCTTAGGCTTCACAGGCAAGCGCTTAACTGCTAAGCCATCTCTCCAGCCCCCCAACTATGTTTTATAAAATATTTATTTATTTGAAAAGAGAGGGAGGGAAAGAGGAAGAGACACCAGGGCCTCCCGCCACTGCAAATGAACTCCAGACACATGTGCCACCCTGTGCATTTGGCTTATGTGGGTACTGGGGAATCAAACCTGGATTCTTAGGCTTCTCAGGCAAGTATCTTAATGGCTAAGCCATCTCTCCAGCCCAACAACCAACTATCTTTTGAAAACTGACTAAAAAAAGGAAAGAATCAAGCATGCATTATACCTTACCTGTACAAACTATACTTTTCCATAACCACATGGCAGTTGATAGTCAATCTCTCTCTCTGTCTCATAAGCACGCATGTGTACCCTCTCAGCTGGAAATTGAACAAGGGTTATGTACATGGTACATGATGATGATGCTAGGTAAACGCTCCATTCCAGTAAATAAACAAAGGACTGATACAAGTTAACTATTCCCGTTTGGTAAACCTCATTAACCTAGAAGATGATCATCAATGATGACTAATATGATAAAAAGAGATAGAGAGATCTTTTGTATTTAAAATAATTGTAGAACCTTAAGATTCAGAGTTGAGTTTTCTTCAGGAGGAAACTTTGTATGTATAACTCTACCAGTTATACACACACACAAAAAAAAATGCAACACATTATAAAGTATTTTATCTGAAAGAAGTCAATTTTGAATCTTACCAAATTTCTAGATTTAATGGTAAATTTATAAAACTCTTCAGGGCAACCTGGCTTCTTCAAATAACTTACAAAAGAGATAGGATAACAGATGAAAAGGAACCAGTAGATTAAACCACCTTTAAGAAACAGTCAGCCAGGCATGGTGGCACATGCCTTTAATCCCAGCACTGAGGAGGCAGAGGTGGGAGGATTGCCACCTGAGACTACATACTGAATTCCAGGTCAGCCTAGGCTAGAAAAACCAGAAATAAAAAAAGAAAAAAGAAAAAAAAATCATCAATTACAAAACAAGCCTTATTCAGATCCTGGCTGATACAAGTTGCTAAAAAGATTTAGGAGACAATTGAGGAAATTTGGATAATGACTAGATATCTGACAACATTAAATTATTGTTAATATTTTAGGTTATATAGTAATATAGTTATAGTCCCAATGAATCCTTAAATTTTAGATATATGTCTATATTAAAATATTTGTGTTCAAAATAAAACTTTAAAAGTACATCTAATATCTATACTTGTATAGACAAATCTGAGAAAGGCTATAGAAATTTGTAATGAGTAGTTGTGAGAGGGGAAGTAGGATTAGGGACTGAGATAAGAAAAAACTTGGATAATAACATTGGGGGAAATGCTGGTATGCTTATTTGGGTGAATGGGAGAGCATAGAGTGTTATAGAGTTGGCAGATGGAAAGCCCAGGCGCACCTTGGTCAGTGGAATCCCAGGACTGTCTACATGAGAACTGGGCCAACTCCCTCCCAGCCAGAAGCTGGGATAGTGGCGCTCTAGAGCTCGGAGAGTTTGGGAACTACAGTTGTTGAGGAGAGTGAGAGGAGCTTTTCAAATGCTTCTCATTGTTTTGGGATATTGGAATGTATAAGACAAAACTACCCCAAATTTACATTGGAAGCAGTACTTCTGAAAATCTGGATTTGGGGGCTGGAGCGATTGTTCAGTGGCTAAGTCACTTACCTGCAGAGGCCAAAGACTGGGGTTAGTTCAAAAGTGGCCCATGCATCTGGTATTTGTTTGCAGTGGCTGGAGGACCCAGCATGTTCATTTCTCTCCCTCCCTCTCTCTCTCTCTCTCTCTCTCTCTCTCTCTCTCTCTGTCTCTCTCTCTCCCCTTGCAAATAAATATTTTTTAAAAAAAAATGAAAGTATTTCTAGTGTGTTGACAATGATGCAATCAGGAGATGTCATTGTGCCATCCTTGGGAACATCTCCATATTGCCTGAGGTTTGGAGACAGGGTACTGCTGGCATTGTAGCAACAAAATATTTAAGCTATTTCTGAATTTTATATAATGAAAATCTTTCTTCATTTACTCACAGTGCCTACTAGAAGCTTATCTTTGATTAAGCTTTTGTTGTTTTTGTTTTTGTTTTTCCCTAGCATCATTGACAAAGAAGTTTCATTAATGGCAGAAATGGATAAAGTTAAAGAAGAAGCCAGTAAGTAGACATGGGGTTGTTTGACCAAGTGCCTCCCTGCCAGAGCTGGTCATAGGGCCCATTGACAACAGTGCTGCATTCTAGCTTATGATCTCTGGCAAGTCCCCTGTCCCCTGGAAATCTGTTCCATTTCTGCAAAAGGCCAGAACTATAGTACACCTCTCATAATGTTGTACACAGAACTCTCTCTCAAGTAAACAAAAGGTATTGATTGAGTTCCTTAAAGTTCAGGGAACTTTTGTGTACATCATAACCTTAATTTGAGGGGCTGGAGAAATGGTTCTGTGGTTAAAAGTGCTTGCTTGTAAAGCCTGATAACCTGGGTTTAATCCTCTAGTACCCACGTAAAGCCAGATGGACAAAGTGGTACATGCATCTAAAGTTTGTTTGCAATGGCAAGAGGCCCTGGTGTACCTATTCCCTCATTTGTTCTCATTCATTCTCTCTCTTTCTCTCCTTATAAGTAAATAAATAAGAACTTAATTGGCCTCTTTGTCAAATATCAGATAGCTGTAATTACTAGAACTTATCTTCCATTCCAATGGTCTGTATTTGTTTTTATGCCAGTACCATGCTGTTTTTATTACTATGGCTTTATAGTATATCTTGAAATCAGTTATGGGGTTACCTCCAGAAGTACTCCTTTTGCTGAGAACACTTTTTGCCTATTATAGGTCTTTTGTTATTCCATATGAATTTTGAAATTTAAAATCACAATGAACTTAGTATTAAATTTTAAGATACTCATTTTAAGCCCTTATAACTTACTGATTTTGTTATCTGTAGTCATTTTCACTCATTCTTTTGTAGGTTCAATTAACTCAAATTTATCAAATTAAATTCCCCTTTAAAAATTATACTAGTAGCCAGGCATGGTGGCACATACCTTTCATTCCAGCACTTAGGAGGGAGTGGTAGGGAGATCACTGTGAGTTCAAGGCCATCCTGAGACTACAAAGTGAATTCCATGTCAGCTTGGGCTAGAGCGAGACCTTACCTCAAAAAAAAAAAAAAAAAAAAAAAAAAAAAAAAACTGTACTCCGGGTAGTTGGGAAAAAGGCTCACTGGGCCAAGTGTTTGCTGCACAAGCACAAGGACCTGGATTCAGATCCCCAACACCCATGTAAAATGCGAGCTGTGGGGGCAACAAGCCTGTGCTGGTGAAGACAAGAGGATCCCTAGTGCTCATTGGCTAGTATCTAGTCCAATATATGAATGCTTTTTTAAATTTTTTAATATTTTTTATTGAGTTGAGAGAGAGAGAAAGAGGGGGAGAGAGAGAGAGTGGGCGCATCAGGGCCTCTAGCTGCCGCAAATGAGCTCCAGACCCATGTGCCATTTTTTGCATGTTGCTTATGTGGGTCCTGGGGGGTCAAACCTGGGTCCTTTGGCTTTACAGGCAAACACCTTAACTGCTAAGCCATCTATCCACCCCCAAACTGTAAGTCCATAAGTTCAGAAAAAGACCCTGCCCCAAAAATAAGATAGAGAATAATTAAGGAAGACACCCAACAGCACCCCCTGACCTCTACACACACACACTCATGCCCACAAATACATGTGCCCTCACACACATATGAATACATACACATTTCACACACATAACATGCAAAAAAAACTTTATACCATTTAGGCTGGGAATGTAGCTCAGTTAGTAGAATACTTGCCTAGTAAAAAGTACTAGGGTCTATCCCTAGCAGTGCCTAAACCATGTGCATGCCTGTAATCCCAGCACTTGGTAGCTGGAGGCAGGAGAACCAGAAGCTGAAGGTCATCCTTTAGCTACATAGTGAGTTCAAGGCCAGAATGGGATACGTGAGACCCTGAACAAACAATGAACAAACAATAACATCAGGATTTGAAATTTAGGGGGGAAATGATGGTATCAACACATGGCGGGTCCATACAAAGTTTCCACTGAATAAAAGTATTGAAATTTAGTTATTAAAACTTCCCTAAACACTTATTAACAAGTGTTTATACTTGTGCATGTGTGTGTGTGTACGTGATCATGTGCACACATGTGTTTAATGTATCTGATGCTTTTCAAGAACTCTAGGTGTCTGACAAGGCAAATTCACAAACTAAACAAGCAAAATATTCTTAAAATTCATATGTAATGGCAAAAGGCCTTGGATATCCAAACATATCCTCAGCAATAAAAACACCTCTGGTGGTATCACCATACCCAATCTAAAGATATATTGCAAAGCCATAGTGACAAAAACAGCATGGTAACTGGAATAAAAGCAGAAACATAGACCAATAGAACAGAATTAAAGACCCAGACCTTAGGTCAAGTAACTACACCTGCTTTATCTGACAAAGGTGCCAATTATGTAGACTGGAGAAAAGACAGCATTTTCAACAAATGGTGTTGGACAGATTGGGTGACTATATGTAGAAAAATGAAATTAGACCCACTCATTTCGCCATACACAAAAATCAAGTCCAAATAGTTTAAAGACCTCAATATAAGACTTGAAACTCTTCAACTACCGGAAGAAAAAATAGAAGAAACCATTGAATCACACCCCTAATAAGTACAGAAACATCTTTACAGCTACAATCTTGAACTTGATTTTCTATGGTCTCAAGAGTTTTCTCCCCATTTCCTGTATATGATATAATTCCTCAGTTATAACATAAACTGTTGTATCCCACATGGCACCTAACACAGTTCACCTAACACAGTAGTGAGAAGACTGTTGGTGCTTAATAAATGTACATATTTAATGTCCTTGAGTGGCAGGGGCGGGGGAGGTGGCAGAATTGCTGAGGCTCTGTGGTCAGCTGATTGGCTTTAACACAAGAGCTCTGTGTTCAGTGGGATACTGCTTCTCAAAGAAACAAGCAGAAGAGTGATACAGGGAGACAGACAACATTCTCCTCTGGCTGCTGCACATGTGTACAATATAAGCAATATACCACATGCATTACACATGCTATGCAGACATATACATAAAAAGAAGTACTTTCTAGATGAATATATTTCACCTTATTAATAATACAATTATGCCGGGTGTGGTGGCACACGCCTTTAATCCCAACACTCGGGAGGCAGAGGTAGGAGGATTGCCATGAGTTCAAGGTCACCCTGAGATGACAGAGTTAACTACAGGTCAGCCTGGACCAGAGTGAGACCCTACCTCGAAAAACTGAAAAACCAAAAAAAAAAAAAAAAGAATAATACAATTACCATGTTGTGTACTCCACCAAACACCTCACAAATGTTACTCTGTTTAGTTGCATAATAACCCTGTAGGGCACATAGGATTGTTACAATTTATAGATTAAGAAATAATCATGTTGTGATGCTAAAGCTTCAGACTTCATCTGCCTACCCAGGTAACTGGAGGCCTACACAAGCATGTTCTTGAAAGGTAAAATTTATGCCGGGCATGGTGGCACACGTCTTTAATCCCAGCACTCAGGAGGCAGAGGTAGGAGGATTGCTGTTAATGCGAGGACCCCCCTGAGACTCTATAGTGAATTCCAGGTCAGCCTGGGCCAGAGCAAGACCCTACCTTGAAAAACCAAAAAAGAAAAAAGAAAGGTAAAATTTACTAGAGCCATGAGAAGAAAGCATTACTTTGTATTGATGATAACACAGGCGTTTTGTGAAATAAAATGCCATATTCTCAACAATGTTAACAGAATAAGGACTTCAAAGAATCTGTGCTTGAAGAGCCACTTTAAGTCCAACTCCTGCCCCTGGATCCTGAGTACACCTTCTGCTAATGAGTGTTATTGGAGAAGCCTTAAGATTTCCCATGGTTCAAGTAATATGAGCCAATCTTCCAGTGTGTCCTAAGAACTTGAAAGAATTTATAAGTCCTATTGCAAAAATGGATTTCGGCATGCCAGATGCTGTTTATAAACGTGCATAAAGAACATTAAGTCCTGCCTGCAGTGAGGACCTGAGCTACATGGAGTATCTCCCTGTACAGATTGCTAAAAGGGCACTGCTATGGGAGCATACTTGCTATTGCCTTTTAAATTATGGGATCAATGGAGCTTAAGATCTGATCTGGTTTTGTTTTTGTTTTTTTGTTTCTGTGCTTAATGTTCTGGAGGTGAAAATGTCTGCCCCAAAAGAATATTGGCTTTACAGTAAATTATAAAGGAGACATAAAGGGAAGAGAAAGGAAGGGAGGAGGGTACTTAATAGGTTGATATTGTATATATGTAAGTACAATGATTGTTATGGGGAGGTAATATGATGGAGAATGGAATTTCAAAGGAGAAAGTGTGGGGGGTAGGGAATTAACACGGGATTTTTTTATAATCATGGAAAATGCTAATAAAAATCTAAAAAAAAAATAAAAAAGAATATTGGCTTTAGATCTCAACTTTTAAGGCTTCTTTTTCCACATGGAAAGGCTTTGAAATGTTAATGAGACTATATGTAAAAATGCATCCCAACACTTGCTGATGCAAACTATTCAATTTTCAGGCACATTTGCATGAGTTTAAACTCAGAATTTATTGGGGATCTTGCACCTGCATTCCCATTTTAGGGCCCATTTGTATCTATTTCTACAAAGTCTTCTATATCATGTAAGTGCCCCAAGTTCTACATAATCAAAAAGAACAATGACTCCTAATTGTCATCAGTCCCACAGAGGATCCACTAAGAAAAGTCAGATCTGCTTAGCTGTGTAGTTACTTGGGGTCTCCTGACCCCCTTACTAACTGCTTGTCAAGTCTGGATCTTCAGCATTCATTATCTTACTTTGCAAAAGGAAAGCATATAATTTCCTATTTTTACTCAAGAATCATTTTCTCATGCTAGACTTTAGTCCTATTCATATATTGAATTATAATGACAAGCAAACAAACAAACAAAAAACTAACCAGTCAAAGGACTTGGTCCTAGGCATTCCTCTGTAGCCTCTGGAGATAGAACTTCAGTTTTCCTTTTGGTATCCTTTCAAGTAATGGACTCATTTGATAATTGAATACTTCATTCAGCAAGCATATAAGGCACTTCCTATGCACCTGGAACCCTAAATACTGAAGACACAAAGAATATTCTGGTTCCATGGTGACTGAAGACATATACAGGCAGTGAACATTAATGCCCCAGAGGGACATGTAGGGACGGTGTCACCCTGGATACCATGCTACATCCGAAAACATCAGTGGCTCCTCAGTTTTAGCCAGTTGTTGCCACTTGGGAATGTTGGGCACATCTGATAAGAATCTCCAGTATTTTAAGATACACTACAAATCTTCCTTTCAAACAGAATATTCTAAATTTTAAATGTCAGCACTTAATTTGAAAAATTAATATATGTGCCAACAAAACATAGATACTCTGGCCAAAAATAATAATAGGCCACCTTCTTGAGAAGTCTGGACCAGCTAGATAACCTCAGATGTCATGCACAGTAATACATTATTTGTGCTCAAGTGAAAAGTCCTTCCACGGGGCTGGAGAGATGGCTTAGTGGTTAAACGCTTGCCTGTGAAGCCTAAGAACCCAGGTTCGAGGCTCGGTTCCCCAGGACCCACGTTAGCCAGATGCACAAGGGGCGCACACATCTGGAGTTCGTTTGCAGTGGCTGGAAGCCCTGGCATGCCCATTCTCTCTCTCTATCTGCCTCTTTCTCTATCTGTCACTCTCAAATAAATAAAAATGAACAAAAAAAAAAAAGTCCTTCCACGCATATCTTTCACACAAGTCTTACACTAGTTCTTCTGTGTTCTGAAAGATCATAGGTATAGATCAGTATGTCCACCCATGTGGGAGGGCTAGAGGAACCCTAATAAATACCAGAGCCCCATTCATGGTTTTTGGCAAATGACTTAGCTTCGTGGGTTTTACTCTATTGGCTTCTCAGCATTGATATTAACACAAAGAGATAATTCCTAGCCAGGCATGGTGGTGCATGCCTTTAATCCCAGCACTCAGGAGGCAGAGTTAGGAGGATCCCTGTGAGTTCGAAGACACCCCGAGACTCCATAGAGAATTCCAGGTCAGCCCAGGCTAGAGTGGGACCCTTCCTCGAAAAACCAAAACCAAAAAAAAAAAAGTAATTCCTGTGTGTCAGAAAACTTTTTTTTCGAGAAGGGGTATTTTTTCAAAGTAGGGTCTCAGTGTAGCCCGGGCTGACTTGGAAATTACTGTGTAGTCTCAGGCTGTCCTCATACTCACAGAGATCCTCCTACCTCTGCTTCCTGACTGCTGGGATTAAAGGCATGTGCCACCACGCCTGGCTCAGAAGACTAATTTTTGGTGGGCAAAGAATCTTAAGTATTGAGTGGTCTTCTTTTTTAGAGAGTCTCACTGTGTACTTTAGGCTGGCTTTAAACTTAGGCTAATCCTCATCCCTCTACCTCCTGAGTACTGGAGTATGTGCCACCACAACTTGCTTCTTTGTTAATTTTGAGACAACTATTATTTAGTGTTGTATATATTAAAAACTCTTAAAATCAGAAATCACATTGTTTGGGTGGGTGTGGAAGCACATGCCTATAATCCCAATACTTGGGAGGCTGAGGCAAACAGCCCTTGAGTTTGAGGCCAGCCTAAGAAATAGATCTTATGTCAAAAAGCAGGAGGGGGCTGGAGAGATGGCTTAGCAGTTCAGGTGCTTGCCAGCAAAGCCAAAGGACCCAGGTTCAGTTCCACAGTACCAATGTAAAGCCAGATGCACAAGGTGCCTCATGCATTTGGATTGACTAGAGGCCCTGGTATACCCAATCCCCCACCCCCCCCCCCTCTCTCTCTCTCTCTCTCTCTCTCTCTCTCTCTCTCTCTCTCTCTCTCTCAAATAGATAAAAAATTTTAAAAACAAAGTATCACATCATATGGGTTTACACGTGCTGTGAAAGTACTCTAATTGGGCAGCTCATCCAAGAATGGAATATGATGTCAACATGCATGTTACTTTTGATGGGCTGATGTTTTCTTAGAACTCAGAATCCTTGTCCAAATGTATTCATGATGAATTAGAGAGCTACAAGCCTAGCTTTTGAAAGATCAGTCTTCTAATTTATTGCTCCATCTTTTGGGAAACACACACATGCACATTAATCTGTGGCCTCAACATCTATCTGAACCTTTAATTCATCTGTCAAAGATGTAGAAATGTGGTTCTAGAGAACTCCCCAGTGTCTTCACTACTTGTGCAGATGCACACAAATCCAGCTCAAGCTAGCTTGACTTGTCTCTGAATTTTGTCCATCAGAGACACTTATAACAAAAACGTAAGACACTCTAGTCTGGACTTCTCTGTGTTTGCAAAATGGAAATACAGCTGCAGAGCCTCAGAAGCAGGGATATTTTTCAGCTCACACAAAGCTAATATAGTAAAACTTCTATGTCATATCCTAATACTACAGCTAGTTACCCTAAGTGAGCATATGTTAAAATTTATCATACAAGAAATTTTTGGGAGATCTGAGGAGATGGCTCCATAGGTTAAGTACTTGCTTCCCAAGCATGAGGACCTGAGTTCAGATTGCAAGCACCCATGTCAGATGTCTTTCATTGGCCTTGAGCTCACCAATTAGAGTAGACTGGCTGGATAGCAAGCCCCAGTCTCTTACTGTCTCTGCCTCCCCAGCAGTAGGATTGCTAGTGTGTATCCCCCAACCTAGCATTTTCATGTGGGTTCTGGGGTCAAGCTCAGGTCTTCATGCTTGCAAGGCAAGCACTGTACTGACAGCTGTTTACCCAACCCCACAATGAGATTTTAATGTATGCCTGGTTTAAAACAAAAATAGGGGCTGGAGAGATGGCTTAGCGGTTAAGCGCTTGCCTGTGAAGCCTAAGGACCCCGGTTCGAGGCTCGGTTCCCCAGGTCCCACATTAGCCAGATGCACAAGGGGGCGCACGCGTCTGGAGTTCGTTTGCAGAGGCTGGAAGCCCTGGTGCGCCCATTCTCTCTCTCCCTCTATCTGTCTTTCTCTCTATGTCTGTCACTCTCAAATAAATAAATTTAAAAAAAATAGTTGTCCTGAGTAACACATTGAAAACTTTAGATTCAGAAAGTGCAGTGAGATGCCAGTGGGTAATAAGAGGAAATGGAGTGTAGATGTCCAGTGCCTCAGAAGACACTGTTTTGCTGGAGGCAGAGGGTTGTTGGTAACAAGCATGAAGGGTAAGCCTGCCCTGGTGACCAACTCAGAAAATGTAGCCATGGTCCAACTAAGAGATCAATTTATAGAGGGAGAGCTGATTCCAAGAAATTTGGGCATTTAATATGTTTAAATCTCAAGCCTAACATATCCTTCCTTCTCATTTGGCAGTGGAAATCCTGACTGCCCGTCAGAAGAAGGCAGAAGAACTTAAGAGACTTACCGATCTAGCCAGTCAGATGGCAGAGATGCAGCTGGCCGAACTCAGGGCAGAAATCAAGGTCAGTTCTGAAATGTCCCAGCTGAACCTACAGTTAGAGATCTGATCTCCATTCTGTTTGTTTTACATGCAAGGACTGTGCCCTGAGACTCGAAGGCCATACACACAGCTCTCTTCCACAACATATAGAAGGGTGGAAAACACCTAATCATTGTGCCTAAGTATAATGTGGCATGAAAGGGCAATTTATAAAGAAGTATATTTGACCATATGTCATAGCTTGGATAGGGGATATCATTTTCAATCTATTTAATTTGTATGTGTATTTATAAACCACATCTGTGTGAGCATATCCTAACAGTAAGGATCATAAGGCATGCTGTATGTGGGCAGTACTTTTCCTTTATCAGGTTAGAACTTAATTGTAAGATTTTTTTCCCACAAAATTATGTTTATTAGATTTTGCCCACTACCAGAAACAGAAACTAATCACAGTTCCCCTCAAGAACAAGTAGAGCCAGGCATGGTAGCACACGCCTTTAATCCTAGAACTCGGAAGGCAGAGGTGGGAGGATCGCTGTGAGTTTGAGGCCAGCCTGAGACTACATAGTGAATTCCAGGTCAGCATGAGCTAGAATGAGACCCTACCTTAGAAAACCAAAAAAGAAGAAGAACAAGTAGAATTGGGATGATGTTGAGTGTAAGTCTTCAAAGCAGGGAGTGGTCTGAAGACTTGAATCTGCAACTAGGCAGCAGCCAGAGGGACGAGAGTAATGCAGGAAGCAGCAGTCCCCAGGCTCTCTTCAAGGTCCCATGGTATTGAATGACATCCAAAAGTTATTAGCTCTTGCGCCACTCCACCTGATTCAGATCCCTAAGAGAAGGGCACTGATTGGCCTCTACTTGTGTCACACTAATCTTTTGGTCAAAAGAAAGTGTGACACCTTGATTTATAGACCCATCAAGATCTTCCAAACAGCCCTGGGATACAATTGCCAGAAGGGGATTTAGTCAGCAGGAAAGCAAGAAGAATAAGTATCCTTAATAAACGAAGTTGAAGTTTATAAATTCCTCCTCTGCTCTTCTTTCACCCAAAATACTAAAAGAATACACATATGTGTACATGCATTATGAGCGCCTCAGCTTCTTACCCACTTCTAGGAAACTAGAGAACTTTCAGGACATAGAGATTAGCAGTTGTAGAAAAAAAAAGTGTTTCCCATTGGGGTCTAAAGATTATCTGGAGCAGTAGTAAATGGAAAGTGACTTTTAGTCATCTCCCCCGCCCCACTCCATCTTGATGAGGCACGGAAGGGAACTCTTGATGAAAAGGATCAATACCGGGAGCTTGAGGTGTTCACCCTCTCACCTCCTCGCCTCCTCTTTCTGGCCTTTGTTGCCTCTCACCCAGTCTCTCTGCCCTCACCATCTCCGTCCAGCCTCTCCTCCACCCTAAGTCCACCATTAAATCCACAAAACATCTGTCCTCCCCCAGTATGATCCAGCCTTCCCCTCGGAAAAGAATCCATAGCTGGACTCTGGCATATGTCGCAGCTTATTAGAACTTAGGGTGAGAATGTGGAATTGCAGCTTCCTGTGTGTTGACATCAACTCCTCTTCCAAGTTTAATTTCTGCCTACCAAATTCCCAGTCTTCACACAATGGCTGGTAGCGCAGGCTTTAGAGTGAAACTGTCCAGCTCCAAAATTGTCTGCTTCTGTGGCTTGGATAAATGACATATTGTCTTAGATTCTTGGAAACACAGTGCCCTCATGTACAAAATAGAGGTAATAAAAATAGTGACTTCATGATAACCTGATGTGTTGAAAATGAGATTACCTCTTAAGATGTTGGTCTGTGTCTAGTAAATGTTCGATAATTTTTCCATGTCCTAGCCCAAATACTCCTTTTCCCACATTACATCTTCCACTTTTACGTTTCTAAATCACCAATTATACTCTTCCTTGTATTAAATGGTATTTCTTTCCCTTGCCATGTGGTAAACTCAAGGAGGGACTGAGTCATAGTTATTTCTGTATTTCTCACTCTGTCATCTACATGTAGGCCTTAATGTTAAATTGAATTTTAAATGAATTGAAAAATAATCTTTTTCCACTTCCCATAGCAGCACTTGCAATTTTACCATGAAGAGACTGTGCTCTAGACACCAAAGACTCATTAGACTTCTTGGTTCTTTATTGAAATAGAGATGGGTATCTAGGGGAGGTGGCATATTTTCTCTTAGCAGTTAATGTGATAGCAGGCCCTTGGCCAAAGTAGGCATCCCTGCAATGCAGAAAATTGTCTTCGGGAGGGATGCTGAAAGGTTAAGTAGATGACTCCAGACATACATTTTGTCCCCTCATGTTGGTACACAGGGGAAAGACACGACTCTCACTTATACCCAGAACAAGACAGTGACCATGGTCAGGCAAGAAAGAACTGAGGCTGACTCAATGGAGTCTCAGAGCAGCTGAGCTGGAGAGATCCCCTACCCCCAGGCCAGCCATCAGTGGGCACTCGAAGAGCAAGTGAAAGAAAATGCAGATGTCTGGTCATTTCTGTGACTGTGGGGCTCCTGTGTTCCTTTTCTTTCCTCCAGCACTTTGTCAGTGAGCGTAAATATGACGAGGAGCTGGGGAAGGCTGCCCGGTTCTCCTGTGACATCGAACAGCTGAAAGCCCAGATCATGCTCTGCGGAGAAAGTGAGTTTTGCATACTTGCTAAAGAATTCTGTGTGAGTAAGTGCGAGGCTGTTTGGAGTTGATAGCGGAAATGTCAGGTGTATGGTCCCCCATCGGGGCTAAACTGAGGCCTAAAGAGATTTAATGATCTAAGGTCATGACACAAGTCACTAGAAATGTCAAGATTTGAACTTAGACTCTTCAAATGCCAGTGCCCATCGGTAAATCCCCAGGATTTATTAAGCAGAACAGAACAGGTCAACTGGTATATACCTTTTGCAAACTTTTCCTGAACACTGCCAGATAAGCTGCTCCTCTGATTTCAGACAGCTCTGGCTCCACACAGGCCAGTCCATGTGAGGGACAATCAGCTATTGTGAGAGCCCAGCGGGCTGGAGTGCTGTTCCCTGCTGCCCTGAACCCCGCCCTCGCCCAGGGTTCTCGGTGCTGAGTGAAGCCTGCAGATAATGAAAGACTTCACTTTTGCTATTAGCCTTATCTTGTTCCCTATTAAGCCTTAATTAGAGCAGCTAATGTGCAACAAAATTGGCTCCTGTCTTTTCCCTTACTCTGTCCCACCCACGAGGGACTGCACTGATGCAGCTTTGAGGACAGCCACAAGAGGGAAAGGACAAGTGACGACCCACAGCCTCATCAACAATTGAAAAACTGAAATTTGTCTGTACTGTCTCTTCCAAGGTGAAAATTGCTTCCCCCCTCTAATTATAAGAACTACAGCCTTGAGTTTAAAATTATCAAACTATATTGAAAAGAATCTATTACTTTTAGGTATCCTTTTTACATTGTTTTTTTTGAGACAGGGTCTCCTATATCTCAAGCTGGCCTCAAACTCTCTGTATAGTTGAGGATGACCTTGAACTTCTGTTCCTGCTGTTTAAATTTCCCAAGTGTTAGGATTGTAGGCATGCACCATCAAGCCTAATTTACGTGATTCTAGAGAATTAAACCCAGGGCTTTGGGCAACATCCCAAGCCCCCCTGCATTTTATTTATTTATTTATTTATTTATTTATTTATTTATTTATTTATTTATTTGAGAGTGACAGACACAGAGAGAAGGACAGATAGAGGGAGAGAGAGAGAATGGGCGCGCCAGGGCTTCCAGCCTCTGCAAATGAACTCCAGACGCGTGCGCCCCCTTGTGCATCTGGCTAACGTGGGACCTGGGGAACCGAGCCTCGAACCCGGGTCCTTAGGCTTCACAGGCAAGCGTTTAACCGCTAAGCCATTTCTCCAGCCCCCCCTGCATTTTTTATACACATATTGTCTACTTATTATATTAACTATGCTATACTACAAGTGTATTTAGTAAGAGGTTCTTTTATCACTACACAATAGATGGCAGACATTTCCCATGTCAGTATATTTATCTAATCACTTAAATATAATTGAGGTAACCAGCCCTTTGATTGTGGTGTATTTTTCACCATTAAAACAATAATGCCGTGGGCATCCTTCTTCACAGATCTTGCCTGACTTTTTCACTGTAATTCTTTTCCCTTCATATGCTTCCCTCTCTTATGAATCTATCTAGGGACTGGGGAGAGGGCTGAGTTGGAAAAGTGCTTGCTCGCAAGTGTGAGAACCAGAGTTCAGATCCCCAGCACCCATGTCCTAGGTGCTAGGTGGGCATGACAGCCACCAGCACCCATGTCCGTGCTAGGTGGGCATGACAGCCACCTGCAACCCCAGTGGAGGAGGCAGAAATAGGGAATGCTCCGGGCAAGCTGGCTGGTTAGGCTAGCTGGCTCAGTGCGCTCCGGCTCACGTGAGACCCTGACTCGGAAAACAGAGGAGGGCGATCAAGGAAGATACCTGATGTCAAGCTCTGGGGCACGTGTGTAAACAGCCAAACACTGGTTACCAGTTGGAAATGCAACTGCCCACCATAGCTTCCATTTGACCCAGATGAGGAGCAAGACTAATCCTAAGTGACTCTCTGTCACCCATATCAGGTGGCATGAGGGGGTCCACTTCCCCCTACTTCCTCCAGGTGCTGCCTATCAGAGAAAGCACCCCTTACCGAATTACAAGTGTCCATAAAAAGACAGACGCCCTCAGGTGTTTGTGGCAGTAATCCCCACAAGACTCCTTCGTTCCTGGCTTTGTTACATTGCTACAGCTATTGGACCAGAAGCAGTGGCAGGAAATAATGGCCCAATGCAGCTCAAATCTTGTGATCCCAAGAGCTGCTGAAATCCCATAGTTGTGTTTAGATAGCCCCCAAATCATTGTCGCACCTTACCTGCAAACTAAAGAAGACACGTCCCTGCCATGTCCACTGCTAATGTCCTGTGGTCTCTACTCGTACTCCTAATCCTCTTGCAGGACCCTAGGATTAAGTCAGATCCAACAAAGGCAGCAGAGAAAATTGCTTTTAAAAACTGGTGACAATTTTAAGATGCAGGGAAAAGGTCTGGGCTCTACAGCCTGGCAGTCAAATCCTGGAGAGCCGTGAGAAGGAAGTCACTTTATCCTTGAATTGATTTCCTCTGGCCTCGGTTCAGCATAATCACATAGAAATCATCCCTCCAGAAACCACCACTTTCAAAAACAACAGGACTGGCATTAATAAGCATGGAACAGACCTGCCTGAGCCCCGAGCCTGCCTGGAATGGTGCAAATCTACAGCAGGGCTGGAGAAAAATGGGGCTGATAAAAGGCTGGATCATGTAGCCCTAGTGAAATTTAAAAGGCGCATCAGGAGCTCGGGAGATGGATGGCTCAGTGGTAAAGTGCTTGCTACACAAACAGGAGGAGCTCAGCTCTGATCCACAGCAGCGGCCGAGCACACTGCGGAGTGTCTGTAAGCGCAGCCCTGGAAGGATCCCTGGGGCTTGCTTGCTGGATAGCTAGTCTAACCTACTCAGTGAACTCTAGGATGTGAGAGACCCTGCTTCAAAAAAAAAACAAAAAACTGGAAGTCAACTGAGGAAGACATTTGACATGGGTCTCTGGCCTGCGCACATGCACACACATACACACACACACACACACACACACACACACACACACACAGAGGAACATGCAGACACAAATGCCATGTACATCACACACACATACATGTAAAATGGAGGGGGGGGAGTGCACCAGGGGCTCCCTGGGTACCGCCCTATGGTTGTGGATACATGTGACCCAGAGTGACAGAGGTCCTAATATCCTAATCCCCATGCCCAGAATGCTGTGACAGCCCCAACGCTCATGTGTCAGCAGTACCAACTAGCCTAGGGACCTGACAAAGGGTTGGGTAATGGCGACTCTGTGGCAGAATACACTTATGGACAGGGCCAGAGAGGGAACATCAAGGTATCATTATCTCGTTTCCCATGGTGGTCTTGACCTAAAGAATAATATTTAAATTCATCTGATATGTCTTTGTTCCTACAAACTGCTCCCAACTTGGACACTACTGCTGTAATCACTGCTTGGGGATTCTCAAAGGAGAAATTTGGTGGTCTCTAAGCACCAATGTGCTTTTAAATTGTATCCTTATGCAAAAGACGGTGCATGCGTCTGGAGTTTGTTTGCAGTCACTGAAGGCCCTGATGTTCCCATTCTCCCTCTCTCTCTCTCTCTCTCTCTCTCTCCCCCCTCTCTTTATCTCCCTCTTTTTCTCTCTCAAATAAAATAAAATAAAATGCATCTTTTAAAAACAACAACATAATGTCTGGATGGAGCTCCTTCCAACTTCACATGCTAGCACTTTCTAATGGGTGTCTGAGGTCACAGTGTTGCTGGCGCAGCCCTTAACACCAAACCCTTCCTTGTTGCAGTCACACATCCAAAGAACAACTATTCCTGGAGAACGCCCTGCAGCTCCCTGCTGCCTCTGCTGAACGCGGCCTCCGGGAAGCAGAGTAACTTTGCTCGGAAATCGTCCAATCATAACAAGCCTTTTGAGGGTAAAGCAGCAAACCCAAAAATGTCAGCGAACAGTCTTCCAGGCACTGCCGACCCCTGTCACCAGACCATGCCGGCTAGCAAGCAGGTAAGTGCTGTGGGAGGGCCTGTGGTCTTGCCTGCAAAACACTGATGCATGGTGCCAGGAAAGAAACCATCCACTTCCAAAAGAAGGAAAGAGCAACCACGATGCTGAGCTCCCTGGGGTCCTGCCCAGACTCCCTCTAGACCCTGCTGCCCTGCCTGGGTTCACCCAGTCCTCATATCATAGGCTCTCCCCAGGTACAGGAAGTGGCCCCCATGTGTTCTCAACAGCATTAGCAGGCCCACCTAGCTGAGACAACTTTTCTCCTGCCCTTGATGGCCACCATCCCCAGGTGGCATGTGGGCAAAGGACCTACACAGATGCAAGGACGACATTCAGAACTGGGCCACTGAAGCTGTCAATGAGAGAAAGCTTGGCATTTTTTTAAAAAAGATAATTTAATCCCCACTTTTGTTTAGTGTACCAGTAAGAGGTCAAAGTTAGTACAGGCATCTCTTCTTCTCTGGGGATTTCAGTAAAGGAAACACATGTCAAGATGACTTTATTCATTCCTATCTGGCATGACCTCCAAAAATACAGGACACCGTTCCTTCTCACTTTCTCCCTTGTGGTAAGAGAATGAACAAAAAAGTGGGATTTGATGATACAGGAGTTGTACATGCTATAAAGGCAGCCATGATCTCTGAAACTTTCTTTTCTAATATTCTAAAACGTTAGCAGAAACCTTGTTGGATCTCCTTGCCTTGGCATGTGCGCTCGCTCTCGTGCTGCGTGTGGGGGTGGGGTGCAAATAAACGTGCATGCGCCTGCGTGTAGAGGCCACATGGAGGTCAGTGTCAGGAGTCCTCTTAAGTCACCCTCCACCTTATGTCTCTCACTGCCCCTAGAACTCACCACCTGGGCTAAACGAGCTGGCCAGCAAGCCATAGGGATCCTCCTGTCTCTGCTTTCTCACTTCTGGGATTATAGGTACATGCTGTCATGTCTGTCACTTATGTAGGTTCCAGGGGAGTGAGCTCAGGTCCTCAGTTTGCATGGCATGCTGTTTCCCAGCTGAGTCACTCCTCCTCCCCCCCCCACATGAGGACTGAGTTTAGATCCCCAGAATGCACATACATGACAGATGATCATGGTGGCCCACTTGTAATCCAGTACTCAGGAGGTGGAAATGGGATCCCCCCCCCCCACACACACACACCGGGCATCCTAGCTAATTAGACTTGCCAAATCAGGGAGCACTGGGTTCAAGTACGAGACCCTGCTTCAGTGAGTCTGGTATCCACATATGCACCCACACACACATGCACCCCACACACATGTGAACACACACACCTAAGTTCCCATTAATAACACTGACTAGTCCTCAATGACTTCATGAGCTTTAAAACAGCACTTTGGCAAACAGCATCTTATAAACTAAGAGATTGAATACATCTTTACTGCTTTTGTTCCTTGCTGATTACTAAACACCAGGCTGAACATAAGTCTAAAATTTAATCTACAAGTTTCCCTTTCTCAGCTTCTTTTTTTTGTTAATTTTTTTTGTTCATTTTTATTTATTTATTTGAGTGTGACAGAGAGAGAAAGAGACACAGAGAGAGAAAGAGAGAATGGGCACACCAGGGCTTCCAGCTACTGCTAACGGACTCCAGACACGTGCAACCCCTTGTGCATATGGCTAACGTGGGTCCTGGGGAACCGAGCCTTGAACCAGGGTCCTTAGGCTTCACAGGCAAGCGCTTAACCACTAAACCATCTCTCCAGCCCTCTCAGCTTCTTTACAAGCAAAGGAAGCCAGATTAATTGCTATCGCGTACATACTTTTTAAGCTCAGTGTTTTTAGCATTGGGTGATGGCTTATTTAAGTGGAAGTACTCTCACATGTCTAAGCAGAACAGTATAGAGGCATGCAAGAAGGGCCCATGTGCTTCAGAATAACTCTTCAGGCTGTCCTCAGCACCGGCTTTCATGAAACATGAAGGGGATTCATGAGGCCACAGAGATAGGACCACCTAGAATTTCCATTTTCCCTTCTGGAGCTTGAGACCCTAGAATTGAGTCTTCACATAGTCCCCCAGCTTGCCATCAGGGGGTGTTCAGACCATTTTCCCAGCTATACTGCTTTGAAGGCAGAGCACACTGCTGGTCTCAACACCCTTGTGTTCAAAAGGAGACTGCAGTGGGACTGGTGAAGAGCTTATGCATGGGGTTAGATTATCCGCCTTCCTACGTGCAAGACCCATCACAAGATGAGACCCAGCCAGAGGAGAAAACATTGGGACAAATGGGCCATGGGTCTGCACTGGTGCTCTTGCCCTGAACCCAGGATTATTGAGCACTAGTGTACCCTAAATCTATACCATCCAGTCACAGTGCACAAATCAAGACCCTTATAATTCTGTAGCTCGCAAAACTGCATTTTATTTATTTATTCATGTATTATGCTAGGTATGTGTAGCATGTGAGTGGCATGTGTGGTGTATGCACATGCATGAGCCCCTTTGGCACCCTGTATGCTTGTAGAAGGAATTGGTCTCCTGTGATGGCTGCAATGGAACATTGGGTGCTCTGCTCCGTCACTCTTCTGATTGGTCATATTTTGAACCCAAGTCTCTTTTATTGGTTCTGGAGGCCTCTGCTCCCTTGCAGGACTGGGGTTATAGACGAACATGGCCACACCAACTATTTTTTTACAAGTGATCTGGAGATTTGAACTCTGGTGGTCTCAGGCCCCCTCATGCTTGTGCAGGAAGCGTACTTAACTGCTGCACCATCTCTCCAGCCCCAAACTACATTTTGATAATAGAGGTTTGATTTTCACAACAGGTTCATGTCATAGCCTGCTTGTGGATCTTGTCAGGAGAAAGATAGAATGTAAACTGAGAATGACTCCACTATTCCTGTCAACGCTGGGCTCATTATCCCACACACACAGTGAGCAAATAAGAACCAGTATCCTCAGGAGGGACTGTGGAGATGAATGAGACCATGTGCGGCGAAGTACCTTGTGGGCTCCTGTACACACTTACTAATGCTGCAGGTGTTGAGGAGCCCAGAAGCCTTTCCCCTAAACAGAGACAGAGTGGCGCAGTCCGTTGTTTCCATTCCATCAACTTATGTATATTTTTTTGCCATTAATTTGTTAAAGAAATTACTTTTCAGTATGAAGCTTAAAAACTGGTTGACTTAGAACTACAAAACATTTGCACAAAACCTCTGTGAACACACTAACTTTCCCCAACATCTACCAGATGCACCACATCCCTGTATTTTCCTAAAATAATATTTTTAAATTATAAAAGTAATTGTTTTGAAACAAAATAGAGAAACATTGCTCAAGGGAAGGAGGTTACACTCAGAATTTTACTTTTACTCCTTATATAATTAGAATTTAAGTATAGTTTAAATAGAATGTTCATCTCAGAAATTCCCATTGTAAAGAACCAGCATTGCTCTGCCCATGCACAAATTTCCTTTTGTTATATTTTAAGTGTATTTTACAGGCTTTATCTGGCCTACTTTTATTCTTAATCTCTTTCAAGATCAGTAATTTTCTTCCAGTTCCATTTATAAGACTGTGGCGCTAAGACTGAAGATTGTATCAACTTGACCTATTTACATGTTGTCTTATTTTTCTGGAGTGTAAAAACAAAAGACCTTACCTGTGATTTATAGATTAGATTTCCCCGGTGCCTTACTGGTACCTCCCGTGGTTTGCTGGCATCTGAAACTTGCGTTCCTTTTTCTTGGCAGAATGGACCTTCTAGCCAACGACGAAGATTCAATCCACAGTATCACAACAGGCTCAATGGTCCCGCCAAGTCACAGGGCCTTGGGAACGAAGCCGATCCTACCGCGAAAGGCAGCAACCGGCAGGAGCACAGAAGACAGCCCCACAATGGCTTCCGTCCCAAAAATAAAGGTGGAGCCAAAAACCCAGAGGCCCCCTTGGGGACAAAGACCCCCGAGGCCCCCATGCATTCGGAAAAGCCCCGTCGAAGGCAGCACCCCGTGGACAACTCGGAGGCCAGGCCCTTCCGGGGTAACGTGGGTAGGGTTTCACAGTGCAATCTCTGTCCCACAAGAATAGAAGTTTCGGCAGATGCCACGGTTCTCTCGGTCCCCGCCGTGACGCTGGTGGCCTGAGCTAGGAAAGGAAAGAGCAGATTCTGCTGCGTCGTGGTTCTCTGCCCGAGGTGCTGATCCAATTCGCTGCCAAAAGAGAGTCAGTCAGAATATACAAACCCTGTATGTTTGTGTCATTCTCTGTTAATCATTTTTACTAATTCTAATACTCAGCTCTAGCTTGCTTCATAAACTCCATGGCTATGCTTGATCTGTTGGCACTTTTTTCTCATCGGGATTTTGCAGCATTTTAGCCAGGCAGTATTTACTCATTGTTAGGAAGAAAGAAAAAAAAATCAAGATGTGGCTACAGATCAGAGGCCCAGTTAGCAACCTATGTTGTAGCTGTGATGTCAGTCCATTGATTGTCTTTAGAGAGTTAATGTTGAGGAAAAAAAAAATCTTAATGGTCAGACAAACATGATCTGCTGAAGACACATGCGCTTTTGTAGAATTCAACATCTGGTGTTTTTCTGAAATATATATATATATATATATATACATATATATACATATAATGCTTTATTTGAAACAAATTAAAATATGCTGCATTTGACATCTGGCGTATTTCTTTTATTGATGTCTTAACCATCAAATGTTCTCTGTAGTAGTTTTGAAAGGAACTTTAGAGATTGGAGGTTTCAGTGCAAACTCTCTACAAGACTGTTCCTCTTAGAGTAAGTGCTCACAACACAGATAGCTGATGAACACCCCAGTCGTCATGGACACCACATGGGAGTTAGAAACCTCAGTTTCAAGAAACATAGACCTCAACTCAGCCTTGCTTAGAAGGAGAGAGCTGATTGGTTTCTTGACTAAGTAGTCCAGAACCAAAGTATGCCTGGGGCTCGGTTTGATCAGGACATCAGCAGACCTTTCCCTTCATTATTCAAGTTCTCCCTCCACAGAGCACTCTGTATTCTGAATGGTGCTAAGCTGGCCCTCTTGCCAAGGCTCAGTTCTAACATCACACTGTCCTGGAAAGCTCTCCCGGAGGCTTCTGTGCGGAGCACGTGTCTCTCTCAGAAGTCCTGCAGACCACTCATGGAAGGTACTAGTTGGCTAGACTCAACAGAGCCCCCCTCCCAACCTTGTGCTAAAGTGAAGCCACTGTTACTTCAGCAGGGAGAATGGGCATAGGGTGGCCCAAAAGTCAAAGAACTCCATCGTTGGCTCTGTCTTCAGGGGTTCCATTACTATAACTTTCAAGCGCAAACACTGAGTTTCAGACCCACACGAATTTTTTTTTTCTGGCAATACTGGTTCTCTTCCACTGAGCAGCTGAGCCTACAAACCACACAGACATCCATTTCTTCTTTTGCCAAGTACAGGAGGATGTTTGCTCTCTTGTGCTTTCTGAGGTCTCGGGTGTGTATACCCAGAGATTTAATAGGAATTCAGAATGTCCAGTCACATTCCAGGAAGGAAGGAAGGAAGGAAGAGTTGCTAGTTCAAACATGAAAGATGAATGTTCAGGACTGAGTCTGTGTTTACCCCATCAGACCCTAAATTTACATTACAAGTAATCTATGTTACAAGAAATCACAAGTCAGAAGATCTCTGCCAATTGTGTATAGCAAGGTATTGCTTAGCCCCTGAAAAATATCATTTTAAATATGACAGCTTTAAAGATGAGTCAGGTAATTCTTACAGCTGGAAAGAAAATGGATATGCCAGGTGAGGTGTATACCTGCCTTGTAAGGGTTCAGCCCAACCCCTCTGAACCATGCCTCGCTCCCTGATGTTGCGCTGGAGCTCACCAAGCTCAAATCCATTCCTGAGCACTTAGTAAACGCTTCCAGGTCACTGAAAAGAATGCTAAAAAGTGTTCAGATCTAATTGTGTTCTTTCCTAGATTGTTGTCTTAGACTCTAGGCATATGAGCATTTTCTAATTTCCATTTTGAACTGGAAATCTCCACATATTAGTGCCAGTGTCAAGCCATTTAAATACTCTTATCACATTCCATCATCTCTGATAGAACCATTCATTTAATCCTAAAGATATGGGTCATATTCTGCCATTCTTTTAAAAGTGTACTAAAATCGTTTAAAAAAAAAATCCAAGAGTCAACAGCTCACTGTGGGGAGGTGGCAGCAGGGATAGAGAGAATAATGGGATGGGGGCATCATCAGGCTACTCTATGTTCATATATTAAAGTCCCCAATTAAAAATAAAATCAGGGCTGGAGAGATGGCTTAGCAGTTAAGCGCTCGCCTGTGAAGCCTAAGGACCCCGGTTCGAGGCTCGGTTCCCCAGGTCCCACGTTAGCCAAATGCACAAGGGGGCGCACGCGTCTGGAGTTCGTTTGCAGAGGCTGGAAGCCCTGGCACGCCCATTCTCTCTCTCTCCCTCTATCTGTCTTTCTCTCTGTCTCTGTCGCTCTCAAATAAATAAATAAAATATTTAAAAAAATAAAAATAAAAAAAATAAAATCATTTGTTAAGAAAATGATTTTAAGGGGCAGGAGGGATGGCTTAACAGTTAAGGCATTTGTCTGTAAATCCAAAGGACCCAGGTTCAATTCCCCAGTATACACAGTAAGCTAGAAGTACATGGTGGCACATGCATCTGGAGTTCATTTGCAGTGGCTACAGGCCCTGCCATGCCCATTCTCTCTCTCTCACTCTCCCTCTCTCATTCTGTCTCTCTCACTCTCCAATAAATAGATAAATAACATATTTTAAATGATTTCATGCCAAGAGGCATGAACACCAACCTCTCTTATTTAACATACAAAAATCAGTAAAATATATCCTTCTCTTTGAAGCATTTATCTTAAAGACAGAGGTCAGAACAGTTTAATGTCAATGGGGGTTGTATTTCTTCAGGACTCACCTACGTTGCTCCACACAGATCTTCCATCCATACTCCATCTGTGAAATCCAAACTCCCCATCGCTGCAGTGGGGAACAATTACATTCCAAATGTATGTTACATGTAAGAGTCGGCATATTCCAGCTTGTGCCAGTGAGACTATCCTCTACACTCACAAAACTCACCCCCAATAGAGACTATATCGTGGTGGGGGCAGGGGATCTAGCAACCCAACAAATCCAATTTAAAGCTCAATTCATAAGCAGTAAGATGCTGCTGGCCTCAGACAAAGGGATCCTAATTAAACTTTCTTAAAGAAATGACATCAAGTAATGAGGCTAATGGGAAAAGTTGCCAGCTAAAAGTAACAGACAAGAATTCTGATTTTCTAAAAGCCTAGTTTTGAAGTACAATCTTGGTTCAGTCAGAAGAAAGAGGAGCAAGGGTCTGTATAGTTCTTTTCCTAGATGAGTTTGAAGGAGGGGCATCAGAAGGCTGGTCCCCAACAGCGTAGAAAGATGCCTGGATTACACATTGCCTTTGACCAAGAGCCTCTCCCTCTAGCCGTAGGTCCCTTTACACACTGCCTGCACAGGACTGCCTGTTTAGGGTGCCCTCATGTGTCTAGCAAGAGTATAATTTTTATTTCTTAGAATGCTAATGACAACTCATGAAATATACAATGGCTTCCTCCCCACCCCAAACTTAAATCAGAGATCACACCTAAAATTCAGGCATTAGGGAACTAGGGAGAGAGTTCAGCAGGTAAGAGCGTCTGTTGTGCAAGCATAAGGCCCTGAGTTCAATCCCCAGTAGCCGAGTAAAAACTTGGGCATGGGGCACATGCCTGTAACCCTGTGTAGCAGTTAATTTCTTGTTGCTGGGCAAAACAGCCCACCAGAAGCAGCCTATGAAAGGAAAGAGCTTATATCAGTTTATAGTTCCAAGGGGAAGTTTCATCATGGTGGGGAAAGTGTGGCACAAGCAGCAAGCTGGCCTCACATCATCACACATCCACATAGGGAGGAAGAAGCATGGGGGGGGGGCTGTCATAAGTCACAAGGCCTGCCTCTAGTGGCATATACCTCCTCTAGCAAGGCTCTCTACCTCCCAAAGACTCCACCAACTGAGGATCTGACATAAGGCTTACTTACAAACACGTGAGTCTATGGGGGACATTTACAATCAAACCACCACATCTCAGCACTGAAGAGGTAGACACAGGAGGACCTCTGAGGCTTACTGGCCAGCCAGCCTTGCTGAAAAACCAGGACCTCCAGGTTCACCAAAAGACTTTGTCTCAGGGAAATAAGGCAGAAGAACAACAAAGAAGGAACCCACTGTCTTCCTCTGGCCTCCACACACTTGTGCACAGTAAATCCATATGCATATGCGTATACCAAACACACCACATACTGCACACAAACACAAAATCAAACCCAAACATAGAAGAGCTAAGACTCCAAATTTTCCCAGGTATAAAAATACAAAAAAAAAAAAAAAAAAAAAAACAGCCACTTGCTCCCAAATTTCTTAGGCAACCTTAAATAACAAAAAAAGAAAAAATTATTCAACTAACTAGTTAATTCAGTTCTTTGGCATTTTCCTGAAAGTACTGAGGCCCCTTAATTGCTCTAATTTAGAAAGGGGGAAAAAAATAAACCCTAAAGAATTGCTAAATCCTAGGAACCTTCTTGTTACTTAGCTTAGAATTTGAAACATGATCTTAATGTGACATTACAAGGGTTTTTTGGTTTTTTTTTTTTTCATTCTTTTGCTTTTTAACAAGTCCTTATGAATCCTAGGAAAGTTTTCGGTCTATTCATAGAATCAGTTCCCACTCTGTGGAGGCAGATCAACCCAAACCAGTGCTTAATCTCATTACAGCAGCCCCACAGGCAAAGGCTTGCTGGTCTGGCTCTACTTGTTCTATCTGAGAAATGCAATGTTGTTCTCACTGCACAAGCTTCTTACAAGGTTTTTAGGATTACTTTTCAGCAGCCCCTTTTTCTGAGCTCTGCTTCACCCCATGGCTCAGAAGAGCTCCTGTTGCCACTGCTAAGTGCAAATTTCATAGAAGTTGCCATGCACAACTTCCAAACAGTAAAAACCTAAAGGAAATTTACTTACTTATCTGGAAAGGTATATAGATTTTTAACATCAACAACAACAACAACAAAAAAAACCTAGAACCATGACTGTGATAATGACCAAAGAACTTCAGAAAAATATAAAAAGCATTTCTTGTCCAAAACAAAAAGAAAGAAAGAAAGAAAGCCCTATTTTTAACTTGAGATACTTGATTTGAATTAGATTCAACTATTCCTGGTCTTTTGAATGAACAAATTTTCTGTAAATTCCATACTTTTGTAACAAGCTAGCCAAGAAATTAACCCTGCTGCCATTACCCCTCTGCCAACAGCAGCACATACATAATAGGCACTCAATAAATTCTGAAAGATATGATTTTGTGACTAAGTCCAACACTGCAGAAAATTCTAGGGCCTAAATGGCTTGAGCCAAAGAATCCTATAAAGCAGTATCAGAGCAAATATGAGGACAGGAGAGAGAAACAGAGAGAGAGAGTGCACACAACTAAAATCCTGAGCTGAGGGCTGGAGAGATGGCTTAGCGGTTAAGCGCTAGCCTGTGAAGCCTAAGGACCCTGGTTCGAGGCTCAATTCCCCAGGACCCACGTTAGCCAGATGCACAAGGGGGAGCACGCGTCTAGAGTTTGTTTGCAGTGGCTGGAGGCCCTGGCGCGCCCATTCTCTCTCTCTGTCTCTATCTGCCTCTTCCTCTCTATCTGTCACTCTCAAATAAATAAATTTAAAAAAAATTTTAAAAAATAAAATAAAAAAATAAAATCCTGAGCTGACATAAACCTACTCAGATTCAAGTCCAGGGTTAGCCATCTACTGGCAATGTAAATGGACAAATTTCTAATTATCCCATTGCCTTGGTTTCATCAAGGGTAAAATGAGAGAAAGTGAATAATTATACCTAACTTGCAGGGTTGTTATGAAGATTAAGTAAGCTAATATTTACAAATTGCTTTATATAGTTTCCAGGCAGGATACCTTAGCTATGAATTAAGCTTTATAAATTTACATGGGAAGAAGGATATACATTAATGAGACTGGAGATACAGCTCAGTGGTAGAGCATTTGTCTAGCATGTGTGAGAGACCATGGGTTTCATCCCCAGCATATATTAAATATATAATTATATTCTCTCTCTCTTTCCATACATAATAGATATAGAAAACTAATATCACTGGTTGGTTACTAAGATTTAAGAACTCTAAGGAATATAGGAATAGGGCTAGAGAGATGACTTGGTGGTGAAGGCGTTTGCCTGCAAAGCCAAAGGGCCCAGGTTCAATGTCCCAGTACCCATGTAAAGCCAGATGCACAAGGTGGCACATGCATCTGGAGTTCCTCTGTAGTGGCTACAGGCCCTGGCATGTACATTTTCGCTCTCCATTTGCCCCCCCCCTTGTAAATAAATAAATGTATTTTTTAATTTTTTTTTAATTTCTAAAAAGGAATACTGGGAGCCGGGCGTGGTGGCACACGCCTTTAATCCCAGCACTCGTGAGGCAGAGGTAGGAGGATTACCATGAGTTCGAGACCACCCTGAGACTACTTAGTGAATTCCAGGTCAGCCTGGGCTAGAGACCCTACCTTGAAAAACCAAAAAAAAAAAAAAAGGAATACTGGAATAGCAGACACAGGGAATAGTCACAATGAAGGTGAGGCAGAGTAGCCGAGGAAAGACCAAGTTTGGAAGGGCCTTCTCTCCTCCACTCCCACACTCCAAAACCGAGATACGGAGTTTGCCTGGGAGGGTGTGGCAGTGGCCCTGTCAGCTCACGGGAGGTGCCACAAGCTGGAGCTAATGGAAAGGATGAGACTCCCTTCCTACTTGCTGACTGATTCACCGAGAATCCACTCTCGGGGGTCCCATTAAAAACTCGCTGGGTATCCAGCCAGGGTACTAGCAAGACTCTCCCGGAAGCCAACCACAGAGAGATTGCTGAATTGCCTGGAGAACCAGCAGGTGGTGCCACTGAACTGGAAGGTGCTTAGGGGTAAAGGCCACTGGGTCCCACGCTGGACTAGTGAAGTGTTTGTAGAGTCCAGCTCTAGCATCACAAGCTGGACAACGGAGTGGGCTTGGAAGTAAAAAGGAGACAGCTGTATATAGCATGCCCTTAGAAAGCTCGGCAAGAATATTCAGTAAGCATGAGAAGTAGCCATACTGCATTCACGAGACTCAAGGCTCTTCTGGCACATCTTTGGGGGGGGGGGGTGCGGGGAGAGCAAGCTCCTCTAATAGTAGGCCTGGTGTAGTGATTAGGGAGTAACATATTATGGATGTGAATCCTGGCTTTGCCTCATGATAGCAGCCAGGCCGTCGATAACCTTACACCTCCACGCTTCAGTTACCCCATCTGTAAAATGGGGTGATATATTCATTATTACATAATATACATACATATAATCTGCATACTTCATAGCTGCTATTACCTTTGTATGCTGGCACAGAACACCTAACCAAAAGCAGAGATGAGAGGAAAGGCTTTACTTACACTGAGGGAAGCTTCATGACAGCAGGGAAAGACCAGAAAGAGTAAAGGCTGGACTCCACTTCTTGCAACAAGTGGAAAACAGCAACAAAAGCGAGAGCCAAGCTCTGGCAAGGGTGGGGGGTTGGTTATAACACCCCTTAAGCCCACCCACAGCAGCACAGCCCCCTCCAGCAAGGCTACACCTCCCAAATTGCCACCAACTAGGGACCAATCATTCAAAACACATGAGTTTATGGGGCATGTGATTCAAACCACAACATTCCATCCCTGGCCCCACAGACTCATGACCATCTCAAGATGTAAAAATACATTCAACCCAACTTTAAGCATCCCCATAATTTTAAAAATATTTTTACTTCTTTATTTATTTCAAAGAGAGAATGGGCATGCCAGGGCCTCAAGCCATTGCAAACAACTCCAGACATACGTGCCACCTTGTGCATCTGACTTTACATGGGTACTGGGGAATCGAACCTGGATCATTTGGCTTTGCTGGCAAGCACCTTAACTGCTAAGACATCTCTCTAACCCTCCCCATAATTTTTTAAATCAATTCCAACACTGGTCAAAAGTCTAAAGTCCAAGGTCTCATCTGAGACTCAAGGGAGTTTCTTAACTGCAAGTCTGGAAAATTAAAACACAAATTAAATAAATATAATGATAGTCACACTGCAAAAGATGGTATAGAAAGAAAAAAAGAAAGACTGAACCAATGCAAGATCTAAAACAAGCAGGGAAAATCTCAAATCCTGAAGTTCTGTATCCATCTGGAACCCTTAAGGACTTTCATTCCATCCCTCTATCCAGTCTGCATAGAGCCTGGCTAACAACAAATCCCAAACCAGCAGCTCTCCTTGGCAGTTGTCCGGCAGTCCTGGCAACTCCAAAATCCTAGAGTCCCCACTGCAACCCATGGCTCATCCATCCTCTGCCTATGGCCTCTATTCAGGAACTATGACCCTCTTCACCTCACCTAGGGGGCATTCCAAAGAACCACACTACAAACCCAATGGCTCTTTCTGTCCAGCATTTGTGATGCTTCCTTCTGTAATACCAGGTGGACTACCAGATTTGTTAGTTCAGGAGGGAATCAAGGCAACTTTGAAGAGCAGACATACTCCTTCAGTATTCTTCCTACTGTCCCAATTAAAAAAAGCTGGCCCTAGCTGGGCGTGGTGGCGCACACCTTTAATCCCAGCACTCGGGAGGCAGAGGTAGGAGGATTGCCATGAGTTCAAGGCCACCCTGAGACTACAGTTAATTCCAGGTCAGCCTGGACCAGAGCCCTACCTTGAAAAACCAAAAAAAAAAAAAAAAAAAAAAGCTGGCCCAACCTCAACGGTCATGATTTCTCGGACAATTACAGCTGAAGTGGCCTGCAGTCTCCAGGCGGAAACATTGATGTCTTCCTGTGCCATATCCATCTGCTCACACACGTCAATTTCTTCTAAATTCAACCCTGCTCAAATTCTCAGGACACAGGTAGTCCTTCACACAACCTACCTTCTAGCCCAATCCCAACAAAGTTCTTCCCCTCATAAACCAACCCTCTACAGTCCACAGTTCTTCCCGCATTTGCGTCTTTCAGCCCTCAGTAATGATATTGTCCACCAAGCACCGCTTGCAGCACTGCAAGGCCATCTCTTGGTCCAAAGTTTCAAAATCCTTCGATATTCCTCCTGCAGATCAGTTCCAAAAGATCAGAGGACGCACAGGTTTCTAGAAGCAATGGCTCCACTGCTCTGGCACCACAGTTTTCTGTTGTGGTTACCACCCTCGTATGGCTGGGAAAGAACACCCAGCCCAAAGCAGCAGACTACAGTCTTGAGGGGAAAGCTGGGCCAGAGCAGAGGCTGGACAACACTTCTTGCAATAGCAGGCAGAAAACAGCAGTAAGAATGAACCCTGCATTGACAAGGGAGAGCTCGCTGTAACACTGAAAAGCCTACTCCCAGCATCACACCTCCTCCAGCAAGGCTCCACCTCCCAAACTGATGCCAGTTGGAGACCAAGCATTCAAAATACATGAGGTTTGGTTCAAACCACCACAGGAAGAAATATGCTGAATAATATGCAAAGTGGGTAGAAGAGTGTACTTTGGCTTTTTAAGGGTGAAGGGATGTATTTGGGGGTACAGTCCATCATGGTAATGGGCATGGCGGGGGAGCATAAGGACAGCTGATCATATTGTTTGCAGTCAGGAAACAAATGTATGGCGGGGCTCAACTGGATTTGTCCTTTTTCATTTTTATTTAGCTTGGGACTCCATCCCTGGGATGTCACCACCCACATTCAGTGTGTCTTCCCTCTCAGTTAGCCCTCTCTGGTAACACCCCTCTCAGCCATGTTCACAGGTGTGTCACCTAGTCATTTCTGAACCTAGTCAAGTTGGTAATGAACAGTAATCATCACAAAGTCTCCCCTTCTCAATGTGACACCCAAACAAGTCACTTTTTAAAATTAACTTTTTGTTATAGTCACTTTTAAACCATAACATTCCATCCTTGAACCCTAACATTTAATGTTCATCTCATAATAAAAAAATTAAAAAATACTTTTAGTTCATCTCTAAGACTACCCAAAGTCTTAACTATTCTATAATACTGAGAGAGAAAAAAAATCCCAAAGTTCAAAGTCTCTTATTAGACTCAAGGAAATCTCTTAATTATAAGTCTTACAAAATAAAAAAACAAAAAAACCTTACATACTAGGAATAAACAATGCACAGAGTAAGCACGCCCATTCCAAAAGGGAGGAACAGAAAGATATCAAGAAAATATTGGATCAAAACTAAAACCTAGCAGGGCTAACATCAAACCCTGCAGCTCCATGTCCAGCATCTGGGGCTTGCCGTGGCATTACCTGGGCTCCAATCTTCCTTCTTTGATAGGCCCACTCCCCTAACTCTATGACCTTCAATGTACAAGGCCTCACTTCTGAGCTGACTCCACTCTGTGCCAGCAGCTTTCCTTGGCAAAGATTCCACATTTCTGGCATCTCCAGTGTCATAGCATGTCCCCTCCAACTCCATAGTTCATGCCAACCCCACTCAGGAGCACCATGAAGTAAAACCCACCCTGCTACACTGTTGGCCCCTTTGGCTTTCTGGAATCTTAATACAAACCTTCATGATGACCCCCTCACTCTTGTATTTTGTGTGCCTGCAAAACCAGCACTTGAGATGCTTGCAGTGAGGGAGCTACCAGCTTGAGACTCAGCCTGGCCCCTCTTGGACCACAAGCGCAATAGCTTATATACCTCCACGGCTTTCCTAGGCAGTCATCTTCTAGCAGCTTGCCCTAAAGACGCTACCCCTTCAAGACATTCTCCTTTCATGTTTTCGAATTGTTACACCCTGGAGCTCTCAATGAGTGTAGTCTTGCCTTCAGGGCCTTTATCCTATCGTCCCAGTGCAGGAGTACAAAGGCAAGGCTTCTTCTCCTGGCAGTAATCTCTGAAAATTATAGCTGCCTTTTCTGACCTATCTGGGTTCATAATCCTACCTTCATCAAACTACATTTTTAGCTCTCTTTCTCTCTCTCTCTGTCTCACTTTCTTCCTCTATCTCTGTAAATCTGAGTAAACACAGTGAGCAATAACTGTGCCACAATCTGAATGTTGTCTTGAAATTTCCTCCACCAAACAAATTTGCCCATTACTTTTACATTTAATGTCCATGTGTGGTGGCGCACGCCTTTAATCCCAGCACTTGGGAGGCAGAGGTAGGAGGATCACCATGTGCTGGAGGCCACCCTGAGACTACTGAATTCTAGGTCAGCCTGGACTAAAGTGAGGCCCTAGCTCAAAAAACCAAAAAATAAATAAATGTAATTTTATGTCGAATTTTCACATGAGTAGAATGCAGCCAGGTATTTTCCAAATGTAGCAAGAATGCCCTCTAGTTCAATTCCTGACTCGCTGAAGGTCTCTGAGCCCCTCTTCCACTAACCACATTCCTATCAGCATTCTGACCTCCCAAACTCCCACCAGAATGGCCCACTGAAACTCATACAGCATTCTAGAGTTTAACTGGCCCAAAGTGTTAAACTCCTGTACATTCCTCCACAAACTACTTCCAAAGCCTTACAAACCATATGGTCAGGTTTACTGAGCAATGACTCCACTTCCTTTTTTTTTTTTTTTTTTTTTTTTTTGGTATTAGTTACTTTTCTTGTTTCTATCACCAGCACCTTATAGAATGAAGGACTTGTTCTTACTCATGGTTTTAGGGTATAGTCCACCACAATGGGAAAGTCATGGTGGCAGGAACACGAGACAGCTGGACACACTGCATCCACAGTCAAGAAGCAGAGAGACAGATAAACACTGGTGCCGTACATCTGACTTTTTATTAGGCAAATGCTTGGTCAGAAAAGCAAACAAAATGTTTCCAAGATTGTACCAAAACCAGAAATGCAACAGGGAGCTAAAAAGGATAGAATTTTCCAATGACAAGGATGAGACATTCCTCATTTGGGTCATTTTTCCCTTTCAATTCCCATGCCTCCCTACCTCCCTTCTGACAGTTACTGCCAGCTCCAATTATTCACCTAGAGCCCCTAACTAGGTGTGGCAATTATCTTCTGAGGTAGTCTCCCAATTAGAGCAATGGTTCTCAACTGAGGGCAAGTGTCCCTCCCCCCAGCAGACCCTTGGAAACATCTGGGGGTATTTCTGATTGCTGACCAAGGATTCTACTAAACACCCAATAGTGCAGAGTATAATCCCAGTGATAATTATCAGGTCCAAAATCTCAACAATGTCACCATGGAGAAATCAAGATCTAGAGATGGTTTACATGTGTTTCTCCTAAAAGCAGTGTGATGACAGCTCAATGCCCAACACAACAATCCTGGGACACAAGGCCTAATGGAAAGTGCTCGGTTTACAAGGGCTCCACATTCCGAATGGACTAATGCCAGGTATAAAAGCTTGAAGCTGTCAATTTAGTTTTGCTCTTAAACGCTCTTGCCCTTCTCCTTCTACCACAAGACGGTGCAGCAAAAAGTTCTACCAAGCAAGATGTGGGTTCTTCCACCATGGACTTCCCGTCCTCCAGTGAACTGTGAGGAAGAAATCTGTTCTTTAAAAACCACCTGGTTGCAGGCACTCTGTAACAGCAAGAGACTAAGAGGAGAGTAGAGATTTGGAGAAAGAAAAAGTGTAGGCATGAAAACACAAGGTGCCTCTATCCAATCCAGTTATTCTAGCATTCTTTTTTTTTAATGTGTGTGTGGGGGGGGGTGCACGCATGTGCATGCATGTGTTCATATGTAAGAGTACAGGCACATACATGCCACAGTGTCACTTGTGGATATCAGAAGACAGTTTCGGTTCTTGCTTCCCACCACGTTGGAGGCAGGGTCTTTTGTTGCTGCTCCATGTCAGGCTAGCTGACCATGATTTTTAGGGATTCTCCTGTCTCCACCTCCAATCTCATTATAGGAGCGCTGGGACTACAGGTGTCTAGCTAACGCATCCAGCTTTCCATGGCTTCTGGGGATCTAAGCTCAGGCCCCGACAGTTTCACCCACTGAGCCATACCCCCACCCCCTATGCTGCATTCTTGATTGGCTCCAACTTGTCTGTTGACCTACCCCTGAGTCTAGGATTTCTGCTGTTCTTAAGTTAGCAGGGTCAACTATATTCAAACTGAATTCCCAAATCTTCCATATGAAGAAATTGATGCATTCTTAAAAGCTCTATATGTAAAGCAGATGTCTAAAATTTTAAGTAATCTTGGCAAAAGAAAGTAACAGTATACTTACTTTTTACCAACTTTAGCAAATATTGTACCTTTTTCTTTCCATGGCATGCTCTTAAAAAAAAAAAAGTTTCCCTTCTAAGCCCCAGGCTCCCGAATTCATACCTGGAGCTTGGCAGAACTTTACTAAAGTAATGAGGGCTTTGGGGTGAAAGAAGCAAACAGAAAGCATGAGAAACATCATTATAAAATGAAAAGCTGTTAAATAAACAAGTGAGGCAGAATGCTGACTGACAGTTACTGTAAAATTCTATTTGTTTTAGCCACAGTCTACATCAGAAGCCATCTAGCTAGCAAATATGAAATGTGGATGGGCTGTCTAAGGCAACATGCATGTGAGAAAAGAAAAATTAGCTTTGCTGTAACAATGTAAGCCATGTGTATTTCATGAGGCTGACAGGATCCTAAGTGAAAATAGCCCCTTTGAGGCTGCACCACCAACCAACTTCTGTGAATATGTAATTCTGGAAACAGCTGGAAACCAATTTTTCTTTCCTGTTAGCTATTCATGTTTCTTTTCTTGGCTGTACTACATGCTTGAAATCCCGCATACTAACTGCAGCTCTCGACAAAGAACCACTTACCCACCGCTCGCTGACTGAGGCGACTTGTTGACAGTTTTCAAGGGAGAGCTTCAGCAGATGGGGAGATGACAGCATTTTCTTTCCATAATTAAAAAGGCCCTGGTGATCTTATGGATGCACATATATATATCACTGGGAAATACTTTTTGCTTGTTATAGAAGTTCCTTCATGTCATCAAGTTCACACTTTTCATTTAGTATCTAACCAGCATAAGACCAAATGAAGAGTAAACAGATTCAAAGAGATTAAGGAATCTTTTACAAGACATCCTCTATTCATGTAAGTGTAGCATTCTTCCCATTACAGACCATTTACTGCTAGAAGCCTTTGTATGTATTCATAATTCAAATGCTAGCCTGGAGAGAGGGCTCAATAGTTAAAGGTACTTGCTTGCAAAGCCTACCGATTGGGGTTCAAGTCCCCAGACCCACAGATGCACAATTGTGTGCGTCTGGAGTTTGCTTGCGGCCCTAGTGCTTCTGTTTCTCAAATAAATAAAATTTTAATACATTCTACCAATCAAAAGGTTCCTGTGTGCCTGGTACTACCTATACAAGGCCATCATGAAAGAAGGAAAAGATGGTGACATCAAAATAAAAGAGACTGAGAGGGGGAAGGGATATGATGGAGAATGGAGTTTCAAAGGGGAAAGTGGGGGGAGGGAGGGAATCACCATGGGATATTGTTTGCAATCATGGAAGTTGTCAATAAAAAATATAAATAAATATTTTCCTGTGAACAGTTCCTTGGGTAAAGTTAAATATGCTTGTAAATAAATCCACTCTTTAAAATTCAAGGTGCAGTTGTGTTCAGCCACTGACAGAAGCGAGTCCATGTCTTCAGTGTTGCCCTCGCTGAGGAGGCACAGGATTGGGTCTATGAAGAGAAAGAATATCAGCAAAAGTGAGGCACCCATACAGGCAGGGCCTCCACACTGAGTTCCTCTCAAAAGGCACGAAGTGGCAGCCCCAACTTCTTGAAGATTTGGTGATGCCTGACTGATATCAAATAACTTGGCAAACTATGTGACTACGATGGTCATTACTAACAGCAATGGTGGCCCCTGACACATTCTATACACCATAGGTAGGAGAAATTCTGCAAAGTCAGAAGTCAATTTAATGTACCCTGAAAACTGCTACTAAATAAATGATAGAAAATGATTTTGTGGCCAGGGGTGGCCCTCAACTGTACAGAAATGCTGCGGGCCTCCTGTGTACCAGACACTTACAACTACAATAGGGGACAGACATATAATCTAATGCTTTAATACAAGTCCAGCTCAAAAACTTCCAATAGTAAGAAAATTCTTTTTCTTTTTTTCTGAATTTTTATTTATTTATTTGACAGAGAAAGAGGGAGAGAGAGAAAATGGTCATGGCAGGGCCTCCAGCCACTGCAAATGATCTCCAGATATGTGCGCTCCCTCATGCATCTGGCTAACGTGGGTTCTGGGGGATCTAATCGAACCTGGGTCCCTTGGCTTTGCAGGCAAACACCTTAATTGCTAAGCCATCCCTCCAGCCTCTTTTTTTTTTTTTTTCAAGGTAGGGTTTTACTCTAGCCCAGACTGACCTGGAATTCACTATGTAGTCTCAGGATGGCCTTGATCTAATGGCCATTCTCCTACCTCTGCCTCTGGGATTAAAGGTGTGTGCCACCATGTCCGGCAGAAAATTCTTAAGCTTTTACACCGACTTTCTCCCTCTGGCTTTCCTTCAAACTGATGTAGAAACCAATGACAGGGCCAAGGTGAGTGCACGTCATTAATTATTGTATGGTCCTCACTTTCCTCAATCTCATTTTCTTCATCTTTTAGAACTGGGAAAGACTTCTTTCATTGTGATGCTGCCTGAAACTGAAAAGTCATAAAGAGAACATATGAAAATATTTTATAAATGATAACATAAAGCAATCCAAGCCAAACAAATCCTTTAGTAGGTCCCCACTGCCAGCCTTTGGCTCTTCATTTTACAATTAACCAGATTTGACCAGGAACCAGTTTTCAACATAGACTATATAGAAAGGCACATTTTTTATGAGTATAATATATTTAAGTGTTCCTACTCACCATTAAAATTTTCAGTATGTACCCTGATCCAACCACAAGAACTTACTTCTCATGTTACTATTTATAGTTTTTCTGCTTTTTTCCCTCTGTTTAGAAAGAGCAATCATTCATAAAAAGTTATCTAACAAGTTTTAGGATGAAAGAAGCAAACTAAACACATAAATATCTTTTTTTTTTCCACATAAAATTAACTCCCAGGGACATACACCTAAGTAACATTCACAAGACTCAAAGATCCTGCTTTTGTTTGTGTTTTGTTTTGTTTTTTCAAGGCAGGGTTTCACTCTAGCCCAGTCTGACCTGGAATTCACTATGTAGTCTCAGGGTGGCCTCAAACTCAGAGATCCTCCTACTTCTGCCTCCCTGAGTACTGAGATTAAAGGCGTGCACCACCATGCCCAGCTATAGAGAGAATGGGTACTCCAGGATCTCCAGCCACAGCAAACGAACTCCAGAAACATGTGCCACCTTGTGTATCTAGCTTTATGTGGATACTGGGAATCAAACTTGGGTCATTGTGTTTTGTAGGCAAGTACCTTAACTGCTAGACATCTCTCCAGCCCAAGGATTCCTTTTTTTTTTTTGTAATTTTTGATGATAGAGAGAACTGGCACACCAGGGCCTCCAGCCACTACAGTCAAACTCCAGACACGTGCACCACCTTGTACACATATGAGACCTTGTGTGCTTGCATCACTTTGTGCATCCAGCTTACATGGGACCTGGAGAGTCAAACATGGTCATTTAGGCTTCGCAGGCAGGCACCTTAACCATTAAGCCTTATCTCCAGCCCAGGATTCTTAATTTAATTGCTGGTATCCTTAAGAGATAATCTGCCCTTCCTACCTCCAATAAATATTCCAAATACATTCTTACAAAGGCCAAGTGTGTGTGCAGCACATTTTCCCTAAACTGCTAATACAGTGACATGGAGGTTGTTGCTGGATTCACGCATGGTTAATCTTCAAACTGTCTCCTTTCCAGATAAAACATTTATATGAACAAAACACACACGTTTATTACTATAAATTTTTGTATGAATCAATAATTCAAAATGTATTCAAGTAATATGAATCAAGAAATATGATCAAGTAATATGAATAATGTCCAGATTGATAATCCTAAGAATCCTGGTCTCTAATGTTTAGAATTCCTGAGTTATCTATGATAACATTGTTTTAAAGTAATTACCTTTTATGTCATACAGGAAAATGCCACTACCATCTTCAATTAGCAACATTCTACTTTTCTTTTTAATTTTTTTTGTTTATTTATTTTATTTATTTATTTGAGAACAACAGACAGAGAGAGAAAGAGGCAGAGAGAGAGAAAGAATAGGTACATCAGGGCCTCCAGCCACTGCAAACAAACTCCAGATGCATGCATCCCCTTGTGCATCTGGCTTAGGTGGGTCCTGGGGAATTGAGCCTCGAACCGGGGTGCTTAGCCTTCACAATTGCTTAACTGCTAAGCCATCTCTCCAGCCCAACATTCTACTTTAAAAGGTACCGAGGTACCCAAAACTGGTTTATTTTATGTATTACTTAGAAAAGAAAGTCATTTTGCAAGTGGGAATAGAAAAGCTATATAAAGTAACAAACTTTCACACTACTACAGGGCACCAAGGTTTAAATGAGTACACTAACAGACAACATCACATTTTGTGGGAAAGTTTACCTTTATTTAAAAAGTAATGTTTTGAGTGTATTTACTTTACTCTTTCAAGGCAATGAAAGTACAGTGCTCAGCAACTGAGTAAGAAGCTTTCTGAACTGACTTCTGAGCACACTGGAAGCCCACTGCTCAAATAGAAATATGTGATCCATTACTAAACGTAGCATCAAAGAGTAAACAAATGCCAACTGGGTGGTCATGGAAAAATAGAGAACTAATCAGAATATTTTCTTTTAAAATATTAAAATTCAAGTTATATGGAAGTTGTATGCATAAAGTCATATTGTGTAATCACAAGGATCACTTCTGAAGAGCTTTTTTGGGGTTTGGGGTTTTTTGGTTTTTTTTTGTTTGTTTGTTTGTTTGTTTGTTTTTTTGAGGTAGGGTTTTACTCTAGCTCAGGCTGACCTGGAATTCACTAGTCTCAGGGTGGCCTTGAACTCACGGTGATCCTCCTACCTCTGCCTCCTGAGGGCTGGGCTCTTTTTCAAAGTTCTTCCAACCTTCACTATTCAAATTAAAGTATGCTGTTTAGCTCATCCTGCCCCCGACTCCCTCACAATTCTCCCAGCCGTGGTATGCACCATGTCAGCACTGAAACCACCATGCTATCTAGCCCTACAGCACAAGAGGAGGTGTACAGGGGAACCTAGTCTCCAACGTTGCAGCAACGAAGGGGCCGTCTACAGTGAGTATTATGCTATACTGCTTTGTTGCCTAGATTCCTATTAACCATGTAAAGTTAAAAAAAAAAATTAAAGCTAGAAGTCAAACTGCATACAGACAAAATGAGACTGCAGCTCCAACCACAAAAGACTCTCCCTGCCTCTACTCTCACTTTACAGAACTTACTATCCCTGTAATAATCTTAAATACAACATACGTTTCCCCTTCTACTGAATCAGGAAACAGTAACACTTATTGGTGTCAAAAATGTTGGAAGCTTTGAAGCAAACAGGTAGCTCCAAGTCCTCCATTTTACCCATCAGGCTGGTCTTTCCTGTTCTCAGTCCGCACATCCCAAGTGCTGGAAGCTTCTGGAGAGAGCTGCTCAGGGGAGCTGGCCTGTGTCCCTGATGAGGGGATGGGCAGGGAAGGCCCCGCAGCACACAGTGGGATCCGCTTCAGCTTGATCACCCTGTGCGATGAAAACTTCCTGTCCGAGAGCAGCACCTTGGCTGGAGGCGGTCGTGGGGCTCCATTCTCAGAACTTGGGACTTGGGGGGAAACTGGAGACTGTCCCTCATGAGGCACAGAGCACGGAGCTCCCTTTCCACAACTGCCACTCTGAGGCCGGTGTGCGGTCTCTTGAGAGGCGACATGGACAGCCTTGGGTGGGGACACCTTGACTGAAGCAGAGTTCCTGACTTTAATTTGGGTACTTGTGGAAGGGCCCAGATACCTGACTGGCTTAGGGCCCGTCTTACAGCTCACACCTTCCTCCTCTTCACTGAAGGCTGTCAGGCGCCTAGAAATATAGAAGCAGGTCTTTTTCAGAATTCATATTTTTGGTAGCTAATAAAATGCTCTATAAGGCTTAGCAAAAAGGTTTACATCAGGAATTAGTCAGGGGGGTTATAGGGGTTGACCTACCTCGTCTCTCATACACCACCAAAGTCAATACATCAATGAGCAAGTTTACAAAAGCTTGTTTCAACTTGTGTACAAATGATAGCTTTCAAAACCACACATGATATTAACACCAGCTAGTTAAGCTTTGTAGGGTTAAATGAGAATTATACTATGTATCACTGTTCCCATGAATCCTGGTACAATTCACTGACTATCCAAAGTGGAGGCTGGGAAGGTGACTCAGCAGTTAAAGGCACGTGCTTGCAAAGCCTGATGGCCCAGATTGAATTTCTAAGCTACCCACATACACAAGATACAAAAAGTGGTACAAGCATCTGGTGTTCTTTACAGTGGCAAGCAGTCCTGGTGTGCCAATACACACATACACACACATGCAACACACAGTACATGCAAATAAATATTTTTTAATGTTTTTAAAATTAAAGAAAATCTAAACTGGTTTCTCTCAGAACTTCAAGGTCAACAAGACTGCTGAAGAAAAAGAGGGGTTCCACAGCCAGATGTACACTTTATTCTCCAACTAAAGCTTTAAATTCAATGCTGATACAGAAAAGGCTGAGAAGGCATAGGATAAAGATACCTAAAAATCTGTTAGATCTGTATTTCCCAATCACATTACCACCTTTGATGCCCAATAAAACTTGTGTGTAACGGGACACATTTGGGGAAAGACTACTAGAATGGTCAAACCCGTGGTATGGTCACACTTTTTTGAATCTAAAAGGTACTGGACAAAAGTGTCCATAGAGAGTCCTAGGCTAGAGAGATGGCTTAGTGGGTAAGGCTCATTCTTGAGAAGCCTAAGGATGCAGGTTTGATTCTCCAGGTCCCACATAAGCCAGATGCACATGGTAGCACCTGCACCTGGAGTTCGTTTACAGTAGCTGGAAGCCCTGGCACGACCTTTCTCCCTCCCTATCCTCCCCCACGTCTCTAATAAATAAATACAAATAAAAAAATAAATCTTTTTTTAAAAACAGACAAGCAACAAAACAAAACAAAAAGAATTAGAAAAAAAAAAAGTCTTGAAATGAGTTCATGATTCATTACAAACAGCTGAAAGGTCCTCTGGTTGCAGGACACTGAGAACTAAGGGCAGAACTAAGCTGGAAGCCTCCTCCTCCCTGCCGACCAGCTGTCATAGTGCTACAAAGTGCTATGCAGTCTGCTTGCTGGAGGTAAGAAAACATCATCAGTCTTGACTACACAATTAGCCAGCCAGGCAAGAGGTACTCACTAGTGCAATAGTGGCATGTCTGCCATGGGAGTAACCAACTGCTCTCTGACTGGATTTAAGGCCTGCTCTACAGGAGGGATTTCATGCCTGGCACTGAAACCCTAGTCAAAAGCTTATGGCTGGATAGGTCATAAGCTCTTGGGATGAATCTACTACTGTTATTTGACTAACCAGATATAATACACCCACCAAATTACCCTCTAAATACTTATGTCTATGCCCATACATCAGTGCTACTCTCATTTCTGGTTACAGAAGGTTCTCTTATCAGATGGCAGTGACCACTGGGGAGACTCAAAACTCATCAATGCACTGAGAAGTGACAGCTGAATGTTCAGCCCTAAATAAACATCATACCCTCCAAGGCTCAGGGACTACCGTGGAAGAGTGGCAAGACCTGCATAACACTGGGCCCATCAATATGCCGTAATGGATGATGGAGGAGGGGACAAATGACAGCTAGTTAGGAACTAGTTAAGAAGGAGACTGGTGGAAAGATGATTGGGAAGGGGAGATAAAAGTTGCAGTAGGAGATTATGATCAAAATAAATTATGTGCATGTATGAAAATTGTCAATAAGCAAATGTTTTAAAAAAGAAACAACCTAAACGGAGAACATTTCTACAACTGACCTCCCATCTGTCAAAACCCTATCTGTTCCTCCCCCCTGCTTCCACCAGCTTCCCATTATGAAGCCACCCACCTAAACATGCAACAGCAATCGTCTCTGTCCACTTCTTCTCACATAGCATTACTGAGCTGTTTGATGACAATGAACTCTCATTCTTAAGAAACAGGAGGCCAGTTACATGAAAATCTCTGTATGTTATCAAGAATGCTAATATACTGTATTGAACTTTAAAACCCAACTGCAACATAATTCTACTCTCTAGTGAGTTAGAGACCTCACTAGTGCATCTCACTCATCATTATCTTGTCTAATCACCAAAAACAATGCTTCACAAAATCCCAAGGAAGAATTTGCTGACAAAGAGGAAAATCTCCACAAGCCATTCCTGTCTGCATCTTTCACTGCTCTCCACACCCAGGTCTCTCAACCTCTGCACTTTTACCATTCAGCCACATAACTGTATGTTTGGCTGGGGAGATGGGCTGCCTTCTGCATAGTGGACATTTGCCAGCATCCCTGGCCTCTGTCCACAAGATGCCAGTAGCATCCACTATCCTACAGTGTGACAACCAAACACCATCTTCAAGCATACACAAATATTCCCTGAGAGGCAAATATTACACGCAGTTCAGAACCACTGCTCTAGACTCAATGTTTGCTTGTGGTACAAAAGAAAAATAAATAAATAAATGAAAATACAGTCAGTATCTTTAAGAAATAAAAGGTTTGGATAATTGAATAAACTTCTCAATTGCTGTGAATGATCCAGAGGTCAAAAGTAAAAAAAAAAAAAAAGGGTTCTATAGAGTTATGAATCAAATTCTGTAACAAGTGATTAAGAAATAAAAACATCTAAAGGGGTGATGAGTGTAGCCTCCCAGGCGCCTGTTTTCATTGTGTGGATGCCTCTATACCACAAAGATGGTCAATGCACCTAAAACCCGTCAGACTTTCTGTAAGAAGAGTGGCAAGCATCAGCCCCACGAGTAACCCGGTACAAGAAGGGCAAGGATTCCCTATGAGCCCAAGGAAAGCGGCGCTATGATCTGAAGCAGAGTGGCTATGGTGGGCAGACAAAGCCAGTTTTCTGAAAGAAGGTCAAAACCACCAAGAAGATTGTGCTAAGGCTTGAGTGTGTTGAGCCCAACCGCAGACCCAAGAGGATGCTGGCCATTAACAGATGCAAGCATTTTGAGCTGGGAGGAAACAAGAAGAGAAAGGGCCAAGTGATCCAGTTCTAAAATGTTGTATTTCTGTTTGTGCAGAAATATTGAAGCATTAGAAAAGTTATGGATGCCCATTGGAAAATAAAAATTTTAGTTATACCTTTAAAAAAAAGCTAAAGGTTATGAATAGCTGGGCCACTAAAGAGGGGGCGAAAAGTGGTTTTTAGTGTATTTCAGAAGAGTGAAAGATACAAACATGGGAGTGGATTTAATTCTAATAATTTCATGGAACACAAGAAAATATCACCAAATAAAAATACTATTTGGGGCAGTAGGAAAGAGAAAAGAATTCAGAATAAGCCACAGAGCATTTCAAGTATTAAGCCTAAATGGAGGTTTTTACTATTGCCAATAAAGCCTGGGATTTTACTTTTGTGGGAGGAAAAAAATGCCTATCACAGCATTCCCACGAATCTACCAGTATTTTAAAACCACATTCTCCTAATGAGAACATACTTCACATCCAGTTGTAGAAAACTGGTCTCCATTTTTACAGTCTTGGGAACCTTGAGAGCTATATTTTGACGATAATGCAGAATATTCATCTTAGTGACTAACAAGCTTTGTCAAGTCAGGAGTTATTACTCATTTGCTTTCATAATGGCAATAAAATATCAGTTACAGAATTAAAAAATAATAATAATAATCACAGAGAACCTCTTTCGTATTGGGGCCATATGATGCAGACTTCCAACTAAAGGCCGCTCCTCCAGAGTCCAGCATTCTATCAGCTCGTGAGGCACCCGCCAGTAGCTAACACCTGGAAGATTAAAAAGGTAATTAAAGAGAGCCCGCGAGTCCCCTGCAAAATGCTGATCAAAACTGTAACATCTGAGACCAGCCAAGCCTGTGACTCGCGCTTCCCAGCCAGCTGATGTGGTGGGGGGGAGTTTGCACAGCACCAACAAGAAATGCTCATAGAAGCCTCCAGGCAGAAGAGTGGCACAGTCATGGCCTGGGTCCAGGAAGAGCTGGCAACCAACCAGGGCTTTGTCGCTGGCATGCTGAGAAAGCTGCTAGTCATGGAGGCCCAAGTGGCTGAGTGTGTGCTGGCTGAGGGCACAGGCTCTGGCCCCGGGTCTGAGTCCCACTCTGTCACTTACTAATGTAACTAGGAAAGCTATTTCCTTGGCCTAAATTTTCATTTCCTCGGTGAAATGCTGATTATCACAGTATGTACCTCACAGGGCTGTCATGTTAATTAAATGAGTTAATAAATGTAAAATGCTTAGAACAGGTTAAGCACTCAAGAAGTGCTAGGTGTCTTTATCAATCAGTCACAGGGTTGGTAGCACTGCACAGAGTGGCTCGATCGCCTGCCCTGTCTGCCCCTCAGGGTTGCTGTGACTGTCAAATCAGGTAAATTTGTGAACCACTCTGTAAACAGCAACTACTACGTAAGTAAGAGGTATTACCATGCTATTAAAAACAAAACAAAACAAAAAATCTCAGTTAATATATCAGGCCAAGATTCAGATGAATTCTTTTATTTTTTAAATTTGATAAGCTTCTGATTGAAAGCTTTAAAACGTATTACTATGAGCCTCAAACTTATTACACTAATAAAAGAAGGGAGACATAAAAGGTCACATATTTTATGATTCCATTTATATGAAATATCCAGACTACGTAAGTCCGTTGAGACAGAAAGCAGACTGGTTTGTGAGGACAGCAGGAGAAAGTAGAAGGGGGGTGATTAAGTGGGGGTTCCCTCTAGGGCTTATTCTTGACAAAACACGTGGTTTTTATTGTCACACAACTACAGCGTGGTTTACTATCAAGTAGTTACATCATCCCTCTGTTTACTTCTTCCTAAAATTTTCTTGGCTACATTATCTGTCTTTCCTTTGAGAAGAACTTTGAGCTTTACTAATACTTTAGTAGAGACTGTTAAACTAGAATGACATCCTTACAATACTCAGATTTCATTCAGGACCGTGGAAGTATATCTTCAGGTCTTTTTGTTATAGATGGAACGACGGATATAAGGATGAACAGCATTCTTCATGGCCTGGGTAGTTCCAAGGACAGTCCTAGTTATGTTATGCTTGTGGATTCCTAGCACCAGTGGTAGGGTGGTTTGAGGGTAAAACGCCCCCCACAGATTTAAATATTTAATGACCGGTTAGTAGCACTGTTACAGAGAGTTGTGGGACCTTTAGGGGGCAAAGCCTTGCTGGAGGACATGCGTCCCTGGGAGCAGGCCCTGAGGTACTGGAGACAGGCCCCACTGGCAGTCCCCTCCACTTCCTCCTCTCTGATGTGATGACATGATGCCAGCTTCCTGCTCCTTCATGCTTTCTCCACCAGGCGCGGCTCTGCCCTCTGGAGCGCCAAGCGGAAATAGACCGTTGCCTTCCCTAAGTTATTTGTGGCATTTTGTCCCAGCAATGTCCCTGTAATTTCTAACTGATTTATCAAAGCCACCTGCTTTTATTACTGAATACTTGTATTATACAGTACCCAGCTGCTTTAGTCTACTGAATGCACTTGCCTGAATTAGGCAGAGAAGAACATCAGACATCTGGTATAACCCACTCCATTGCTCTTCTACCCATTTTTTTAAACATATTTTATTTATTTGTTTATTTACGAGACAGAGAAAACGTGGGCATGCCAGGGTCCTTAGACTTCTCAGGCAAGTACCTTAACTGCTAAGCCATCTCTCCAGGCTTCCACCCATTTCTGTTTGAGCCAGAATCTCTTACTGATCCTGGAGTTTGTCAATTTTTCACAAGCTCCAAAGACTCCTTAGCCTCTGCTCCCCACCTCCGCCCCCCAACACACACACACAGGACTGGGATGTCAGGAGCATTTGGTCATGTCCAGCTGTTTAAAGTGGGCTATGGAAATTCAAATGGGGGCAGTCTCAGGACTCCTGCAGGAAGCACACTTAACTACTGAGCCATCTCTCTAGCCTTGATTTGTGTTTTCTAAACATATTGTCCATAAATAACAAGAGTCTCTCTTCTCCCTTCCTAGTTTTTTCTTTTATTTCTGTTACATAACGATGATACTCTACTATATATGCTTTTGAAGAAGTTAAAATCAGTAGAATGTTGTGTAAGTTAGTGATCCTCATTTTCCACTGTAGCTTCCTAAGTCACTGGAGGAAAAAAAACCAGGCCAGGGCCTCAGGAAGTCTTCAAGGCATCCTGCCAGGCTGAGACACAGAGAAAAGACACAAGAGAACACCAGGGCTTTTGTTCCTCAACTTGAGCCCAAGTGTCTCGCAGTAAATTAATCTTGAATAAGAGGCTTAAAAAGAATTGCACTTCTTTCATTATTATCCATCATCCTTCAGGCTCAAAGGGGATGACAAGAAACAGAAAAGCAGGAAAGTGAGGGGACAACGCGGAGGAAAGGAGAAGGGCTGGTGAGTGTGCCACCTGAAAGGGAAAAGGCAGACTGGTAGTTCGAGAGCCTCCCCTTCCTTCCAGTCACCCCTGAAAGGGGCACTCTCTCTCTCTGTCAAGACCACTATAGGATTGGGATGTGTTTTATTCAACAACGGACCCAATTTTAGGACTTAAGAGTATTTTGCACCTAAAAGAAACTCCAAATGTTGTTGTTAACTAAGAAAAATAGATTTGAACCCTCTAATATCCTTAAGTTAGTAGCATGGCCTTTCTGACTCAGTTCCCTCATTTATAAAATAGACATAGCAAAGAGTATACAGGCTTGTTTTGAGGATGAAGAGATTCTGAATGCAAATTACCTTCCAGAGTGGGTGATACACAGATTAACCATGATCAACGTTGAGTAGTAGAGGAATCAATTAGAGGTCAAGTTTCAAAATATGCATTTAGGGCTGGAGAGATGGCTTAGTGGTTAAGCGCTTGCCTGTGAAGCCTAAGGACCCCGGTTCGAGGCTCGGTTCCCCAGGTCCCACGTTAGCCAGATGCACAAGGGGGCGCACGTGTCTGGAGTTCGTTTGCAGAGGCTGGAAGCCCTGGCGCGCCCTCTATCTGTCTTTCTCTCTGTGTCTGTCACTCTCAAATAAATAAAAATTAAAAAAAATATATATGCATTTAAAGATTATTTTCACTACGCTGTACAAGTACTCCTGAGACATCTCTTCCCACAGCTGTCATTTTCTCCCTTTTATTCATTTTATTTTATTATTTTTTTAAACAAATCTTTTTGTTGTTGTTGTTTATTTTATTTATTTGAGAGTGACAGACACAGAGAGAAGCAGATAGATAAAGAATGGCTGAGCCACGGCCTCCAGCCACTGCAAACAAGCTTACATGGGTCCTGGAGAATCGAGCCTTGAACCAGGGTCCTTAAGCTTCATAGGTAAGCGCTTAACCACTAAGCCATCTCTCCAGCCCCTTTTTCTTCACTTTATGTTTAATTTGGAAACACACTTCCTAGGACAATGCTAGCTACACAGTACATCTACATAAGCTCTCGTTTAACTGAGTGAGAATAACTAGTGGAGGTATATTTGAGAATTATATATTGTTATTTATTTACTTATTTGAGACAGAGATAGAAAGAGGCAGATAGAGAGTGAGCAAGTTTGGGTGTGCCAGGGCTTCTGCCATTTACTGAACTTCAGACTTTGTGCATCTGGCTTTATGTGGGTACTATGGAATCGAACTCAGGCCATCAGACTTTGCAAGCAAGCACCTTAAACCACTAAGCCATCTCTCCAGCCCAAAAATTGTATGTTAATAACAGTATATAACAGGCTGGAGAGATGGCTCAGTGGTTAAGGCACTAGCATGAAAAGCCTAGTAATCTGGGTTTGACTACCCAGTACCAATGTAAAGCAAGATGCACAGTGGTGCATGCATCCAGAGTTCGTTTGCCATGGCTAGAGGCCCTGGCATACTTATTCTCTCTCTCTCCTCTCTCTCTCTCTCTCTCTCCTCCTCCCTCCCTCTGCTTGCAAATCAATAATAATAATAATAATAATAATAAAAGTACATAGCAACTCATGTAAGCAAACCCCCTCCCCGTGAACTTGAGGTGACAAATACCTTGACACACTGAAAAATATACTTTCTCAAATAAAGAAAGAAAATGAAGGGAAGGGGAAGAAAGAAGGGACAGCATTTACACTTACACTGTCTTATTAAGGGAAAGTGGGCTGGGGACAGGTGTGCTGCAAGCCTGCAGTCTCAGCACTCAAGAAGCAGCGCCAGAAGGAGCACCACCAGTTTGAGGCCAGCATGGTATACAGAATGAGTTTGCAGCCAGCCTGAGCTCCAGTATAAAACATGGTACCAAAACAAACAAGGGAAAGCCCATCTGCTTCCATGAAATAAAGCAACTGCACTAAGCTGGAGATAGCTTAATGGTTAAGGCACTCGCCTGCAAAGCCAAAGGAGCCAGGTTCTATTCTCCAGTACACACATAAAACCAGATGCACAAGGTGGCACATGCTTCTGGAGTTTCTTTGCAATGGCTAGAGCCCCTGGCATGCCCATTCTCTACGACCCCCCCCCAACCTTTCTTTCTCCCAAATAAATATATAAGTGAATAAAAACAAATAAAATTAGGGCCAGATAAATGGCTTAATGGTTAAGGCACTTGCCTGTGAAGCCTAGGTTTGGCTCCCCAGAACCCACATAAGCCAAATGCAAATAGTAGTGCATGAGTTTATTTGCAGTGGCTAAAGGCCCTAGCATGCCCATTTTCTGTCTCTCTCTTTCTCTAATATATAAATAAAAATAAAATATTATAAAAATGTTAAAAATAATAATAAACTTTTTGGTTTTTCAAGGTAGGGTCTCACTTTAGCCCAGGCTGACGTGGAATTCACTACGTAGTCTCAGACTAGCCTCGAACTCACAGTGATCTTCCTACCTCTGCCTCCCAAATGTTGGGATTAAAGGCATGTGCCACCATGCCTAGCTTTAAAATAACTTTTTTAATTGTACTGTACCTTTTCCTTCCCATGCATCAAAGGCGTCCATCATTTTCTTCAACTCTGCTACTGAATAATAGCTCCAAATGTACTGAACATTATTTCCCGCCTCTCTAGAAATAGTGAAAAAAGGAGTGAAAATCTGCTATCTAGGTATAAATATGTATATACACATTCAGCTGACAATAAGTGCTCGATAATGAAGGGGGAAAGATGAACACTGAGCGGTTCCTCTACGCCCCTTAAGAATACGTATAAACACACCAATCACATCACATACTAACTTAGATTTGCTCTCTTTGTTGATTCCATAATATAAAGACAAATCAGTATGTTTTAAGGCAATTAAAAAAAAAAAGCAGCTAACTCTAATCAAGGTAGATTAAATTTCCCTAGCATCATGCCAGGTGCTTATATGTGTCATACAGAAACATTCTTGCCTGTACAGAATTCAGAAACTAGACAGGTGTGGTGGCACACGCCTTCAACCCCAGCACTTGGGAGGCTGAGGTAGGAGGATGGCTGTGAGTTCCAGGTTAGCGCGGACTAGAATATGATCCTATCTGGAGGGGTGGTGATTCAGAAACTGATGACATGCTTTATCATCTAAAAGCAAGCTTATGTGGGTATGCATTAGCAGCTAACAAATGATCCCACCAATCTCCAGGCAGTACATAAAGAAGAGTTTGCTAAGTAGACTGACCAGTACAAAAGGGAACATATTAAGAGGATAAGCCCACAGAACTCAGTATGTTCAGTGGGGTGAGAGGAGGCTCCATAGTTATGGCACTTGCCTATACAATTTAGTATGTTCAGTGGAACGGGAGATGGCTCAGCAGCTAAGGGGCTTGCCTGCAAAATTCAGTATGTTCAGGTGGGTAGGAGGCAGCTCAGTTAAAGGCTGTTGCTTACACACCTGTCAGCCTGAGTCTGATCCTCCTCAATATTCACATAAAAGACAGATAGAGAGTGGTGTATGTGTCTGCAACAATGAGAGGTGGTGTCAGAATTTCTAGCACTAGGGAGGCAGAGGTAGGAGGATCACTGTGAGTTCGAGGCCACTCTGAGACAACATAGTGAATTCTAGGTCATCCTGGGCTGAAGTGAGACCTTAGCTCAAAAAACAAAAACAAGAGCTGGAGAGATGGCTTAGTGGTTAAGGTGTTTGCCTGCAAAGCCAAAGAAGCTTGGTTTGATTCCCCAGGACCCACGTAAGCCAGATGCACAAGGTGGTGCATGTGTCTGGAGTTTGTTTACAGTGGCTGGAGGCCCTGGAGCACCCATTCTCCTCTCTCCCTCTCTCTCTCCCCTTTCTCTCTCACTCTGTCAAATAAATAAATAATTTATTTTAAAAAATGAAATATTCTTTTAATAATTCAACAAAAGAATCCAAGTCATAGAATTCGAAAGCTGGAAGGGATCAAGGAAGGCCTTTTTCACTTCTCAAACAAGGATGCAAGGCACAGTGTGGACCCTGGTCACTCCATGGGCCTCCTTTCCTTCCTTACTTTGTAAGGTCTCTCATAGGACTCGGATGCTCACTCCAAGTTGAGAACCACTGTCCCTTATCAAGCAGACGGGCTGTGAATGAGATCTAGGTGAAAAGGTCTTAGCTGTAACCTGCTCCTGAAGCAGCCTGTCTCCAGAGCTCCGAGGGCTCAGTCTGTCTGCTGAGCCATGAGGATGGCCTTTTCTAGCTACGCACAGTATTTCAGTCACTAACAACTCTTAAAAGAGACCAAGACTTTATTTTATTCCTTTTCACATTTAAACTCAAACATACCTTTTAAAAATACTTTTACTGTGAATTCTTCCTCCCAGCTGCTTATCAATAGCATCTGTTCCATCAGCTTTTGTGGCATAGACACCAATAATTCTACTCTCACAGCTTGCACCAGATGTGTTAAGATAGTGCAGAACCCAAACTGTTGGTTTATTGCAAACTAAGCCATATGAATCACAGAAGTCTGTTAAAGCCTAAAGTTTAAAAAAAAAAGAAAACATAAAACTTGGATTTATTATAGAATAAAAGATGAATGTGCTATATTACTTTCATGTAAAGCTGAAATTTGAGCTGGTCATAAAAGAAATAAAAAGATATTGAATTTTAGCCTAGTCTTTAAACATGTTATGTAATGAATTAATTGGAAAAGGAAGACCATCACAAAAAAAAAAATCACTGAAAAACCTAAGTACTTTTCACTTAGAGAATACTTTTCCAAATGGTATTTCTATTTTATCTCCTCTTTCAGCTTACTAATATCATTTTGATTTTACAATCTTCATATAATGACTAAAGGTTAGTTCTCCTCTTTCCCCAGGATAACATATTCTGAGTGACCTCTCATTTGATTCAGTCACCTTCTCACTTTCTAACTAGCCCCATGGCTGGTCCTTATTTTTTATCCTAAATTCTAACCACAGATTAATCAGATTTCTTTGTTCCTTTACACTGAAAGATATTGTGAGGCCAATGTATACTGTCTGAACTAATTTAGCATTTATCCACCTAGCCACTCATTTGCCTGAATATTAACTAAGCTAAAGACAGGGTCCTAATCATTCACAGCTAAAGGTCACAGCTAATGCAGAAGACACTGTATGAGCGCTCTTATGTATAACCCCACCCAGGACAGCACAGGGTGGTGCAGGGCAACACGGGCCTTCCCTGAGGGTCCGGGCAATGCTTCTCTAAACACCTCGAGGACAAGCACCTTGACCTGTTTTGTCCGCATACCCCACATGTCTAGCTGACACAGTGGAGATGCCTGTTAACTGACTCCGTTAGTGGAGCTGGGGTCCTCACTCTCACTTAATATTGCTCTCTCAGTCCTCTATCGGTCATTAATTCTACATCTCTAAGAATACTACTTATGGCCGGGCATGGTGGCGCACGCCTTTAATCCCAGCACTTGGGAGGCAGAAGTAGGAGGATCACCATGAGTTCGAGGGTTCGAGGCCACCCTGAGATTACATAATGAATTCCAGGTCAGCCTGGGCTACAGTGAGATCCTACCTCGAAAAACCAAAAAAAAAAAAAAAAAGAATACTACTTATGCTATCAACTATTCAAGAAGGACTGGGTGTTCCATTTCTTAGTTCCCAAAGACCCAAGCCCCCCAAAAACATTCAATGAGATGAGGTACCTAATCTTGATAAACCTTTGACTGGCAATATAATATACTTTCTCACAATTGCATTTTGCCTTTCCAACATGAGTAGGAATAATTAAGAATCCTACATGTGTTCAAAATTTATAAAAAACTTTACAAAAAATTATAAAAATTTAAAACACTGGGGAGACTCATCAAAGCAGAAAACAAGAGACTGCCAAGATCTCAACACTAAAGGAGGTTTCTAACATGGCCTCCAAGGCTCAGGGACCATTGTGCAAGAGGGGGTGGAAAGAACGTAAGAACCACTCTGAGGCACTGTCCTCCCCACAGAAACCTTAAGATACATTCATGATAACCCCACTGAGGAGGGCCTCAGCAGAATGGGATTTGAGGATACACTAAAGAGGATAACCTGATGAGAATATTTGCAGTATGTTCATATATTGATGGTCCCAATAGAAATTAATTTAAAATAAACAATTTCAGGAGGAGTTGGCAAATTTATTAGCTACATAAAGAACTACTACAAGTTTCAGACTGAAGCCTCAGCTTTTAGAGGCAGTGATGCCCTGGGTGTCTACATGTCTGTATGTATTTATGATTCTTGTATAATTTATGCCAGTGTTTAAAGATTAAGTAGAACTCAAAATTTATTAAGTTAAAAAAAATTAAGGTGAAAATATAGAGATTGCTTTACTTAAAATAATTATAAAAACGGTCTCATGTTTGGATTATACGGGTAACACAGGCTACACAAAATAATCCAGTGCGGAATGGTGACTTGTGGGCATGACACAGCCACTCTAGTCATGAACTCATAGCCACTGTGCTTTCCTGTACAAGACTGGGCAGGATGGGGAAGGGCTCGCAAGACCCCATTCCTATTGGCAGTTAATAGTTGTTGGGGGTGGAGGGGGTCATGCTCTTCAGAATAACATCCCACCTGTACTCTAATTTACCAAAGCAAAAGACATGAAAGTAGATAGGGGATTAGTTAGGAAGAAGGGGATTGGTGGGAGTGGGATAAGACAGGGCAACGGAAGAGGAAGAGGATGACCAAAAGACATTATACACACATGTGAAATTATCAAAAGTAAAGTTACAATTGCTTTGTGAATAATATATATTTTAGAACTTGAGAAAATGTCAAGACCTTTTTAAGTTCTATATTTGACCTTAAAGAATATGTCTCCATTTCATTGGCCAAGTGGTCGGACAGGCTGTATGGATAGGGTATGCCAAAGTAATCAGCCTCTTCCTGCAAGGCAGCTCGCGTCTGCTCATCGGTGGGGATCTGAACTTCTCCATGAAGATAATCCAGAAGGTATTTAAACAGATGCCCATCACGGTCAATGATGCAGGCCCCTGGAAAACAGGTCAAGAGAGACTTGCATAAATTCATAGGATGATCAGTAAGATTTCAGCAAGGCAAAACAGGAATGCCAACCTCTACAATGATAAACACTTCTTTCTCACAAGAAAGTCAACATCTAGTGTTACAACAGGTTCAGTCACTCACACTAAGCTAGACTTTTTACTGTTTCACTGGAATAGTAAATATCATACACTAACAACCCTCAACTTAGAAACAGGTAATACTCTCACACTGAGTTTGGGTGGATTACTTGAGAAAGCCGTCTGTATTTCTAGAACACTGCTCATCAACTGACCTACGATGCGTCACCAGGTTCAGTTGTGTGGGTGTACTAGGTGTCCAGGGGCCAGGCCAAAGCAGTGAGTGAGGCTTAAACCAAACCCACATCTTGCTCACTTCTACCTTCCTGAATAAAAAGAGTAGTAGCCTTGTCTAATTGACACAAAGGAAGTGGGGGGGGGGGGCTACTGGCAGAAAACATTCCAAGAGCCACTAGGATCATTGCATGCAATCACTATAGCCCCACTACGGCTACTGTAAAAGCTCAAACTTCTGGGAGAAAGGAAGCTCACGGAACAGCCTCAGCTCAGCTGGAGCGGGACAGGCATGTGCAGGTGTGCCGTGGGAAAGAAGATGTGCGGGGAGCTTGTCACTATACCCAGTGTTTAAATGCTGCAGCGCCAGAAACCCTAGCACTAGAAACACTGGGTGTGGACCCAGTGTTTGGAATGATTCAGTTAGTCCCTTTGGAGCGTGAGAATCTACATTTGAAAAGAGAATTGCAGGGCAGTGTGGAGGCACACCTGTGATTCCCAGCACACCGAGACAGGACTGCTGACTTTGAGGCCAGTCTGAGTTACCTAGCGAGATATGATCTTTAAACGATAATGAATATTTAAAAAATAGTGAAAGAAATGCTATGTTGGCATCATTTAGGGTAAGACTAGTTAGACAACTAAGAGGTATTCAATAGTCTTTTGTTCCCTCTCCCACCCACACTTTCTATTTTTTATTTACTTATTTTTGCAATAATAAGATCGATCCTTTTCTTCCTTGATAGTTTTCGAAAAGTAGAGCTAAGGATATAAAACCTGGGGGCAGCAAATAAAACTGAAACCACTGCTGACCTTTCACCAAGAGGCCTTGTCAGATGGACACCAAGCCCTGCAGGCAGGAGTCCTGGTCCCCGGTGACTTCTCACTCTTTCAGTGCCACGCGGTTTGGTGGAGCAACCTCACAAGACCCCAAGTTACTCACAGCAGAGCGGGGCTTGTCCACCCCCACCGTCCTCTAACAAGGCCGGAGTGGCCTGTAAAGCTCACGCGTGGTACAAAAAGCGCTGATGGAGATTCGGACTGCCACCATACCTTGAAGCAGAGAAAGCACCGCAGAACCCTATCTTTCATAATAAACCTATGCTTTGTTCTGAAACAACAAGGTTGGTTCTCTGCCACTGAGTGACCCAAAGTATGAATGACCAGGCCACGTTTCTGCCCAGGCTTCAACACACAGAAGACCATGCTGCCAGACCAAGTGTTGACTACAACATTAATTCTACAATGACCTCTCTGTTAGCAACGAGAACAGCTGCTTTCTCCAGAGAAATAATTTCCTAAACTTTAATGCAGGGAGAATCTCATATTTTTAATCAACCGCAATACCATCACCCATAATGTCACACGAAAGTAACAACTTTCAGGCTGGAGAGATGGCTTAGCAGTTAAGGTGCATGCCTACAAAGCCAAAGGACCCAGATTCAATTCCCCAGGACCCATGGAAACCACATGCATTAGGGGGTGCATGTGTCTGGAGTTCATTTGCAGTGGCTAGAGGCCCTGGCATGCCCATTCTCTCTCTCCCTCTCTTTCTTTCTCCCTTAAAATAAACAGGACTGGAGAGATGGTTTAGTGGTTAAGGCACTTGCTTGGGAAGCCTAAAGAACCATGTTCCACTCTTTAGGTCCCACACAAGCCAGACACACAAGGTGACTCCAGCACTCCATGTCATACGTGCGCACAAGGGGCGCACGTGTCTGAAGTTTGATTGCAGTGGCTGGAGGTCCTGGCATGCCAATTCTCTTTCTTTTGCTCTTGTTCTCTCATAAAAAAAATTAAAATATATGTGTGAAGGGGAAAGTGGGGGAGGGGAGAGAATTATCATGGTTTATTGTCTGTAAGTATGGAAGTTGTCAATAATAAAATGCCAAAAAAGAAAAAATTACAAAATAAATAAATAGATATATTTCAAAATAATAATTTTCAAAATAGAGCCAATCCTCATAATTAGGTCCTGGGTGGATTTTATGCTCTTAATTCTTAGTCAACTTTTGCAACAGCATCACAGAACTTTAGAAACTGGTATTTAATTTCTCTATGTACTTAATGAATATCCACACAGCCCTGATAAGCTCACTTATTAGCACACTAGTACATTCCAATGTAATTAGGAAAATCAAAAGGAATTTAAAATAAGACTCTTACTTTAATGAGTATTCACAATCATGCTTCCAGACTTTACCTGATTCATCTGTTTTTAGAGGAAACCGACCACTAAACATAGACGCCAGCATAGAGTCCTTAAATCGACACAAAGACTCCCGCCGGGCTGTGTAGACACAGCCCCCCACATTCAGCCGAAGAACATTTAACACCTCTTCTGCCTTATGGACCGCCATTGCTCCTTTGGATGCCCAAAGCTGTCAGAAACTTCAAAACAAAGGCAGTGCCAGATCTCTGCAAAAACAAAGGACAAAAGGAGCACCACTTGCATTTCCAACCAAACCCTGGGCAAGATAAGCTTTAATATGATTCAAATAGATTTTTCAGAACTGGCAACACTGAAATGAAAAACGTCAAGTGATATGAAAGACACATGAGATAGGCTAAGAAGCTATGAGATTCTGACCCTGATGACTTACAGTATAGAATAAATAATATTCTATAATAAATCAATAATAAACAATAAATCACAGCTGTTAAATGATTGTTTAAAGAATGAAACAAAAGGACGCATGGCTAACTACATATAAAGCAAAGGTAAGGCATGCTTATGATCTTCAGCACTCACATAAAGTTGTAACTACAGGATGTGTGATGGAACCTTCTAGACTGCAGAGATTGTCCTGGAGCATGAAATTAGAGGCTAGGCTTTATCGCTTACTAGCTCTGGGTGCAAATGCATGGGAAAACTGCTTATCTCTCTTGTTTCCTTATCTATAAAATGGAGGCAGCAATGGCCAAAGGACTATCAGAGAGTGGTTAGCATAACATATAAAAAAGCATGTGCAATGGTCTGTGGCTCAGACTAAATATATAATAAATGACACACCATATGTATGATACAAGTTGTACCATAAGATATATACTGAGGGGCTTGGCACTACTCACTTTGGAGATTTAAAGAAACACAAAAGCATAAATTATTAACAATAATTCTTAAATCATATTACTAACATATCACTTTATCGACTGAGATCAGAATTCTACATAGACCAGTAACCAGACTGTTCTTAGAACTATGCAAATGATACCTCTTCAGTCATCCAGCTTGCTCACTCTAAAATGGTTGACCCTTTGGGAAAATGTTAAAGGTTTTTCTGGAGTTTACTAACCACCTTCAGTGTTTCTATGGAACCTAAAATGGGACTGAGCTGAAAAAGTGACTACCCACCGTGCATAGCAAGTTTGAAAAATGGCCGCCAAAGGCATAAACACCCCTCTCACTTTTAGCAACCTATCAGTTAAACGCCTTTCCTTTGCTGGGTGCACCAGTTTCACCGGATATAGTGAAATACGAGTAGACAATTACAATCCCAGGAAGACCAGCACACAAAAGCCATTGTGAACCTAAGGCCTTGTCTTCCAAACACACTTACAGACACACTAGTTGCCCAAATCATGGGAATAGCACTCTTAAGCAACGAGGCATGGATACAACTGATTCAGTGCCCCAGTTACCAGCTCCCTGGAAACTTATTTGCAACGTCTGGGGCAAGCACCATTTCTTGCACGGCTTTCCCAAGAACCCTGCTCAGCCGGAATCTTTACCCAAACTTCTGTCCGCATCTTATCCCACTTGTTTAATGTTTGGTTTGTAAGCCTGAGAAAGGCAAAGACAGTGTCATTCTTAATAATTCCCATTTACTGAATGCTTATTATGTGCCTGTCACTAAAAGGAGACATAGACACTAGGAGACATTACCTAATACACCAAAAAAAAAAAAGAGCTTTATCAGACAGGAATGACTGTCCTTGCTGACACAAAAAGAAAAAATAACATTAAGGTATGTGCAGATGCAGAGTCCACTGGACTGCCTGCTATAAGCCCTGGAGCCAGCCACAGCTCAGGGGAGCTAGACCAACCTTGGGAGCACCCGCTGCGCCCCCATACCGCCTCCATCAATACTCTTTCACCCCTACGGGCCCTGACCCAGGCCCTTCACTCACTAGCAGATGCCCATCTGAAGCCCTGCAGGATGGCTGCCGGGGCCCAGCAGCACCCTGAGCCCTAAACAAGTATTTTAAAACAAAGTGCCAATATATTAGGGCTAAGAGGTGCTCTCCCATTTCACCCAAACAGCCTCTCCTAAGGCAGAGAGCTATCCCCAATACAAGACCAGCAGGGTTGGGAAGGGGGGGTGTGGGGTGGGCACTCCGGAGCCCATCCTCAGATGAGCCCAACTTGGGCTTCCTCTGCTGTGGAAGGTGCCCGCCCCTTGCGCGCCGAGAGCCACGCTCTCATCGCCTGCACGAGAAGCATCAGGGACGCCCGCTGGAAATGCAGACTCCCGGGCCACCGAGGTCGGGCTGCGCCTTCACACTCCGCCTAGGGGCTCACATGAGTCGGCAGAGCCGGACGAAACCCGAACCGTACGGGCCCGGAGCCCCCTCGATGCCGCCAGCCCCACGTTCGCCCAGGACGCCCCAGTGGCTCGGGGTCCACGGCCCACCGGGCGCGCACGTGCGCCGCGCACCGCAGCGGCGGGCGGAGCGGACACTTCCGGACTGACCTGCGACCCGCCCGGCGCTCAGCGCAGCCGCCCGGCGCCGCGGGGCCGGACGCGGAAGTGCCGGGCAGCGAGCGGCTCCGCGGCGCCCCCGCGCGGCCCCCTGGCGCGCTGCGGCAGAAGAGCGGGAGGCCGGGCCGGGCACGCCCCGCCCACGATGCTCCTACCGTCCCCGCCCACCACGCGTCCCCGCCGGGGGGGTCTCGCCCGTGAGGACCAGCCCCACTGGCCAAGAGAGGTCTTCTTACCGCAGTGGGGGCGGGGGCGTGGCGTGGAATAAAACTACTTCGTGCCAGGTACTAATGCACCAATGTTTAGCTTTTGAATATGCCCACGGATAGCATTCTTAAACCTGCAAAAGGTGCGATTTTTGTTCTTGTTGGGAATATGTGATGCACGGCACACACATTCAACCCGACGCTCTTGTTACGCCAGATCCTTTTCCAAGTGCCTCGCAGAAACTACTTAATTTTGCCTTACTGACACCAAAATCATTCTTTCACCTTCCAGCTGCACCTTTGTGTAAGGAACTGCGCTACTGTGGTGGAGATTTTAATCAAATTGAAGCCCCTCGCCCCTTTCTGTGCAAAGCAGTGTTTTGCAAACGTCTCGGATTCTAAGTTGAAAAGGAGGTAAACGGAAAACATAAAACCCTGCGCTGATCAGGCCTTGGAGCAGATGTGCCCTGTGTCACTGTGTCCTGCCCCAAGTCAGATAATCTTGTAAAACTAGACCTTGAGTAAAAAGCACCCTGAACAAACAGCTTTCTGTTCTGCATTTGTGCTTCCTTATCACTGACTTCTTGCTAAGGCATTTCTGTTTGTGCCCCAAATCACTTAACTCTAGAAACTTGTAAACCACCAGTAATGTAGAAGAATTCGAGATGATGTGAGACCGCCTGCCATACTGTCTATAAAAACTCTGAGCTCGGGCTGGAGAGATGGCTTAGGGGTTAAGTGCTTGCCTGTGAAGCCTAAGGACCCCGGTTCGAGGCTCGGTTCCCCAGGTCCCACGTTAGCCAGATGCACAAGGGGGCACATGCGTCTGGAGTTCGTTTGCAGAGGCTGGAAGCCTTGACGCCCCATTTTCTCTCTCTCCCTCTGTCTGTCTTTCTCTCTGTGTCTGTCGCTCTCAAATAAATAAATTAATTAATTAATTAATTTTTAAAAATCTTTAAAAAAAAAAAAACAACTCTGAGCTATCAAGAGTTCAGCACTCAGGCTTGTAAGTTATTTCCCTGAGTCCATGTGGACATGAATAAATTTCCTAATTCTCCACTCTATTGCTGTGTAACCTAGTTTTCCCGTAATGCTGTGTATTTTTACATGCTTAATAAAACACAGTTCTCTTTTCTGGACACTTCATCAGAGTCCATACTAATATGGTCCTAATTTCTGCTTGAATCTTAGAAGAAAAACCAGGGAGAGGTTAGCACTTCAGCTATGAATAGTCTTGGGAGACAGGAAAGATTTGTTCAAACTATAATTATTTCTCATGAGCTACAACACAGGCACTGTGACTGAACAGCTGATTAAGACAATGACGTTGTATCATGCAGTACTGTATTCCTTACTTACTTTTCATCACTGTTACCAAAATGCCTGACAAAGACAACTGAAAAGAGGAAGGACTTATTTTGCTTCAGAGTTTCAGAGGTGTGGATTCATCATGGTAAGGAATGCCTAACAGAGCAAAACAGTTCACATCATTGCAGGCCATAAAGCAGACAAATGGCAATGCTGCTATTCTGCCAGGCAGCCCATAGGCTGTACCACCCTGCAGGTGAGGTGGTACCACCCACATTCAGGGTAGGCTTTCCCCTCTGAGTGCTTCACTAATCTACAAAATGATTCTAATTCTAGCCAAGTGGACAATGAAAGATAAAACATCACAAGCTCATAAAAATTTTCTCTAAATACTTTAGGATCTGCAGGCCATACTTAACACATTGACTCTGTTAATGTGGTCTGGAAACAAACATATATATCTGAATGAGCCAGACATGATGGTGCATGCCTTTAATCCCAGCACTCAAGAGGCAGAGGTAGGAGGATTGCCGTGAATTCGAGACCACTCTGAGAATACATAGTGAATTCCAGGTCAGCCTGGGCTACAGTGAGACCCTACCTCAAAAAAAAAAAAAAAAGAAAAGAAAGAAAGAAAGAAAGAAAGAAAGAAAGAACTGACTGGGTTCCAATTTACTATAGAGGCTGAAATAACAACTTCACAGGTAATGAAATGATTTAAAATATGAAAACTTTTCAGAATTTACTTAGACCACGGGTTATAGAAAAAAAAAGTAATGATAGCTTTCTTCTTTTCAAGTGGAAAAGATAAATGATAATCAAAATAGTTATAGAAGCCAGGCAGGTGTGGTGGCACACGCCTTTAATCCCAGCAATCAGGAGGCAGAGGTAGGAGGATCGCTGTTTGAGGCCACCCTGAGAATACATAGTGAATTCCAGGTCATCCTGGGCTAGAGCAAGACACTACCTCAAAAAAACAAACAAAAAAAGTGGCGGGGGGGGGGGGTGGGGGGGAGTTAGTTACAGACAAAGAGGCACTATCAGGTTGGGTGGAGTTTGACTGAAGAATTCCTCACTGAAAGCAACTTAAATTGAGAGCTTTGAAAATGAAAATGAGTGCATGTCCCGAAGAAATGGAGAAAGAATATTGTAGGGGAAAGAGAGAGCAAATGGCAAGATGTGGGAGCACAAAAGTACTTGGCAGTTTGTAGAAAGAGAACAACAGAAGCTAATGCATCTGAAACTTGGTGGGCACTGGGCCATGCAAGAAGATGAAAAGAAATAAGGTTGAAGAATGAGGTAGAAGCTAGGTTTTTTGTTTGTTTTTGGTTTTGGTTTTTAACTTTTGGTTTTAAGGTCTTACACTGTAACCAAGCTGGCCTGAAGCATGCTATCACCCCTCCTCAGCCTTCTGCATATTGGGATTATAGGCACACACCACCACAACCAATCCTGGAAGTCAGATTTTGAAACATCTTGCGGCCATAGTAGAAGTTTAAATCTTACTCTAAGCAAAATGAGATCATTGGCAGGGCTTAAGCAAGGGAGTAACATGATTGATTTACTAAATTTTTGTTTTGTTTTGCAACATAGGGTTTCACTCTAGCTCAGGATGACCTGAAATTCACTATGTAGTCTCAGGGTGGCCTTGAACTCATGGCCATCCTCCTACCTCTACCTTCCGAGTGCTGGGATTAAAGGTGTGCACCACCATGCCCAGTTGATAGTAAACCAGCTGGGGCATGGTGGCGCACGCCTTTAATCCCAGCTAATCCCAGCACTTGGGAGGCTGGATCACTTGTTAGGAAAATCACCATGAGTTCGAGTCCACCCTTAGACTACATAGTGAATTCCAGTTCAGCCTAGGCTAGAGTGAGATGCTACCTCCAAAAACCAAAAATTAAGTAAATAAAAGGTCTATGTGGCTACTGAAATGAGAATAAATTGGAAAGGCATAAAATGAAAGTAACCAACTGCTGCAATAACCCAGGGGAGAAACTTAAGTTGTGATGACTATAGTGAAAGTGGATGGATGCATATAATACACATAGGAAATGGAAATTACAACATTTCCTGGTGAATCAAGCCTTCAGCCAGGTGTCTGCAGATACAAACTACAAACAACTGAATATATTGGGGGTCATCTATTCTATTCAAACCACCACATTCTGCCCCTGGCCCCTAATTGTGGTGGTTTGAATAGAATAGATGGCCCCCAATATATTAAGTTGTTTATTTGGTTGTAGATTGAATTCTGGCTGGAGGCAATGTCACTGGGTGGATCTTTAGGTGTGGTGGTGGGTTTCAGATTTCAATCTAAAAATATGCAAAGTGTACCTAGCTGGAGTTGCTGAAGTGTGCTATGCTGTGTGGCTTTTTGGCTTTTGGCTTGTACTTCTCTCTCTCTGCTTGGTCCTGTGAAGGCAGGCCAGCTTCTTCTGCCATTTGTGGAACTTCCCCTGGATCTGTAGGCTTCAATAAATAACCCTTCCTCCATAACTGTGCCTGGTCTGGAAGTTCATCTCAGCAAACTTGAAGCTGTCTGCTACAAACAGTGATGGGTTTCAGAGCACAGTGCTCCCTACAACTGAGGGCTGCATTGTCATGATTCCCACATGCGGAGAAACAAAGAAGAAAGGCAAGATTACCTCTAAAATGTTGGCTTGAAGAGACACTGCCAATTTACTTTTATGGTTCATTATGGGGGAACCATGAAAAACTGGGAACCTAGATTTTGGAGTAAGACTCAGATGTTTAACAGATATCCAAGCATAAATAAATAGCCTCTGAATATCTTAAGCAATGAAAGTGTACATTTGGAAGGCATAAGCCTTAATGCCATGGAGTAGTGTGAAATCATCTATAAAAAGGATAGATCATTTGAGACAGGATGAACCACCGACTCCACTGGGTTATGAAGGAAGAGTCAGAGGAGAAGGGAAAAAAGAATATGGTGCCAGGCATGGTGGTGCACGCCTTTAATCCCAGCCCTCAGGAGGCAGAGGTAAGAGAATCACTGTGAGTTTGAGGCCAGCCTGAGACTACTCAGTGAATTCCAGGTCAGCCTGGGCTACACTGAGACCCTACCTCGGGAAAAAAAAAAAAGAGAGAGAGAGAGAGAGAATATGGAGAGAAAAGACCCAAGAGAGCAAAGTGTCACTACTGTCAAATGGCACTAAGTCAAAGGTCCATTAGATTTGGTAAAGTTGGAGTTTTGGATGACTTTGACAATTGAAGTTTCAATGTTGTTAATCAGCTTTCCATTGTTGTGACAAAATGCATGAGATAAACAACTTATAATGAGGAAAGATTATTTTGACTCCCAGTTTCAGAGGTTTCAGTCTAAGGTCACTTGTCCCCATTGCTTTGGACCTCTGGAGAGAGAACATCATGGTGGAGAGTGCATGGGGGAGCAAAGTTGCTCACCTAATGGTGCCCAAGAAGCAAAGAGAGAGAAGGTGGAAGGGAAGAGGCCAGGACCCAATATCCCCTTTGAGTGCATGGCCCCAATATCTTAACTTCCACTTATTAAACATTCCACTCACTACCTGCCAATACTGCCAGAGGCTCAAGACCAAGCCTTTTAACACATAGCTTTGGGGAACATTTAAGAAACCAACCCTTTATTGTACAGCCCTTAATGGCACCCAATGGCTCTATGGTACCAACCTTTGGCCCTGGCTACCTCCGGGAAAAATTTTTTAAAAAGGATACACTCTGGAAGGTTATTATGCAAAGTATGGTATATTCACCATTATCAAGGTTAAATGTATATTCCTGATAACTCTGCTAATATTGTATCTATTTTACAAGCCATACATTAACAGATTCAGGCCATGTCAAACACTACTGTGCCATTTGATGAACAGCTCTGGAAGAAAATCTCAGCCATATCATGCTCAGATGGTCCTGAAACAATCCAACTCCATTTATCTGGGTTCCCTTGAATGCTTCCCAAGGCCTAAAAGTCTACAAGAAGGATAACCCTAAGGGCGATCAGTTTGCTGTGTGCTCGCATCTCATTACCTCTTTTATTCTTTCGCCCTAAAGTTTTCTTCCAAGACTATCTTCCTGCACTCCTCCAATATACTTTCAGAGTCCTTTAGAATACTTCCCGTCTTTGGGAAACACTATTATTGCCACAACTCTGTGCCCTATTCTGCAGTAAAAAGTTCATGATCTGATGTCACTGTCCCTTTTCCTTTAACAGCAGTTAGGGTGTCTTTTCATGAGAGGGGGTATAGTTAGGGTGACTGGACCCCTGAAGGTAAAAAAGATAGGAAAGTTTGCACTTGCTAGAAATCAAAGATGATCTGATTTCTTATCTCTTGCCTAGTTCCCTAGACCTGTCTTTCTACAAACAACCAGGACCCTTTTTGGAGGCAGGTCTTCCATAGGAATCATTGCAGTTGGTCATGTTCACCCCCTGGAACTTGGTAACAGGGCTAGCCTCTTTATGAGACAGCCTCTATCCATAACCAACCATCTGTCCCTTCTGGTTCACCTGAGCCAGAAAACAGCTCACCACTATAAGGTTATAAATACTTTTGCAAGCAGAGGGCAGGCTCTCTGACCACTTGGGAACTTCCAACTGTGGGTTTTTAACTCAGATGGGCTGGACTGGCTAGGTCCAGGCCCAGGCCCAGCTAGAAGGGACCCCTAGCCCTTACTCTTCACACCACGCCCAGCAACTGGATTTTAATCTACATATAATACCAATGCATGAATAGAGAAGTAGACCAGGAAAAAAATAAAAAAGAAAGAAAGAAAGTTAAAGCTGGGTGTGGTGGTACATGCCTTTAATTCCAGCACTTGGGCGATGGAGGTAGGAGCATTGCAGTTAGTTTAAGTCCACTCAATAGATCCTAACTGATACATAAATTTAGAGTAGTTTTTTTTTTTTTTTTTCCAAGATAGGGTCTCACTCTAGCCCAGGCTGACCTGGAATTCACTATGGAGTCTCAGGGTGGCCTTGAACTCACAACAATCCTCCTATCTCTGCCTCCCGAGTGCTGGGATTAAAGGCATACACCACCACGCCTCGTTTAAAGTAATTTTAAAGTGGCTTAAAGCCACTGGGGGAAAAGATGGATAGATTGATAAATATTTGTAGAACAAGTTGTTGTATGAACTTTTTCCTGAGAAGACACAAATATCTATTGACCTCACATAGGACGCCAAGAATAGATCAAAGTAGAATCGCCTCAAAAATCCACCATCGTGAACCAATAAGCTTATTGGAATTACTCACAGGAACTTGCATAACCCAAATAAAGTTGCATGTATCGCCAAAAATCCAACTCCAGCCGGGTGACAGCACCTAACCGATGAATTCCTGGAGCTCACTACATGACTTACAGGCAACTCCAACTGTCAGCTTGTCTCTGCTCTAGCAACCGTTTACTGTTTGTACACACTGGGGAGAGGCCTTGTTAATCTTGTAAATTTCAGGAACATCCTGGGGTTTGTGAGTTGTTTACTTCCTGAGTCTTCCCTCCAGAAGGGAATGTTTCAATTGGAAGGAAGTTGCTACACAACACAACTATTTTGCCATTTTGAAAATGGTAAATTAGATTAATTGTCTCATAGTATGATCAAGACAACTTTCAACCAGACCAGGAGACTTATCTTGGCTTGTCGGTGGGTTTAACTCAGGAAGTAGGGTGCCCAGATTCTTCTCAACAGTCACCAATGCACTACTGAGTCAGGCGCTCTGGGTTCTTCCTCTTGTAGAAATCAAGGAATGAGTCTCATGGACAATGAAGGAAGGATTTGAAAAGAGAAACTGTTAGAGAGAGAAAACAAGTTTACAGAAAAGCTTACACTAAGTTTATGGAGACTTGAAAAATGCTGTGTAGCAGAGAGGGGGCCTGAGCAGGTGGCTGCCTGCCGACTACTGTCTAAGAGTTCATAAGAATTTCTGGCTGGGGAAATGAGTTCATCTATTAAAATGACTAGACTGAAATGCAGAAAAGTATAGTTTGGGCCCAACTGTCAATCCCCTTGAGGGGATCTATGTATTTCTCTCTTTGTCTCAGTAACTGGGCAGAAGAGAGTTCAGTGCACACCATCAGCTTTCGAAGGGAGAAGCAAAATAGAATCAAGGACACTAAACAAGCCTGGGGAGACCATGGGGACCAGCCAACATCTGCCAAGAAGTGTCTTGAGCTGTTTTTGCCAGAGCCCCATCCTTCCTCTTACCCGGTCAGCTTGACTATCACATGCAAGCTGGTCTTCTTTCTCCGAGTTTTTGACTTTACTTCTTTAACCCTAACATTCCTTTTAACCATTCAATTCCCAAAGCACAGACAAGAGATAGAACTGCTGCTGAGGAGTAGGGAATGGTAGCCAAAGGCAAAGCAAGACTGTTGACCCTCAAGTGACTGCAACTCAAGGCAGGTGGTAATTGCTCTTGCACAGAGACCCTGCCCAAGGTTTCCCGCTGAGAAGATCCACGGGTGCAGCAGCCAGGCCCTGGCCACTGCCATTCCAGTGGCAGCAGCCTACAGCACCAGCGCTCCCAGTTGATCGACCAGTCCTTTGCCAATAGGGCAGGCTGGGGTGGCACACATATGAAGCCAGCATCTGCCCTCCAGGGCTGCAATGAAAGGGCATCAGAGCATTGGAGAAGTGGAAAAAGAGGCATCCAGGTGCTGACTTATGTGAGGAAGGAGGCTTCTTCTACACCTCTCCCCCCCCCCCCCAGTGCACTTGGGAGGGGATCAAGGAAGCTGGCCTACATCAAGCAGACGAGCAGACATCAGACAGAACATAGGGATGGAAACATAGACTCCACAAGCAAAGGAAGAAGCTGCACCACCAGAGAGAGACCAATAAAAAGATGAGGAACTGGATTCACCATTTGCATAAGGGGAGTGAAAAGGCAAGTGGACGGCTCTATAAAACCCGAATCAATGGATTTGCAGCTTGAGGACCCCTACCATTCCAGTGAAAGCCTTTGTTCATAATGAACCAGCTGCCTTTGTTTCCTCTGCTTTTTCAAACTTTTTTAAAAAATATTTTATTTCTTTATCTATATAAGAGAGGGAGGGGAGAAAGAGAGAATGGGCATGACAGAGCCTCTAGCCACTGCAAACAAACTCCAGACACGTGCGCCCCCTTGTGCATCTGGCTAACGGGTCCTGGGGAATCAAGTCTTGAACCACGGCCCTTAGGCTTCACAGGCAAGCGCTTAACCGCTAAGCCATCACTCCAGCCTTCAGGTATTTTTGATTAAGACTAAACTTCCTATCTTCAGCAGGCAGAGTTCCCTCTGGAGTAGGTGTGTCACTGGGGAAAGATCATGAGTCCATCCCTACCAGCTCTGTCCTGAGTGAGCTTGTACTTGCTAAAGTGCTGGTGGTTCTCTGTCTGCTATGGATGTCCGATGAAGTGAGCTGGCTTCCTTCCCAACCAGCGCATCCAAGACACTGCTGGCCATGTAAGATCAGCACCAGCCACTCTGGGCTCTTCCAGTAGCATGACTATGGCTAGGACCTTGCCTTCTGCTAAGGATTCTTTTCTGTCCTCTTCATAAATGCCCTACACCGCACAATATCCTTTTCTGCTCCTATCAGCCGGGGTTATTTTTCTTGGTGCAATTCAACCTGTCAGGATGGTACAAATCAGAAGATCAGATGGTTTAATGAAATGAAAGTACACTATTTCTTCTTTGTCTTATTGATTTGCAGTGTCTTTTGCCTGGATCCTGCTCAGGAATCATTTTTCTTAGATGATTTTTTATTTTACCACTGCCAGTCTGTTAAAAGAGGATTAAAAAAAATGTAGCTTTCACACTTTCTCTCGGCCTTCCCTCCTGTACCTCTGCTTTTTTTTTTTTTTTCTTTTTGTGTGTGTGTTGTGCCTCAGGATGATCAAAATTTAATGGCCTGAAATTCAGCCTTAACTATAGAAAATCAGGCAACTAATGACTGTAAGGATAAAGGAAAACAGAGGGAAGGGAGAAAAGCCAGTGTTTAATTCAGGAAGAAAAAAAAAAACACAATAAAACTGTGAACTCCTTTTAATTTAATTAGCAGCAATCATGCCTCAGATAAACTTCATTCATTGGCTATAATACTGCCAGTGTGAAAGGCCCACAGTTTATTTTATAGATAAGAAATTTATAGGAAGGAACAAACAGCTAACAGCTGAGTTAAAACTAATCATGTCTCCAGACACTTAAATCAATTCTCCTGTTCCTATATATTATACCATGAGGTATACCAAGAGATGAAATCAGGTTACATTTAGTCCAACTATTCATATTTGCTAGATTAGGGTTGTGTCTGATAAGAATTTACACTTTCAGCCAGACGTGGTGGTGCATGCCCTTAATCCCAGCACTCAGGAGCCAGGGGTAGGACAATTGCTGTGAGTTGTAGGCCACCCTGAGACTACAGAGTGAATTCCAGGACCCTATCTCCAAACACACACACACACACACACACACACACACACACACACACACAAAAGAATTTGCATTTTCAAAATCCTTTTACAAGTTACAAAGCCCTTTTAGTCTCTTAATTGGTCTGACATAAAATAGCATACTTAAAAAAAAAAAATCTATTAGGCTGGGTGTGGTGGCACACATCTTTAATCCCAGCATTTGGGAGGCAGAGATAGGATGATTACCAAGAATTCAAGACTTTACCTCGAAAAAACAAGCAACAACAAAAAGGTATTTGTATTCCTGTCCTGTTATTTTTATTTATGTGGATGTTTGTAAGTGTAGATTTGCGTGTGTGAGGGGGTGCACACTTCATGTGTAGAGATCAAAGAACAACCTTGAGATGTTTTTCTTCTCCTTCTGGACTCTTTGTTTTGTCCTGGTGTGTGCCCCAGTCTAGCTGGCCTCTGAGCTCACAGGTTCTTCGGCATCCAGCTCCAATTGCTGCAAGTGCGCTGGGATAACAGATACATGGACTCTGTGTCCAGCTTTCCTTAGGTGCTGGGGAATTGAACTGGGGCCCTCACGCTTATGAGCAGGCACCTTTAACTGTTGAGCCATCTCCTCAGCACCTCTTCTACTTTTTTTTTTTAATTAAGAGAGAGAGAGAAAAAATTGGCATGCCGGGTCCTTCAGTCAGTGCAGTGGAACTCCAGACACGCCACCTTGTGCGTATGCACAACCTTGCACTTAGGTCACCTTGTACATCTGGCTTTTGTGGTTTCTGGGGAGTTGGACATGGGTCCTTAGGTTTTGCAGGCAAGTGCCTGAACAGCTAAGCCATCTCTCCAGCCCTTGTTCTAGTTGTTAACATCCGTACTGCCTGTGACTTCCATATCTCTTTCTTAGGTATTTTAGGTTTGAGTTGTAGCTAAGTCCATTGGGCAGTGTATGCATTACTTTTCTCAATGCTATGAAAAATACCTGACAAGAAAAAGGTAAGAAAGGAAGGGTTTATTTTGGCTCATGGCTTAAGGAGGGATAGGACCTCATGGTGGGGAAGCCATGGTGACAAGAGTATGAGATAGTTGTCACATTGCTTCTGGTGTGAGGAAGCAGGAGAAATAAATACTGGTGTTCAGTTAGCTTCCTTCTTTTTCTCTTTTTAATCAGTCTGGGATCCTAGTGTGGGGTGCCAGTTATATTCAAGATGTGTCTTTCCTCCTCAGACTTCCTTGAAAACATCCTCCAAACCCATTCTGATTGGTGTCTCTCCTAGATGATCAACATTCAGTCAAGTGGGCAATCTTATTAACCATCATAGGAAGAAAGTGATATTAATGTAGCCGAGCAAAAGTATCCATTGACCAGAACCATTATAAAAACATTTTGGGTGTTGTTATCAGCTCCTATTGAATTAAATAAGAAACAGAGGCCCAGAAGTATACAATAACTTGAATGAAATTAAATGACCATTAAATGGTAGAACCCTGACAAATTTAAGGAATAAACACATACTGACCATTTAATGCATTAGACTAGTTAACTCTTGTGTAACTAGAAATTTATGTATATTACATTATAAACAACTTACTTTTTTTGTTTGTTTGTTTAATTTTTATTTATTTATTTGAGAGCAACAGGCAGGGGTGGGGGGCAGAGAGAGAGAGAGAGAATAATGAGCGCGCCAGGGCTTCCAGCCGCTGCAAATGAATTCCAGATGTGCACGCGCCCTTGTGCATCTGGCTAACGTGTGTCCTGGGGAATCCAGCCTCAAACCGGGGTCCTTAGGCTTCACAGGCAAGCACTTAACTGCTAAACCATCTCTCCAGCCCTTTTTTTTTATTTTTTTGAGACAGGGTCTCACTCTAGCCCAGGCTGACCTGGAATTCACTATGTAGTCTCATGGTGGCCTTGAACTCTCCGCAATCCTCCTACCTCTGCCTCCTGAGTGCTGGGATTAAAGGTGTGCGCCACCACGCCCAGCTCAATTTACTATTTTTATTTATTTTGGTTTTGATTTTTGGGGTCATGGTCTCACTTTATAGCCCAAGCTGACCTGAAATTTTAAAATTTTTTTGTTGTTGTTTTTTATGTTTATTTATTTATTTGAAAGTGACAGACAGAGAAAGAGGGGGAGAGGGAGGGGGGGGAGAGAGAGAGAGAGAGAGGGGGGGGGAGGGAGGGAGGGAAGGAGGGAGGGAGGGAGGGAGGGAGAGAATGGGCACGCCAGGGCCTCCAGCCACTGCAAACGAACTCCAGACGCATGCGTCCCCTTGTGCATCTGGCTAACGTGGGTCCTGGGTAGTCGAGCCTTGAACCGGGGTCCTTAGGCAAAAGCTTAATCACTAAGCCATCTCTCCAGCCCATGAGCTGAAACTTTGAAACTTTCTATCCTCTCATTTTAGCCTCTCAGTGCTGAGATTAGAGCTAAAACAAGATTATTGAAGCTTTTATTATAGTGTAATTTTAGCAGTTAGCCAATCAAGCAACAAACATTTTTTGCTTATATACTAAAATTGGAACAATACAGAGAAGCTTAGCATGGCCCCTGCGCGAGGATGACACACAAATTCGTGAAGCACTCTTTTTTTTTTTAGAGCTAGGGTCTCACTCTAGTTCATGCTGACCTGAAGGTTCACTGTGTTGTCTGGGTGGCCTTGAACTGATAGTGATCCTCCTACCTCTGTCTCCTGAGTGCTGGGTATTAAAGGCACCACCATACCCAGCTTGTTCCATATTTTTTTAAAAATAAAACATATGTAACTTGATTGGTTGGGAGACTGGTCTTGAAACATTACAATAAAAAATTTTAACTCTAGGCCAGGCGTGGTGGTACACGCCTTTAATCCCACCTCTTGGGAGGCAGAGGTAAGTGGATCACCATGAGTTCAAGGGCATCCTGAAACTACATAGTGAATTCCAAGTCAGCCTGGGCTAGAGTAAGACTCTATCTCGAAAAACAAAACAAAACAAAACCTTTAAACTCTAAAACACCTTTTGCAAATTATATAATTTAATTCTTCTTTAGGACTGAACTATTATGAATAGTGCTGCATTAACTATGGATGTGCAAGTATTTCTGAGGAATGTTGCCTTAGAATCTTTAGGGATATACCTAGAAGTGGTATCATTAGGTCATTTGGAAGTTATAGTTTTATTTTTTTTGTGGGTCCACCCATTTATTTACTTAGTGGCTGAACTAATTTGTATCCCCACAAGTAGTCAATAAGGGTTTCCTTTTTCCCACATCACAGCCAGCATTTGTTTATTTTCTTTTTTTGTTGTTGTTGTTTTTGTTTTTGTTTTTCGAGGTAGGGTCTCACTCTGGTCCAGGCTGACCTGGAATTTACTCTGTAGTCTCAGGGTGGCCTTGAACTCACGGCAGTCCTCCTACCTTTGCCTCCCAAGTGCTGGGATTAAAGGCGTGTGCCACCATGCCTGGAATGTTTCTTTTCTTAATGATAGCCTTTTTGGAGTGAGATGGAGTCTTAGTTTTAATTCACATTTTCTTCATGGCTAAAGATGTTGGGCTGGAGAGATGGCTTAGCAGTTAAGTGCTTGCCTGTGAAGCCTAAGGACCCCAGTTCGAGGCTTGATTCCCCAGGACCCATGTTAGCTAGATGCACAAGGGGGCACATGCGTCAGGAGTTCGTTTGCAATGGCTGGAGGCCCTGGCAGGCCTATTCTCTCTCTCTCTCTCTCTCTCTCTCTCTCTCTGCTTCTTTCTCTCTCTGCCTATTGCTCTCAAATAAATAAATAAAAATAAAAAATTGTAGGAAAAAAAGATGTTGAACATTTTTTTTGCGTTTATGGACTGTCTATTTCATTAGCCATTAATTGATTTAAAAAAAATTTGGTTTTTATCGAGATAGGGTCTCACTCTAGTCTAGGCTGACCTGGAATTCACTATGTAGTCTCAGGGTTGCCTCGAACTCACAGTGATCCTCCTACCTCTGCCTCTCTAGTGCTGGGATTAAAGGTGTTCACCACATGCCTGGCTCTGCTTGGTGTTTTGATATTGTTTTCTGAGGTCTCTATATATTCTACATATTAATTCCCTGTCAAACATAAAGCTAGTATATTTTTTCCCATTTTGTAGGTTGTTTTCACTTGTTTACTTTGCTTGCAGAAGCTATTTAATTTCATGCAATTCTGCTTGTTAATTCTTGGTATCATTTCCTGAGCTATTGAGGTCCTTTGTAGAAAGTCTGTGTATTTCTTGTAGTGTTTTCCCTATGTCTTCCTGACATAGACAAAGTGGAGATCATAGTAAGTGAAATAAGTCAGACACAGAAAGGTGAATATCATGTTTTTCTCTCATTTGTGGGTCCTAAAGTTCTTCAGAACTATACACATATATGCATACACACATATATGAGACATGAAAACAGAAGGAAGACTAGGGGAAGAAAGGAGATTAGTAGGAGGGAGAAAACGGAGGTGGGAGAAAGAATAGGAGGAAGGGAGGATATGGGATATGGTTAGAATACCCGATCTTGCACTACAGGCTAAATTAAAGAAAAGAGAAAGCTATTTACATAAACATTAGGAAGTCCCTTCCTTCCTAGGCTTCCTTTTTTGCCTGCCATTTCAAATTGTCCAAACTATTTTCACTTTTTTCTGCATTTTGTTTGCATTTATTTTTCAAATTTATTATTATTATTATTATTATTATCATTATTATTTATATTTTTGGTTTTTTGAGGTAGGGTCTCACTCTAGCCCAGACTGACCTGGAATTCACTATGGAGTTTCAGGGTAGCCTCAAACTCACAGCGATCCTCCTACCTCTGCCTCCCCAATGCTGTTATTAAAGGAGCCTGGCTTGCAAATTTATTTTTATACAGACATATAATTTTAAATATTCTTGTATATTTATTTATTTTATTTGCAAGTAGAGAGAGAGAGAGAGAAAAGAGACAGAGAGAATGGGCATGCCAGGGTCCCCAGCCACTGCAAAGGAACTCCAGAAGCATAAGCCACTTTGTGTATTTGCTTTATGTGGATATTGTGGAATCAAACTCAAACCATTAGGCTTTGCAGGCAAGTGCCTTAACCACTAAGCCATCTCTTCTCCAGCCCTACAGACATATAATTTATTTTACACACACTGAAATTTATGTATAGTTATAGACTTCTCTTTCAATTAAACAAATCATCTAATCTAAAGAAGGGGGTGGGAAGGCAGAACAGAGACACCCTGGTAATACAACAGCTTGGTGGCTATCCTCAAAGAAAAGAAGGTGCTAGGGCTCAAGTATTTTTGTTTGTTTGTTTGTTTTTTTAATTTCTTTTCAGCAAGGGCTCATGTGTTAGAGGTTTGATCCTCATGTTGTCATGTTATCAAGTGATGGGACCTTTAAGATGTGGGGTCTAGAAGAGGTATTTATATCATTGGGAGCATGCCTTGAGAAGGGATTAACTTTATTTTTTTTTGGTTTTTCAAGGTAGGGAGCACCATGCTCTCCTCTCTCGCTAAAATAAATAAGTAAATGAAAAAATAAAATAAAAAGATACTTCTTGCACTATTTAGATTCTTTAAGATACGGTGTAAAGTTATAATCCTCAAACAAAAGATCGATGTGAACTTAACTGTGTTACCATATAACCAATTAAATGTAGATTTAATACGTTATTTTCATTTCTAACCTAACAGCAAGCAATTGGAAAAGCATTTATAAATTTCTCTAAATTTTTTGTATAATGAGACATTTGTGAAAGGAAACTAAAAAACTGGACTTGGCAAATAAAGGGAATGATACATTAAACATGTACACTGTAGATGTGATCACGGAAAATGTTATTATTATTATTATTTTTTTTTTTTTTTTGGCTTTTCGAGATAGGGTTTTGCTCTACCACAGGCTGACCTGGAATTCACTATGTAGTCTCAGGGTGGCCTCGAACTCACGGCGATCCACCCACCTCTGCCTCCTGAGTGCTGGGACTAAAGGCGGGCGCCACCACGCCCGGCAGGAAAATGCCATCCTTGCATATTCTGCTAAAATGAAACTTCACTGTGCTCGGCTCAAGAGAATACTAAAGAAGCTGTTAAGACTGGGAAAGGCAAGGATGCTGGCAGCTCGTCTACAGTCCACATTAGGACTTCCCATAGAGTGGGAGTGGCTGCCACGCCTCGTAGACGTCTAGTAAACAATTCTGTGGGAGGTGCCTTTCTTTTCTCACTGGAGCTGAGGAAGCAGGAGACTTCCCAGGCGCCACACTGCAGGGCGGGAGTCTCGCCGGCTAGCTCTCGTTGGGAGCCGCCTGCAGGCCACGCCCCCTTCTCCTCCCACTTCCGGGTACCCGTGCTCCTCTGCGCTGCTTCCTCGGAATCTGATTGGCTGCTGTGGCAACTGGTAACTGCCGCGGAGTTTAAACCCGAGTCGTGGCGGAGGCTGGGCGCGGAGCTCCCGGAGGCGGGTGGCGGAGCGCCAGGCCAAAGGAGCGGTGAGTCTGAGACCTGCGACGCGGGCGTGGCCGCCCGGGCCTGGCGGAATCGGTGACTTGCTGGAGCTGGGCCTCCCGGCGCTGTGCTCCTCGGTCTCTGGCCACCTCCGTCCTCCGGGACCCGGGCTCGGAGGGGGTCTGGTCGCGGGGCCGGTGGGTGGCTCCGGTCCTTCACTCTTGTTCCCGGCTTTGGAGCGCCCAGGCCGGCGACGGGTCGAGTTCCTCAAGGAATGTGACTTCTGTCCTCGTGACTGCTCTGTTTCGAGTCGGCGGGGATTTCAAGCGAGTTGTGCGAGCTCGGTAAATAGCCTGAATGACGGACTGCTCCGGCTGCTGGCCCCGGGGGCTTGACCGAACTCGCGTTCGGAACCGAGGCGGGCGGAAGGCGAAGGGGTGATGGGAAACTCGGTGGAATTTAGAGCTTGAGTTGGGTGTTGTTGATGTACACGAACAGGATTTTAGTAGAGAATGGAGATGATTTTTCTAGATGCAGGGTCTAATTTAGGGTTACAGAATATGTGGGAGCCAGTATTTTGAATTTAGGGATAAGTGAGATGAGAGTTGGACCAACGTTGCAGAGGAATTATAAATGGATGATGTTAGCGCTGACTATGCACCTGATCCATCTAAGAACTATATGCATTTGTCCAGTTAGTGTCTGTGAGGTGATGCTCTGATTGTCAGTAACCATAGATTTGAAAACTGAGCCTGAGAGATGTTAAAGCTATTTAGATATGAAATGTTTGGTCTGGGGCTCCAACACAATCCTAACCACTGTCATGATTTGGTGTCTATATAGTAATTCACTCTGGAACTGTGTTTGTTCCAAGAGTCCGACTCTTGCTTCTGAAATGACATTTGGTGAAGTCATTGATGTGGGAGGTGATAGGGTAGCTAAGGAAGATGCTTTGATCATATGGATGGGTGACAGCACATTCATTAAGTTAGAGGACAATGTAAGAATCAGCTTATTGGAGAGGAAAATTCAGCTGTGGTCTACTAATTAGTAAAATAGAATTTGATTTTTTAAAATAATATATATTATAACAGGTTATACTCATACTCTCGCCCTGGCACTCATTACCCTGGGGGCCCTCCTTAATGGGGTTATTGTATTCACTGTGGGGTTATGCCAGCCTCAATTGGTCCCTATGGGGTGGGAGGGTGGGGGCTGTGCCTCAGGCTGTTTCTACTGCCTCTGTGGCTCTTACAGTCTTTCCATCCCCTCTTCTGCAATGTTTCCTAAGCCATGGCAGCCCTTTTGGCAGTCTGATCTACTGTTGAGTTCTCTGTAGCCTCTGGATTTCTGCTTTGATAGGTTTTGATTGATCACCATGTCTGTCACTATCATCCTGGAACTGGTTGTCAGGCTAGCCGCTTCCACTGCAGTTTCTCCTGGGCCCTGGCAGATGTGGTAGAAGTGGCAAGTCTTTAAAGGGCATTCAGCTATCTTCTTGTCTTCTAGATGGATCTTGGTTCCCCTTCGTTTTCGCTGCCCTCTGTAAAATAAAAGAGATTCTCCAACCAAGAGTGAGAGAACAGCTTGGGGAATTTGAATTTTTTGAGTGGAAGTTTTGAAAGATAGCTTTGGGTTTAAAATTTTTTATTTATTTATTTGAGAGCGATAGATACCAGCCACTGCAAAGGAACTCCAGATGCGTGTGCACCCTTGTGCATCTGGCTGACATGGGTCGTGGGAAATTGAATCTAAGCCATCTCTCTAGCCCAGCTTTGGGTTTTATTTAAGTTTTTTTTTTTTTTTCAGGTATGTCAGATGTAACAATTTTGCGGGCTTTGTGTTCATTAAGAAAGTAATATTTGAGCCAAGACCTGGAGGGAATGAACAAACCCTGTGGTTAGTTGAAGGGAAAGGAAATGTGAAGGTTCTTAACTGGGAGCACATTACAAGTGTATGGTAGGAACTTAGTGAAGAGGTCTAAAGGTGCACTGGTAGGAAAGAGGGGAAGGGGAAAAGTGTCAAATTGGGTTATCAATTTCTAGGCCATCTAAAACATCAAGTAACATGGAAAGGCACTAGGGCTTTTTGTAAAAAAACATAGAAAAAAATATATATATGTATATATATATTTTTTTAAACTTTTTGAGGTCTGGTCTTGCTCTAGCACAGACCTGTAAATCACTATGTAGTTTCAGGCTGGCCCCAAACTCATAGGAATCCTCCTACCTCAGCCTCCCAAGTGCTGGGATTAAAGGCGTACACTACCACGCCCAACCTATTTTTTTTTTTTTTTTTTCTGGAGCAGGGTCTCACTTTCTAGCCCAGGCTGACCTGGAATTCGCTGTGTAGTCTCAGGGTGGCCTTAAACTCAGAGCAATCTACCTACCTCTGCCCCCCTAGTGGTGGGATTAAAGATGTGTGCCACCACACCCAGTTGATTTACTTAACTTTAAAGGACTCATTGTGGTTGTTGAGATGAGAATAGTGAGGGAGAAGGTAGTAGCAGCCAACACCATTTCAGTAGCTATAGCAATAATGTAGATTTGAGACAATCATTGGATCAGAGTGGAAGCAGTAGACTTAGTAGTAAGTGGCCTGTGTTGATGTGTTGTGATAGCACGCTTGATAAAGTGGATATGTTTGTGAAAGAAAAACCGAAAAGCTTTTGACCTGGAGGTAACTGGAAGGATGGAGTTACCATTGAGATGAGGAGAACGTGGTGGGGAGTTTAGGGCGTGTTAAATTTGAGATGCATATTATATATTTAGGGATTGGGACAGAGCTCAGTGGTAGAGCCTAGTGTAATTCCCTGGATTTCATTCTTCATAATAACCAAAGGGAAAAAAATATAGAAATCTATATTAGAGAGCCGGGCATGGTGGCACACCTTTAATCCCAGCACTTGGGAGGCAGAGATAGGATTGCCGTGAGTTCGAGGCCATCTTAAGACTCCATAGTCAATTGCAGGTCAGCATGGGCTAGAGTGAGACCCTACTTCGAAAAAATTTTTTAAAAAGGAAAGAAATCTATATTAGATATTTAAACTAAACATGAAGACTAAGCAGGTGAATTAATTTGGAGTTCAAGGGACAAATCTATAGATTAAGATTACAAAATTGAGAATCACCAGTATTTAAATTTAAAAGCTAGGATACTAAACTCCAGGGAAGAAATGGAAATAAGAAAGAGCTGAAGCCCAAGAATTTAGGTCTGGGTCACTCCAGTAGGGTTTGAGAGATTGGAAAGTGACCGGTAGGAGGAAATAACAAAAGAATGCACTGTTTTAGAAGGCAAGTGAAGACACTATTTCCAAAGGAAGGTATTGGATAAGCGTTTTAAGTGCTACTCATAATCAGGTTAATGAGAACTGGGCTTTGATATCTGTGAAAAAAGCTGATAAAAATTCATGACCTCAGGGAATTCAAATTCTAGATGGGGAAGACAGTAAATTAAGTTCTGTAGTATGCTAGTAATTTAAGTATCTGTCCAACTGCTGGAGAATCTGCATCTGCAAGGGACAGCTGGTTCACAGGGACAAAGGGAACTTTCAGAGAAGAAAGTGAAGGTTTTGTTGATAATTGATTGAGTCCGCAGAACTTCACGAGACAGGCAGGGGTACAGTTTAGAGACTGTATTCATTTTCAGTAGCCAAATTGATACAAGCAAGATGATTTAAAGCAATAGAAATTTATTTTCTTACAGTCCTGAAGGTCAAAAAACTAAGCTGAATCCAGAGGATTCTCAAGGATCCTTCTAGAGGCCACACAGGAGAATCTATTACTTGTTTCTGGCTTGTGGCAGTACCACCCTAATCTCTGATCTCCTGAGGGAACACTTGTGATGTTAATAGGACCTTTTGGATAATCCAGAATATTTTCCCCATTTACAAGATCCCCAATCACATCTGCAGACTCTTTCCACACAGATTTAGAATTATGAGGACCTGATATTTTGGGAAGTGTTATTTTCTAGCCTATTGCAGGATCAGTTGAAGGATGTACAGAGCTGGAGGGAGTTAAAGGATGACAGGAGGTGGGGGTTGGGAGTCTAGGGATTCTTGTGATGGACCAGAAGAGAATGGTGAGGCAGTCCTATAGACTCAAGGCAAGTAGGGATGGAGCCAACTGAGTTTTGGAGTGAGGATGTGCAGGGTGATGGGGTTTCTCTAGATATGTGCAGATGGAGGCAGGGAGACTTGGGAAGAAGTTTGGGAGGTTGGTCTTGTTCAGGTACCTGGTTCAACATCAGCTGCATCTAGTGAAATGCTCTCATCTGTTTTCTTTGTCCAGACAGAGCTAGCCACTTCTGTGTACTGTGTGTTAGAGCCATCGTTCTTGTCCTGTTTCATTCTTATTTTTTGTTTATTTATTTCTACTATTAGAGTTTACAATCTTAAACCATAAATGTAATAGATAAAACATTTTAAAACTTTGTCTATTCCCCTAGTTCTTCCCTTTCCCTTAAGTTTATCATTTTCCATACTTCCATCAAACCCTTTCATTTATCTAAGGTAATACTTCTTACATGGTATCAAAACAATGTCTGTATCCAAACTGGATTATTTTTCCCATAGGGTCAGGAACATTATCTTGTAATCTGCCCCCAGTACCTATCTTATATAAATAGAGATTTATTTTTATTCTTTTTTTTTATGAGAGAGAGAGAATTGGCATGCCAGGGTCTTTAGCAACTTCAGTTGAACTCCAGACACATGTGCTACCTTGGGCACATGCATTACTTTATGCATCTGGCTTATATGGGTTCTGGGGAGTCAAACCTGCGTGCTTAGGCTTCACAGGCAAGTGCCTTAACTCCTAAACCATCTCTACATCCCTATTATATATAGATTTGAATGGGGAAAATTATTTACCAGTTTTTAATTCATTTTAAATTACTTTTGATTACATTTAATCTTTCAGGTTTTATACAAAGTGTTATGTAGAAAATATATTGTAAGTCATGATTTTTACTTTCCAGAATATATTAATCAATTGCCAGTTTATTTTTATTGATCAATACTGTAATTTACCTTCTCTTTCTTTTCCTTTTACTTTAGTAATGGAGTACTCAGTGATGGACGATGACTCTGTCATCTCAGGAATTAAGAGACGAGTAAAGGACAAAAGAATTTCAAAGACAAAGTTGAATGTCTCTCTTGCTTCAAAAATCAAAACAAAAATAATAAGTAAGTATCATTCATTTTAAAGTCTACTCATACTTCTGCCTCTTTTACCTAAGGAATTGATTTGTTGCTTGCTTTTTTTTTTTTTTTTTTTTTTTTTGGTTTTCCAAGGTAGAGTCTCACTCTAGCTCAGGACCTGGAATTCACTATGTAGTCTTAGGGTGGTCTCGATCTCATGATGATCCTCCTACCTCTGCCTCCCAAGTGCTGGGATTAAAGGCGTGTGCCACTACACCTGGCTGTTGCTTATTTTTTAAATTATTATATTTATTGAGGTAAGTATGGAGCCAAGGAAAGGCACCCATGTGGCTAGAGATTCCGTGTGGAGGGCCTGGAAAAAAAATGCAGAAAGGAAAGAAAAAAGAAAGGTCAAAGAGCTTCTGCCATATGGGGAGCTAGAGAGGATAAAGAACCCATGTGGAGAGTCAGGGCTGGGGGATCCTCCGGCTGAGCCAGCCCAGGCTCAGCTGAGGGAAAACCTCACCCACAGCTGGATGCTTCCAAGTGGTTAGGGCTGGGGTTAACTTAATTTTTAAATGTAAAATATTATTTATTTGTTTGTGAGAAAGAGTTTGGGTCTGCCACGGTATCTTGGTGGGTGCTGCAAACTCCAGATGCAGGTGCTACTTTGTCATCTGGCTTTACACGGGTGCTGGGAAATCAAACCCAGGCCATCAGGCTTTACAAGCATGTGCCTTTGATTATGGAGTCATCTTCCAGCCCTGTTTGCTACTTATTTTATTAAGTATAGAAAACACTAAAATGGCTGTTTTGTTAGCTGATACTTTGGTTTTATTTGATCCTTGTTGGGGCTTTCAACTGCTGTTCGTTTGTTGTGGGTTCCTGGGTTCTTGCTCCTGGGGCCAGCTGCGGTCCACCTCCCCCCCCCCCCCCACTGCTGGCCCCCAAGGCACCCAGGCAACTGGAGGTGGGTGAGCATGTGAGGAGAGAAACACTCCCTGGAGAAAGTTGAATAGCTCTCTCTGTTTATTGTTAGTGAAATGGGTTTATAAGCATCTGAGGGTAGAGGGGTGGACCCTAAGGGGATTGGATTTACCAAGTTCATTTCTGATGCCTAATTAGCATATGGAGACATTCATTTTAGCACTAGGCAATGGGGGGAGTCAGGCAATCTAGGGTCTCAGGAGGGTGGGCTGTGTGAAGGCTGTAAGGAGTTTCCTAGGCAACTGGCCAAAGGTCACAGGGCTATGGGCAGAACCTAAGTTCAGGTGTGCCTTGCTTGGAGAGGGAGTGGCCTCCTGTAGCCTGGGGGCTCATAGCCATGCCTGAAAGCTCAGGTTCCTCTCCTGAAGGCTCCAGCCTGTGCCTGGCAGTACCAGACAGTTTTGATGATTTACCCTTAGTGGTTATAACTGAGTTTTAAACAATGAGGCTGGGATGGCCTAAAAAACAAAAAAACACCAATATGACTTTTCTGAAAAAGGAGGGCATGCTGTGGTATGGGTAACTTACAGGTGGCTGGCAGAGAAAGGGTGCTGTAATACATGATTTTATATAGCCAAAGCCCACCAAGAAAACACTGAACACCTTGGGTGTCATGAATTGTGAGGAAAAGGAATCACAAAGGCAGCCAAAGAACAACAACAAAAAGGATGTGGGAACTTCTAGGATATGTGCCTTATGAAATAAGCAGGTCTTTAGGGCCATCTTGTGACTTAGTCCCCCACCCACAGTGGTTATTTCCCACTCTCTTTGGCAAGAACATTGTATACTCACTGTTTGCTTATACTGGGTCTGATGGATATAGAAAAATGATATTCCTCTTTAGTTTCTGGAAATTAACTAGCTGTCATCTGTTTCTGCTGGATATGCTAAGGAGAGCTATGTGAGACTACTATTTTGGACCCTGGTTTTGTATGTGTACCTGTGTACATGTGTGTATGTGGGGGGAGGGGTGCCTGTGAGCAAGTGAAAGGTTAGCCTCATTTGTCCCTCCTCAGGATCACATTTTGTGAAACAGGTCTCTCATTGGCCTGGAGCTTGACAGTTAGGCTAGACTAGTTTAGCCAACAAGTCACAAGGATCCTCCTATCTCTGCCTCCATAGCACTGAGCTTATAAGCACATACTACATAGCCTGCTGCTATGTAACAAAAGTCTATCTCAAAAAAGAATTATTTTACATATACTGTACATTTATCTGTATAATAGATTGTTGACATATCCACGCTATGAAAATATAATTGTACTTTAAATGTTTTAATACATTTAAGATAAATTTAGCCAAATAATTCACATTGAAATCCCCTAGCTACTAACAGAGTAGCATTTCCATAGTGACTGAAGTAATATTTATATTCTACTTATTGCAGTTACTTCTCATTGCTGGGACAAAGCACCTTACCCAAAGTAGCTGGAGGGAGGAAAGGATTTTTTTTCTCAAGGGGAAGGAAGCTTCATGATGGCAGGGGAAAGATGGTAGAGCAGAGAATGGACATCACTTCTTGTTTCAGCAGGTGGCAAATAGCACGGGATAAGAAGGCCAGTTCTAGCAAGGGGAAGTTGGCTATAACACCACTAAGCCTTCCCCCAACAACACACCTCTTCCAGCATGGCTCCATCTCCAAAACTGCCACCAGCTGGGAACCAAGCATTCAAAACACATGAGTTTATGGGGGATACCTAATTCAAACTGCCACATTCCACCACTGGACCCTATAAACTAGTGACCATCCATGATATACAATGTAATGCATTCATTCCAATTTCTAAGTTGCCATAGTTTCTTTTTTCCAATCCCCCTTCTGTTCAAATATCTCTGTGATTTAAAATCTCTTAACTGAGCTGTAAAACCAAAAAAAAAAAAAAAAAAGAAAGAAAGAAAGAAAAAAGGCACAGGATAAACACTCACATTGCAAGGGAAGATTGAACAAACAGGGAAACAAAAAATCCTGGAGCTTCAAGTCTGATTAACTAGTGACAAAAGGCTCTGGGGTTTCAGTTTCACTGCTCACAACCCAGGGAACAATCCATCCCAAGCTGGCAGCTCTCTTTGGCAGCCATCCCATAGTTCTTGCATCTCCTGGAGTCTCCATTGTAACCCATGGTTCATTTTTATGGTTCCACCAGACATTCACACAGGCATTACAACAAGCCTGTCCTATATTACTCAGTGGACATTTCCAAAGACCTTCTTTTTCTTGCATTTATTATATTCCCATAGTACCTTGTGGACTACCAAATTTGTTAATCCAGGGGGTGATAAAGTCAACTTTAAAGAACAAGACACTCCTTCAGCATTCTGGCCTCTTACTTTCAAAAAAGTTAGCATTCTTCCTGCTATTGTCCCAATATTCAATAGTCAGCCAATCTCAGTGGTGGTGATTTTGCAGCTGAACGGAGTGTTGGCTCCAGTCTGATAATGTTCATTTCTTTCTGTGCCATATCCATCTGCTTACAGGAGATTTCTACATAATACAACCCTACTCAAGTTCTCTGAAAGAATGCAGGTACCCTCTCACACAAACTGCCTCTAGCCCAGTCGAGACAAAGCTCTTTCTTCTCATAAGCCAAGCCTACATGGTTCACAATTCTTTCTTCATTTAGGTCACTCAAACTCTGACCAGAACCCATCAAAATGTTACAGAACTATAAGGTGTCATTTAGGCCAAGGTTTCAAATCCTTCCATATTTCTTCTGCAAATCAGTTCCAAAAGGACAATACAGTCAGGTTTCTAGTAGCAACAATCTCACTCTCAGTACTAATTTTATGTTGCAGTTACTTACCATTGCTGGCACAAATCACTTGACCTAAAGCAGTTGACAGGAGGAAAGATCTATCTTTGACTTACAGTCTTGAGGAGAAGCTCCATGATAGTAGGGGAAAGATGGTAGAGCAGAGGCTGTGTATAATTTTGTGGCCACAGCAGGATAACCCAGTTCTAACAAGGGTGGGGGGGCTGACTGTAACACTGCTAAGTCTGTTCACAATAACACCACTTTCATCATGGCTCCACCTCCCAAATTGCTATCAGCTGAAAACCAGGTATTCCAAACATGTGAGTTTATGGGGGACACCTAATTTAAACTACCACACTACTTTTACAGAGAAGAGGTTAAGCTTAGATTGAAGTAGATTACTAGAAATAAAAGATCAGATCTTTTGGTAAGAGGTAGATGATCTGCCCAACATTACAATATGAATGCCCTCCTTTCTCTTAAGGTCTAAGAAATAGACTTGGAGAATATAAATTATTTTACTCAGTTTTGAGCCATACAAGCAAGCTGGCTTTAAAATTTCCAGATTGGCTACCCTAACTCCCATGGGCCATCACCTGTTCCACCTGCAGGACCAACTTTTCTGCCTTGTAGTCAAAGGCAGGAAGAAGAAGGTGGGGTAATGACCGTCATGAGTTCATTTCTGTGACTGTTCTGTGTGGAATGCTGGCTTTCTATCACCAGTCTCTTACTCCCTCTGCACACCTCACAACTCCTCTTCTGGTGAGCTGATATTTTAGTTTCAAACTCTGGGCACATTTTTTTTTTTCCAAAACTACATTTGTATTGACATTTTCTTTTTTTCTAACCATCAGTAACTATGTACAAAGTAAAATACATTTTTTTCTGTAATAATTTTTCCTTTTTTTTGTAATAAATTTTCTAAAGAGTATAAAACATTATTAAAGCAAACGTAAAGTTTAATATTAATTCTTTCAAACAATCTTTTTACAGACAATTCTTCTATTCTCAAAATCTCTCTAAAGCACAACAACAGAGCATTAGCTCAGGCTCTCAGCAGAGAGAAAGAGAATTCTCGAAGAATTACAACTGAGAAGATGCTATTGCAAAAAGAAGTAGAGAAACTGAATTTTGAGAATACCTTTCTTCGCCTGAAGCTAAATAACTTGGTATGGAAGCCACATTGTTTTTGAATTCTAATTTAAAACTAGTCTTCTAACTTTATTACTATAAAGCTCTAAAACTTTTTCGAATCTCCAGTTGCTATAAAGAATTATTGAAAGTCAATATGTTATGTAAATCTGTTTTAAAGGACAAACCTCTTGGTTAGTAAAATAGACATCTTAAGTCTTACCCTAAATGTGTGTTTTTGTGCTCTGCAAGTCACTGTAATCCCACAGTCAGCACTCAATTGCTTTGTGTGTTGTTAGTACATTTTAAAACTAAGCATAATTCCTCCAGTGAATTGCAGGGAAAGAAGTTTCCAGAACATCTCTATTCTTATTTTAATCTTAGCATTTCACTGGCTACTAGCTTTACAGAACAGTGCTTGTTGTACTTGTTTTTTCTTCCAACTTCAGATCTAGCTACAGACGGTGTGGCCCATGTTTAGCTAAATGACTGGATTTAGATCAAAGTGAGCAAGAATTAATTTAAAATGGAAAAATGCCTTGAGGTACTTGATGGTTAAGTTAATATTACTGACCAAAATGTTTACTTACCATGTAATATATTGCTATGAGAAAGTGGAAAATGTAGGAAAATTTGGCTAATCTCCGACAAGGATTCAAAATATATCTATGTGTATGGGTAGCTATTTGAACTATTCATTATAATACTTCTTAAAAATATTATTTTTATTTTTATTTATTTACTTGAGAGAGATACAGAAATAGGCAGAGAGAGAGAAAGAGAGAGGGAGAGAGAAAATGGGTGCACCAGGGCCTCCAGCCACTGCAAACTCCAGATGTATGTGCCCCCTGGTGCATTTGGCTTATGTGGGTCCTGAGTAATTGAACCTGGGTCCTTTGGCTTTGCAGGCAAATGCCTTAACCACTAAGCCATCTCCCCAACCTCATTATAATACCTTTGAGCTCAGTGAGATCTTAGTATAAAATAATTGTTAAGTATGATAGCTTGTGTCTGAAATCTCAGCAGCTGGGAAGCTAAGGCAGGAGGATTGCCATAAATTCAAGGCTAGATTGAGTATATAGTTAGTTCCAGACTATCCTGGGCTACTGTCACTGTCTTGCAAACAAACAAATCAATAAAAAATAAAGAAAATAGTTGAGTCTTCTTGCAGTAATGGTATTTGTAAGTATTATAACAAAGTACAAATCTTAACTGATTAAAAGATGTCTTCATTTTACATACACAGAATAAGAAGCTTATAGAAATTGAGTCACTTGTGAACAATAACTTGATAACCGCAATTGAAATGAGCAGCCTTGCTGAGGTAAGTGAATTCCTGTGAGTACTGTCATTTTTTAGTATTACTGAGATTCATTGAGATTAAATAGCATCAAGGTTAGAGATTCCTATTTCAAACATTGTACAAAGAAATGACAATAACCACTTATAATATTCACTTTAACTGACTAATAGCACATTATCATCTTGTATAATTTGTTGTTGAAATTATTATATAAAATCAGATTTTGACTTAATAGGATTAAGCAGATCATTTGAACATTATGGCCCCTAAACAGACTTGGAAACAAAAAGACGTAGAAAGGTAGCATTTTAAGTTAGAAAAGAATGTTGTTTATTTTAAAATAAAAAGGTGGACACAGTTAAAAATCTCTTTGGATGAAAAACAGGTAGATCCTACTCTATTCCATTCTCTAAGATAAATTCTGGATATATTGAAAAACAACAAAAGGAATCAAAAAAATGAGATGGTACTGGTGAGTTCAGTGGGTGAAGGAGACCATTCTCTGCCTAGAAGTAAATATTAAAACCATAAAGAAAACTACTGATAATTTATCTCAAAAATGTTTTAGAGTTGGGCGTGGTGGCGTACACCTTTAATCCCAGCACTCGGGAGGCAGATGTAGGAGAATCTCTGTGAGTTCGATGCCACCCTGAGACTCCATAGTGAATATCAGTTTAGCCTAGGCTAGAGCAAGACCAGACCCTGCCTTGAAAAACAAAACAAAAAAAAGTGTTAGAAAATTAAGTCATAAAAATAAAATAAGAGATGGCTAACTGGAAAATGAGTATGTCATGCGAAGCATTCATGTTAGTAATGAAGTTCTTATAATCTAGCATGAGGAAAAAGAATCAGTAGAGGGTAAAGGACCCAATGCTAGTGATATTAGCTCAAATGTTTGTCTAGGAAAAACAGTTCAGAAGGAATAATTAATGAGAAGGGTATATGATATATAAAATGAACAAAGGTTAACACATTCTCAATTTTGTACAAATTCCTTATAGATTCTGAGGCAATTTGGTGCTTTAGAGGGTGGCTTTTAAATAGGATTACATTTATATATATCCCAGCTTTGCTACTTCTACGTTCTGTGACCTTGAACCTAAGCTATTTGAATTCTTTTTTTAAAGTATTTATTTACTTATTTTGTGTGTGAGAGAGAAAGGAAGGACAAAAGAAAGAAAGAAAGAGGCACGGAGAGGGAGAGAATGGGTACATTAGGGCCTCCAGCCACTGAAAATAAACTCCAGATACGTGCGCCCCCTTGTACGTCTGTGCCCCCTTGTGCATCTGGCTTTTTTGGGTACTGGAGTATTGAACCTGGGTCCTTATGCTTTTCAAGTAAATGCCTTAGCTGCTAAGCTATCTCTGTAGCCCAGCTCTTTGAAATCTTATCAGCAAGACTGTAGGTATTGTATTAGTTATTACTATAGAGTTCTTACAAAAGTTAAATTGCTGGCATGCGTTCTGATCATAGAAAGCATATAAAAGTACACAAAAAATAAAACATTTATTGCATTCTTTCTATGATAAGAACGCATGCCAGCAATTTAACTTTTGTAAAAACTTCTGAAAGTCACTGCTAAGGTCTTAACATTTAAATGTATAGTCTCTATGGTCAAAAAGACAAAAGCCATTTCCACTTCTGTGAACAATATGGCTTTTGTCAGAACTGCTATAAAAGCTAGCCAGAGAATACATACTTAATGATTCTTATTTGATCCATGTTTGGATAGTAAAAGCATGTGTGTAATCCCTGTGAAATAATGTCTATAGATGATTTAGCTAGCTGTTAGCATTATAATGTGAGACCTAGAATGGCCAGTAAGCCTTGGTGTATGTCTTAAACAGCTAGTATCCTCTGAGAAGTTGAAATGTTTGTTTGTTTATTTTTTTATTTGAAAGAGGGAGAGAGAATGAGAATGGGCGTGTGAGGGTTTACAGCCACTGCAGAAGAACTGCACGTGCTTGTGTCCCTTGTTCATCTGGCTAACATGGGTCCTGGGGAATCAAACCTGTGTCATTTGGCTTTGTAGGCAAATGCCTTAACTGCTAAGCCATCCCTCCAGCCCAAGAAATGTTTTTTACTAGATGAAGGAAGCAATGGGCTGATCAGCTTATAGGGCAGAAATTGACTGGCACTGAATAAACTAAGGCTGGCATTTGACATAGAAATAGAGAATGCAGAATCAGCACAGGAATTGACTTGTAGATTAAGAAAAAGAAGTTACTAGTTGAGATGTGGAAAGAGTGAGCTTGCTTTTTTTAAAAAACTTTTTTATTTATTTGTTTATTTGAGAGCAACAGACACAGAGAGAAAGACAGAGGGAGAGAGAGAGAATGGGTGCGCCACTGCAAACGAACTCCAGACGCGTGCGCCCTCTTGTGCATCTGGCTAACGTGGGACCTGGGGAACTGAGCCTCGAACCAGGGTCCTTAGGCTTCATAGGCAAGCGCTTAACCACTAAGCCATCTCTCCAGCCTGAGTGAGCTTTCTTGTAGGAACTTGTAGGAACAGTGAACAGCCCTAACATACCACTTGACTCTTTGTTGTGAATTACGATGTAAAGCCTCCTTCCTTCATGTGCTCACCTATGGCATTGTTTGTTCCCTTCCTGTTTCACATGTGCTTCCCTTTGGAGAGGTCAGAGAGGGCTGCGCTCTGCATCTAGATAGGAGCGAGGAACAGTGCAGAGCATACAGGGCGGGAGCTGGGGAACAAGGTGCAGTGCTTAGTTTTGGTGTTCACGCTCCTGGAATTATTACCTAGCACACACACTCACCAAGTTTTTAAATTCCTCTTCGTTTTTGTTACTAAAAGAGCAGGGTGACAGGTAATGCAGACATGTGATCTAACATTGGACCTACTTGTGTCTTGCCTGTACTTTGCCATTTTCCTTTCTTTATATTGCGTGCAGGTTGTTGTTTTCAATTGTTTCTTTATATAAAAACAAGTACAAATTATAAATACTTACCTAATTTACACTACACTACCTGCATTAGGATTGTTTTTTCACATGTCTTGCATGATTATAGGGAATACATACACATTCTTGTTTAGACTGCTGAGGAGTGGGCTTCTAATCTATTTAAGTGTGCTTCTATTATTAGGCAACTGGGTTGTCTTGTTGGTATTGACTTACTCCCCTGAATCATTAAATTTTTCCTCTTGGTTATTCTCATCAAGTCCTATATACCTCATCTTTAAAAATAAAAAGGGTGGGGGTGGCTGGACAGATGGTTTAGCAGTTAAGGTGTTTGCCTATGAGGCTGAGGACCCAGGTTTGACTCCCTAGAACCCACATTAGCCAAGGTGCACATTGTGGCAAATGCATCTGGAGTTCGTTTGCAGCGGCTAGAGGACTTTTCATCTTAAGACTTTCAGGATGCCGCAACACTGTCCTGAGGATCCCATTGGGGCTGTTTCCTTTCAGTCAGCCTGTTGACTCCTTTTATGGGACAGCTAAGTTTTCAGAGTGCCTCCAGTTCAGTTCCTAGATTTCTCTTTTCTGTCTCTACTCATTCCTCCTAAGTAATTTAGAAATTCAACTGTTACCTCTATGCACCAATAATTCCTAAATTTGCATCTTCAGCTGGGCCATCTCCAAGTTCCAGACAGTACATATCTAACCACTAATGTGCCATCTGTTTGAGCATTTTAAGATACATTTCCAGTTTCAGAATTGCCTTCAGACCAGTCCCTTTTGATGCCTTCATTTTATCACCTCTATCTGTGTTACTGTAGTTAGTCCTTCAAGCTTCACCTTTCAGGATCAATCTAGAGTTCTTGACCCTCTTTCACCATCCGAGACCACTTTCTTACCTGAAGGCTGGTACTAGCATCCCAACTTGGACTTGTTGCTTCTGCCCTCGTAGCTCTTCACATCTTTCGGTGTCTGTTGCTTTCTTTTTTTTATTCTTCCTTCTTTTTTAGTATGTAATATCTACTGTTAACACTGATTCCTCACTCCTTCTCACCCCATTCTATGCTTTTGTTGTCAAGCCCTGTTCATATTATTTTATCTTAGTTATTGTATTGATCAGTTCTAAATTTTTATTTGTTTCTTTACAGATTCTGTTTATTTGCTGGTGCTGTTTCTTTGCCTAGCCCGTTTCTTCATTAGTTAGTGATTGCCCCCCAAAAAAGGCTAGTATAAGAATTGTTCTGGTGGTGGGATCCTAGTATAATTTGATATTTTAATGACACATATGATATAATGAGACTTTGTTTCTTCCCTTTTTTTGTCTTATTCAAAAATAGTTCCATCAAAGTTCTTTTCTACCATCAACCACCAAGAAGAAAAGGATTAGTAAGCAGTGCAACTTGATGCGTCTTCCATTTGCAAGGTAATTGTTTTAAAACTTCCTTAAATATTGATTTGCAAGCTTCTACAATAGAAAATGTTAGGTTGGATTTTGAATGGTTATTTGGCCTGCAATTTTGAAACAGAAGAACGCTTAAAGGTAAACAATAAGATCTCTTTCTAACCTTGACTTGTTAACATTTCATGACTAAAAGGAATTTTAACACATTTTCATACACTTCACTTTTAATCTCTGGTACAGGTGGACCATTAGTTACATGATAGAATTCTATAAGCTCAGTGCATAGAGATTTAATAAAGCAATCATTGTTTGTGTATGTTGTACAGTGTGCTACTGAGGTAGGAATGAGAATGGTATGTACTGTCTTGCTATGAAGGCAAGGTCTTCCTGACTCCAAAGAAACTAACTTCAAATACAGATAAATGAAATAGTGACCTACTGCCTAATGCTTTCTTTTTTTACTTTTGTTTATTGCTGGTTAAATTTGATAACTATCTTCCTTTATCATTTTCCATCTTTACCTTCCCTTGCCTTTGAGACTGAATTTCATTTTTGCTATTTTTTCTAAAATTCCTTTTTATTTTTTACTATTTTCTTAAAATATATATATATATATATATATATATATATATATATATATATATATATATATTGGTTTTTCGAGGTAGGGTCTCACTCTGGCCCAGGCTGACCTGGAATTCATTATGTAGTCTCAGGGTGGCCTCAAAGTCATGGAGATCCTTCTACTCCTGCCTCCCGAGTGCCGGGATTAAAGGTGTGTGCCACCATGCCCGGCTTAAAATATATTTTATTTATTTGAGAGAGAGAAAGATGGAGATGGAGAGAGTGAGCGTGTGAGAGAGAGAGAGAGAGACTGAATTTCAGTTTTGCTATTCTGTCTAAAATTTCCTTTTTTTTTTAGTATTTTCTTAAAATATGTTTTATTTATTTGTCTGGGAAAGAGAAAGAGGGAGGTGGGTGAAGGAGAGAGAGAATGGGCTTGCCAGGGCTTCCAGCCACTGCAAATGAACTCCAGATGCATGTGCCCCTTGTGCATCTGGCTTATGTGAGTTCTGGAGAATCTAACCTGGATCCTTTGGCTTTGCAGGCAAATGCCTTAAACGCTAAACCATTTCTCCAGACCTCCCCCCCCCCCTTTTTTTTTTTTATTAACAAGTTAAAGTTTATTCTTTGAGAAAATTTAAAGTACAATGCATTATTAGTGATTTGAATAACCTTTATTGTGAGCATCTAAGGGGCATAATAAAATGATTAGTGAAATAAATGAACATACCAATCATTTCACATTGTTATCCATTTTCACTTTTTTTGTGGCAGGAGCAGCTATGGTTTACCCATTTACCAAACTTCTAACTACAATACACTACCATCAGCTTTAGCACCTGTGTTACACCGCAGACATTTAGACTTCGTTGCACTTCCACACTCCTCCACATTGGCAACCTTCCTTTCATTGTCTGCTATTGTACTTTGGCATTTTCTTCATTTCATGTATATGTGACATCAATTACTTTTCTTTCTGTGTCTGACTTCTTTCACTTAGGCTAGTGTTCTCTCATTGATTAAGTCCATTGTAGCAAATAGCAACACATCCTTCTTAGAGGCAAACATTACACTGTAGATATATATCATCGTTTCTTTATCCCATCATCTTTTGACAGAGACACAAAGGCTCTTTTTACATCTTGTGATTATGGATAAGACTATAAAAATATAGAAGTGGATGGGCTGGAGAGATGGCTTAGCGGTTAAGTGCTTGCCTGTGAAGCCTAAGGACCCCGGTTCGAGGCTCGGTTCCCCAGGTCCCACGTTAGCCAGATGCACAAGGGGGTGCACACGTCTGGAGTTCATTTGCAGAGGCTGGAAGCCCTGGCTCTCTCTCTCTCCCTCTATCTGTCTTTCTCTCTGTGTCTGTCGCTCTCAAAATAAATAAATAAAAAATTTAAAAAATTTAAAAAATATAGAAGTGGAGATATCTTTATATTGTGGTGGTTTTATTTGTTTTTGCATATGCCCAGGAAAGGGATTGCTTGATCATACGATATTTCTATTTTTATTTATTTATTTAATTTTTTTTGTTCATTTTTATTTATTTATTTGAGAGTGATAGAAAGAGGCAGAGAGAGAGAGAGAGAGAGAGAGAGAGAGAGAGAGAGATTGAGAGAGAATGGATGCACCAGGGCTTCCAGCCACTGCAAATGAACTCCAGATGCATGCGCCCCCTTGTGCATCTGGCTAACGTGGGACCTGGGGAACCGAGCCTCGAACCAGGGTCCTTAGGCTTCACAGGCAAGTGCTTAACCGCTAAGCCATCTCTCCAGCCCCGATATTTCTATTTTTAATCTCTTTAAGAAGCTCTATATTATTTTTCATAATGGTTGCCCCAGTCTGCATATTCACCACTAATAAGCTGTTTTTGGAGAAGTTTCTACTCAGATCTTTTGGTCACTTTTTAGTTGGATTATTGTTCTTGTTATTCTCCCCCTTTTTTTTTAAAGGACTTTTAAGAGTGAGAGGGAGAAGGCATTCCAGGGTATCCAGCCATTGCAATCCAGCCCTAAAATTCTTTTTTCTAAAAAGTTAATTAGGTTATAAATCATAAAAGATACCCTATTTCAAATCTGTCATATTAAGAGATATTTACCAAGTCTGTGAGAAGTGAAATATCTTGTTGAACTAATAGTATTGAGTGGAATCTTTGGCCAATTTGTGTCAGTTATATAATAGCAGATTTAATTCTTTTTTTGAGGTGGGGGTTGAGGTAAGGTCTCACTGTAATAGCCCAGGCTGACCTGGAATTCACTATGTAGTCTCAGGGTGGCCTCAAATTCACAGCAATCTTCCTGCTTCTGTTTCCCGAGTGCTAGCATTAAAGGCATGTGCTACCACATCTGGCTCAGGTTTAATTCTTTAACTTAAGGACATTTAAGAAAATATATATATATTACTTAATAGATATGTAGATGTGAATTTTCTAAGTGTAAGAATGTGTGTATATGTGGGTCTATGCATGTGCATTTGTTCCCATGTATAGAAAATTTTGAAGGTTACTTACCAAAATATCAGTAGTGACTAAGGATGAACTTAAGTGCACTTAAGAAAACTAAATGGTCTGGGGAAGTAGCCTAACAGTTAAAGCACTTGCCTGTGAAGCCTAAGGAATCATGTTCACCTCTCCATGTCCTATGAGCCAAACACACTAGGTGGCACAAGCACACAAGGTTGCACATGCACACAAGGTGATGCACACACCTGGAGTCTGATTGCAGTGGCTGGAGGCTCTGGAGTGCCAGTTCTCTCCCTCTGTCTTTCAAGAAGAAAATTATGAAAGAAAAGAAAACACTAAACAAGAAATACTTTCTAGATCATGCTAACATTCTCCTGTGTATTGTACTACTTCCTTTTCATTCTAGCTTGTTCTATTGACTTACCTATTATATGTATTTTTACTACTTTTTACCAGCACATTGTAATTAGTGTACTTTAAAATAATAAGTTTTGTTGTTTTGTATAGCTACTATTTTTTTTTCAAAGCTTTATTAGCTGTCATGCTTACATTTTGTTTCAAGTGTCTACTTGCAGCCAGGATGGTGCTACATACCTATAATCCTGGCACTCAGAAAGATAGTGAATTCCAGACCTGAACTCACATCCTCAGCAACGAAATTTTTCTAGTAACAATCTGTGGTATACAAACCTGTCTCTCCATCATTCTCTCTGACTTTTATCAGCAGTATCATTACAACATATGATTTGTATATATGACACATGTATTCTGATGATTCAAATCAGATTCTATTTGCACTGTGCGAAATAGGATTTTCTTTTGCACGTTTGCTTATTGGCCATACCCACAATCACCCCCCCCCCGCCACATATATGTGCTGCTATTTAAAAGTGTGTCACTCAGATATAAGACTGTGTAAGGGGGCTACTATATTGTTTTAATAGATTTGACTGTGGCTGCATTAAATGTTGTATAGCCTTTTCTCAACACTGATGCAACTACATAGATTGTCAGGGCTGAACACTCAGTTGCTAGAGATACCAAGTTTCTTCCAACATTTAGAAAAACTTTGGACTATAATAGGGCCCTAGTAGATGGCTTCCTCAGGAGACAGTGAGGAGTTAAGATACTGGACTCGTTGCTGGTATTAATATCCCAGAAGGAAGGCTGCACGAATCTTACTATCATTAGACTCAAATATGATGCCATGGTCACAAATGGTCTTTGGCATTACACCTTCCACCATGGGTAGACATCTACCACATGGCCATCAAGTATGTTTTCTCTAATCTTCAGCAAAACCCCAGCTAAAGGTACATTTCCTTTCCAAGGCACAATCTGACTATCAATTCAAACTCATCCCAATTGTATGCTACAGTAGCTTGTGACTATGTGTTCCACAGTAGTATTCCTTAAGTGAATGAGCCACATTTCCACATCAGTTGCAACAACAACATGGACAACCTGAAAACCACAGTGATCCAGAAACTCATGTTATTGTTGAGATACCCTCCTATCAGTGACCTGGGTTTGTGTGGTTCCCTAAGCCTCCTTCCCAGAAAGTCATAGATGTCATTTAGCTGTGACACATCAGTTCTTGTCAGTGGTCTGTGGAGAGGTCTCAGCCATGTTTCTAGTACATCGGGAGGGGTGAAGGATAAACACACTTTCCCAATAGCTTCACAGTGCCATGTGAAGTGTGTCAGAGTTGTCATTTCCCATGACAGTCCTTGAAAACAAAGACCATTTTTGCAAATCTTTAGATCGCAACCCAAAAGGATCATCTTATTTCTACTCTACATCTATAAAGATGCAGTTCCCCCAGTTCCCAATTCATCTTGAGTTAGTGCTTCTTTTCTTTTCTATAGACATAGATATGCCAGGAAGCCACTATGGCACCTTTTCTAAATACTAGGGACCAAGTGTATCATATCATGAATACTTTGAGCTGCTTGAAGGATATCTGGATATTGATTTCCATAACATTATAATTAGCTCCCAACTGGATCTTTCTTTTTTTTTTTCTTTTCACAATTTTTATTAACATTTTCCATGATTATAAAAAATATCCCATGATAATACCCTCCCCCCACACACTTTCCCCTTTGAAATTCCATTCTCCATCATATTACCTCCTCATCTCAACCATTCTTTTATTTAAAGGATTAAATTATTGTCATAAATGTAGTAATGTTTTCATTTCTTTCTAAGTAATTTTTTAAAAACTATTCTATATACTTATCTATTTATGAGAGAGAGAGAGAACAATAAAAAGGCAGATAGACAGATAGAAAATGAACATACCAGGGCCTCTAGCCTCTGCAAACAAATTCCAGATGCATGTACCACCATGTGCATCTGGCTTATGTGGATACTAGGAAATCAAACCTGGGTCATTAGGCTTCACAGGCAAGTGCCCTAACTGCTAAGCCATTTCTCCAGTCCTCTGAGTAATTTTTGTGAAACACAGAACTTATTTCCTTCTCACTTGCCTGTAGGGTTCCATTAACTTCAAATGATGATGATGAGGATGATGGTGATGGTGATGATGGTAAGCAGAAAGCACAATGTAAGGACAGTGTCATGTCAAGGACAACACCTGGTATTCCTTCTTTGGTGTCAACAAGGCGACCTTCATCATCACCTCAGTGTGATTTGAAAGTATTGCTTCCTGAAGAAGATAATCAAAGTCCCTGTGGTTTACATCATTCAGAGCACACTTTCTCCACTGTTGATGTACTTCCCAAAGGTGAGATATTGTTACAGTTCCTCTAGTTATACATCAACTTTTCTTCTCAAAGGCAATATTGTATAAACCACTAATAAGATAGATCTCTTATGGTACAGATTCACTTAATGTCTGCCATTTAAAACTGTTGGTGAGGGCTGGAGAAGATGACTTAGTTGTTAAGGTGCTTGTCTGTGAAGCCTAAGGTTCCAGGTTTGATTCTCCAGATCCCATGTAAGCCAGATACACATGCATCTGGAGTTGGTTTGCATTGGCTAGATAGAGGCCCTGGCCTGCCCATTTTCTCCTTCTTTCTCCTTCTCTTTCTCTCTGTCTAATAAATAAATTAAAAACTGAAGAAAATGTTTAAAACAGCTGGTGAAAATTTTAATTTAAAAGCAAATATTCTGACAAATGTCAGCTCCACAGTAGCCTAGCACCATTAGTCTGGAAAGAGGTTAAAAGTGAGCAGGCCTTGGGCTGGAGAGACGGCTTAGCAGTTAAAGTGCTTGCCTGCAAAGCTTAAGGACCCATGTTTGACTCTCCAGCTCCCACATAAGCCACACCTACAGAGATAAGGCAAGCACAAAGTCACACATGGCCCTTAGGTGGCACAGGTGTCTGGGGTTTGATTGCAGTGGCTGAGACCCTGGTATGCCAATTCTGTCTGTCTCTCTCTCTCTAAAAAAAAAGGGAGCAGGCCTAAGAAGACTTACTTACTTTCTTTTCCTTTAAAAAAAAATATTTTATTTATTTGAGAGAGAGAAAAAAGGAGAGGCAGATATAGAGAAAAAGAAAATGGGTGCACCAGGGCCTTTAGCTACTGCAAACGAACTCCTGACACATGCACCCCTTGTGCACCTGGCTTACATGGGTCCTGTGGAATTGATCTGGGGGTCCTTAGCCTTCGCAGGCAAACACCTTCACTGCTGAGCTATTTTACCAGCCCAAGAAAATTTTCTGGGTTTTTTTTTTTTTTTTTTTGTAATTTATTTATTTATTTGAGAGAGGAAGAGGCAGATAGATGGGAAAGGGAGGAATGGGCACACCAGGGCATCCAGCCATTGCACATGAACTCCAAACACACATGCCCCCCTTGTACATCTGGCTTCCATGAGACCTGGGGAATTGAACTGGGGTCTTTGGCTTTGTAGGTAAGCGCCTTAACCGCTAAGCCATCTCTCCAGCCCCCAAGAAGATTTTCTTAATATTTTAATTTATAATTTGAAATTACCATATATTTAAATTAAATTTTTTTGTCCTTTTCTTTTCATGAGTATGAAAATTATGGATCTAGATAAGTGTAGTCACTCTTTCAAGATCATAACCAATTAGTGGTAAAGCAAAAGTTTGAACTTGGACAATGATTTACTAAGAAGAAATGGTGGTGCTTATGTTTTATTTGGAATTCCCAAATGATAATTCTGCAACATAATCTGTGGCACTTACACGTTTGTTAGAGGTTGCTCAGCAATTTAGGCAGATTCCTGTAAAGCCTAACACCCAGGTTCAATTAATTCCCCAGTACCCATCTAAAGCTAGACGCACAAAGTGGTCCATGCATCTGAAATTAGTTTGTAGTGGATAGAGGCCCTAGTGTGCCCATTCTTTCCTTCTCTGTTTCTTTCTGCCTATAAATAAATAAATATATTTAAACAGAGTTTAGAGTTATTTTGTCTTTGTGCAATCATACACAGCCTAACAGCTTGTAAATAGGTATCCTTAGCAGTTGTCACTATTTGAGTTCATTTTTCTAAAAATACTTATTTTCAGTATTCTATCTTTATTTATTTGAGAGAGAGTAGGAGACAGAGAGTTAGGATGGTTAAGCCAGAGCCTCCAGCTGCTGCAAATGATCTCCAAATACATGCACCACCTTGTACATCTGGCTTACATGGGTTTTGGAGAATCAAACCTGGTCCTTTGGTTTTGCAGGCAAATGTCTTAACTGCTAAACCATCCTTCTAACCCACTTCTAAAAATATTAATGACTATACTATTGGCTTTACTAGTACTGAAGCCAAGTGACTTCTCAGTAGTATGTATTTTCCAAATATTCGAATGTAAAATATGACTCTGAATACTCTTAATCATTTTTAGTTCATGTTTTGCCAGCATAGACTATTAATATTATAAGGATTTGAATAGAGCAGATTTTTAGAAATGCTCTCTTGAAACAGCTTTATTTCTAACTAGTTAATTGTTATTACTACTTATTTTTGGATTTTATTTTCATTTATTTTGTAGAAAGCCATCACCACACAGACCAAAGTTCCAGTTCTCTAGTGAGTGAAATGAAAATTACCCTCTCTACCAGCCCCAGAAGGGAGACACCATCTCTCAGCAATGTGACTGAACGGAAGAAGCGTGGCTCTTCTTGGGAGTCAAAGAATCCTACTGAAGACACTCCCAGTGTGACAGATTTAAATCACCAACAGATTTCAAATTCAGGGTTAAATTGGAATAATGAGATAAATGCTTGTACAAATGAAAAAAATGGTAGCCTTCACAGAGATGGGCAGTGCTTTCCTGCCTTACCTTCTATGTCTGCCTATGACCCTGATGCAGAGAACATAATTGATGTTCAGAGTTCTGATAACTTTCAGCTGCAAAAAACTGTGCATGAACCTGCTGACATGGATTTAACTGCCAGCGATGCAAGCAAAATTATTGCGGTTTCAAAAGGCATTAAACATAGAAGTAAGAAAAAGGCAAATTGTGGAATGGAAACTTTGAGGAAAGTGAAAGATCCAAGCTCTGAAAAAAAGAGAGAAAGAGCAAAGAGAAAATGTAAAAATAATAGTTCAGATGAGGATAATAAGGAAAAGACTGAAAATGGACCAGAAGGAAGGCCCATTGTCATAGATGACAAAAGAGATTCAGAAGGTCCAAATTTTATTTTCAATACTGAACAGTTGACTCAAGCCAACACACTGAAGAAAATAACCCTTCAGAATGGCTTTGATCAAGATGACAAACAAAATGTACAGTTTAATAAAAGTAAACCAGTACATATAGCAAATGAGCAAGATGAAACATACTGTTTCTCCCAAGTTTCAGATCAATTCCTTCAAGAGAGTCAATTTGATATGTGTCAGAATTCCCTAACATGTAATAATAAAAGTAAAGTTTCTAGACAGACATTTGTGATTCATAAGTTAGAAAAAGATAGCCTATTCTCAAACCCTAAGGATAAAGACACTATTTCTGAAGACCCAGAAGTTCCAAATGAATTTCCAACAGCTGATCTCTCTGCTAGAGACAGTGAGAATTTACATGAGACCCAGAAGATGCTGGATTTAAAAAAATATGCCACTGTTACTCAGCCTGCTCTACAAAATACATCCAAAGTAACTAAGCTTAAGCAGAAAATAAGTCGGAGGACAAAAATAATTTCTAAAACAAACCAAATGTATGAGGACAATGATGAAAATGTGCATGGATCAGAGAAGGGTAACATTTTTCACCAACCCCAAGAGAGTAAAGTGACTGTCTCTGGAGACACAGAAGTTTCCAGGGAGTTTCAAATACCTGTTCTTTTCACAACAGAGCATGGAAATTTACGTGAGTGTGGGACCCAGAATGGCTTGGGTTTGCAAAATCAGATCTCTGACACGTACCCTGTTCAGCAAAATGAGTCAAAAATCAGTAAGAACTTTAGGCAGAAAGTAAATCGGAAGACAGAAATAATATCTGAGGCAAATCATTTCAATAATGACAAAAGTATGCATTTCTCAGAAAAGGACAACTCTTTCTACCTACTAAATGATAAAGTTATCCTTGGAAACCTAAACGATGCCAGTGATTTTCAAACTCCTGCTCTTTGTACCGAAGATAATGGAAAGCTCTGTGATTACAAGACTCATACTGTTTGTGGGATAAAAACCCATGCTTATGATTGTCAAAATGATTCAAAAATCGATCAAAAGCTTAGACAAAAGGTGCGTCAAAAGACAGAAATAATTTCGGTAGTCAACCAGATATATGAGAATGATGATAGAGGCGTACATGACCTACAAGAAGACAACTTTTCTTTAACCAGAGAAGATAGAGAAACTTGGTCAGAAAAACCTGCACATGAATTTCAAACTGCTGACCTTCCCACCAAATATGGGGATTTATGTGATCAGAAGGCCCAAAATGTTTTGGATTTGCAAAAGCATGTTACTAGTATGCAACTTACTCAACCAGACGTATCAAAGTTAAATAAGCTTAGGCCGAAAGCTAGTATGACAAAAATCATTTCTGAAATGAACCACATATATGAAGATACCGATGTTGTGAATGGGCAAAACTATACAAATGATCCTGATTTTAAAATAAACAAATCTAAACAAAAACTTGAATGCCAAGACATTATCAGTGGATACTATATGGAAATGAATAATTATGAAAATCGTGATCAAGTTCCAGATCCTCACAAACTAGTTAAAAAACGAAGGCAAAGGTCATCAAGTAGAGCAAAGAACAGTTTGGTAAAAGATAAAAACAGACCCAGTTTTCAGTTACCAGATTCTTCAAAGGCGCCCATCTCCTTCGGATCCAGCTTAAAACATGTCACTAATTATTCAGATTCTAATGCTGAAAACAACATTAAACACCCAAAGAACCAGAAGCGAAAAACTGTAACTTTGAATACAAAACGAGATGCCCTGTGCTTGGAAGAGGTAAAAGAAGGAAACTGCCCAGCCAAAAAAGTTAGTAAAGTGACATCCAAATCAAAATCAAGGAAGACCCTCTTTGAGCTCTCTTCAGTTGCCCTTCCGGAGCTAATACCTGACACCATTCACAAACAGTCACTTGACTCTGGACAAACTGATAAGGAAAACTATCTGGAGAATGATAAAATTGTGAAAATGAAGCCAGACCATTGCACAAAGGTGGTTAAGCCTTTATCTCAGATCTGTTCGCCTAACATACAAAATTCTTCCTTTGACAGTATATGTGAGAGCTTAATACCTTTGGGTATTACTTCTAATAAAAACTGGATGATAGAAGAAAAATTTGCCCTAGTGAGCTCACCCATCTTTCAAGTAAATGATGTTGAGCATGAGAAGATAAAAGAGGGGAATCGTAAAGTCAAGCGGAGAACACAAATCTCAGAAATAGGTAAGTCAACATCTAAAATGATCACACTTTAGAATTGTGTATCTTTAACTAACAATGTGCTTTCTGTTAAAATGAGTGTTTTTGGAATTTTAAAAGTGTAGAGCTTTATATTATGGTCTATAGGAGCAGCATGAAGAAATTACAGTATTTTGAGTTTGTAATAGGGCATCTTGGACATTTGTAACCTAAAAAAACAAACATTAATGAGGCCTTTACCACAAAGTTATCTAATGGCTTTAAGTAGATAACTTCCTTTGTCATGCATTTGAAGGAAATTGAGTGTTTTAAATGCATGAAGAAGAAATTGCACTATTTTTATCCTATCAACGACCATACATATCAAGACCATTTGAGTGGTGGGATTGTCCATCAATTAGCATTTATTTATTATGATCAAAGCAACATTGAGACCAACTCCTATCCTCAGACAGATGTAACAAACATGCTATGGTGTTAAATCTATCAATAAGAGCAGACAAATTATGCTAACAATATGTGAGAAAGTTTGATTAAAAGAAGCTGTTTAGTAAGACTTACTATTAGTATTTACTTTTAATTTTCCTCTTTTTATTAAAATAATACTTATAGAAAACCAGAAACAAAGAAAACAGTATAAAGAACAACTGTGGTCACACATTTGTCATATGCATATAGACTTGAATACATGAATCCTTAGTCCATATTTGAAATCTTACTTTGTATAACATTAGCTTTTTCCCCAGTTTTCCTGTAACATCTGATCTTAATGATAATCCTTTGTCATTAATAGTATTTATAACATTTTGTAAGATTAGAAATTTCTATTCCAAAATTTTTCTACATAGAACCAACATTTCAATAGATGTCTATAGAACACTAGAATTGTGATGGATGTGGCTTATCCAGGCAGAAGGCATACTGGGCAAAAGGAGTACAAGGGTCAGGACTGGGGACCATCTTTCCATTTTTTTCCTCATTGTGCCTTTCACAGAGTAAGTGACCAGTGCTGTGTGCATGCAATCATTGCTATGGTTCTGTGAATGGAATTGAGCCATGAAGAGCTTTTGTTATCCTATAAGTGATTTCAGAGTAAAATGATGCAGACTTCTTGAATGATTTGTCTTAAATTTTATGTTCTTTTCCTCTCCACAACTGAATTATAAGTTAAGTCATTCACAAACCACAAAATCCCTTGTTTATTTCCATATCTCTATTTTACAAATATTTTGAAATTTTTCTTTTCAGGTAGTAGAATGTTCAAGGACTTGACAGATACCACTTTTGTTTCAAGTAACACTGCTAAGTTTGACACTGAGTTAGAAGACCCACCTCCAGAGCTGGGAAGAAGAAAAAGAAAGTGTGCGCCTGTCAATTTAAAAGAGCCAAGTCTTGCAAGGCAAGTATTTCAGTAATTTCAATATGCTGTTATCAAATAGCTGCTTTTTTGAACATTCCTGCCTGAGTTGATATTTGAACACTCACATACACATTGTTGACATGTGACACCCACAGTATGATCTTGTAGAAATGAAGAAATGTGTGTTCTTGAAATAGGCATTTTCTTTCTTTTTCTTTTTGGTCTGGATTTAAATTGGTTTTAGTTTTGTTTAGTTCCCGTTCTTCTTTTTCTTTTTTGTTTTTTTGAGGTAGGGTCTCACTCTAGCCCAGGCTGACCTGGCATTCACTATGTAGTCTCAGAGTGGCCTTGAACTCACAGCAATCCTCCTACCTCTGCCTCCCGAGTGCTGGGATAAAGGCATGTGCCACTATACCCGGCTTCTACTGTCATTTTTAAGCTACAACTTGGTAATTAAATTTTTTTTTTTAATTTTTATTAACATTTTCCATGATTGGTAATTAAATTTTTAACAATTTATTTATTGTTTCATACCTATTACCCACATTTATTTATTTTCTATCTTTTTGGTTTTTCAAGGTAGGATCTCTCTCTAGCTTAGGCTGACCTAGAATTCACTATGTAGTCTCAAGGTGGCCTCGAATTCACAATGATCCTCCTGCCTCTGTCTCCCGAGTCTGGGATTAAAGGTGTGTTCCACTACATCTGGCTTATTTCCTATCTTATTCCCTAGAAAATGTCAAAAAAGCCAAAGAAACAAAAACCAAACAAAACAATAACAACAACCACCAAAAAAAAAAAAAACAGCCCTTCTTGACTTTATCCATCCTTCAGGTTCCATAATTATCAATATTTTGTCATACTTGCTTCGTTTAATTGTATTTTTAAAGCAAATTCCTTATACGAAGTGATTTCATTTCTCAAACACTTTTATTTGTGTCTCTGAAAGTTTAGAATTTCAGGGGCTAAGGACACAGCTCAGCAGTTAAAGGCACTTGTTTGCAAGCCTGTTGGCATGAGTTCAATTTCCCAGCACCTACATAAAGCCAGACTAAAGTGGTACATGCACCTGAAGTCCTCTGGCAATAGGTGGTGGAACCAGGAGCATGAACAACAAAGGAGAACCCTATCTCAAGGGAGGGCTAAGCATTCAGAACACATGAACTTATGGGGGACATCTGATTCAAACCACCATATTCACTATTTTCCAAAGCAGTTTCTGGGGAATTAGAACCAAATGCTTGGTACGTTTGACATGTATATGTGTTCATGGGCATGTATGGCATTTTCATGTGTGTGAGAGTGTGGGTGGAGGTGTGCCACAGGCATACATACATGTGGAGATCGGAGGACATCTTTCCCGTTGTTTGTCCTCGTTATTCTATTTCCTTTCAGCCAGGTTTTTTTTTTTCTTTTTTTTTTTTTTTCCTTTCTCTTTCTCTCTCTGCATCTCGCCCTGATGCTCTTTGCCATCCGTCTCACTATCAGTGTGCTGGGATTTTAGAAGCCTGTCATAGCTTCTGGCTTTTTACATAGGGTCTAGGAAGGATTGAACTCAGGCTTGAACAGCAAGTGCTTTATCTATTGAGCCACTTCCCCAGCCCTTGCTTGACTTTTTTACTAACGTAATGGACGTGCCAGGTCTCTTGAGGTACTGCTTTACATTTTTCTGATGATAACAGTGTTGAATATCTTTTCATGTGGTTATTGACCACGTATATACCTTCTTTGGGAAAATATCTACTAGTCTTTGACACTCAGTTGGATTATTTGTCTTTTTGATGAGTTTTGAAATAAACTTTTTATATTGAACTAATTTTATGCATAGTGAAATGATATAAAAATAGTACAGAGCACTTGGCTACTATGATGGCTGCTGGGCCTTTTTTGCACTGTAAAATTTTTATCTTTTCCTTCATAAAGGATTTAGGAAGTTACTTGAATCTGTATAGCTTGTGACTCAAATGTTCATTTTATTAATTTTAGCATTCATTTTTAGATCTTGCTTGCAATGAGTACTATTGTGATGTTTAACTACTCCTGAATCTCTTATTGTTTTCCTTCTACTTTATTTGAAATTCTTTTGTAAAGATATACTGTCCATGCTTCCTTATTTATTATATTAGCACGAATTGATAACTATCTATTTTGTTCTCTACATAAAAAGCCAATATTGTCAATCTTTATTTCATTATTCAGCATTCTTGAACTTTGGTATTAGAAGTCCTTTCAGATTAGCTTCTGTTTATTTGACCAGACTTCATACTAGGACACAGCAACAGTTTCTGATTTTCAGGAGCTTGGCCTGCTATAGATTTCTGCAGTTTACTGAAAAAGAAAGTGTTCCTTTATGACCAGCTGATATCTCCAGCAATATGTGGCTATAAACACACATGTTTAAAAGGCAATTTGAAGACAAATCATATTCACTTAACAAAAGAATAGCAATTGCTTCTCCACTAGGGCCTATGACTGCCCTTGACATAGGCTTTTTCCCTGCTTACAGTACCAGATATAATCTTCCTCCCATTGACTAGATCTTAAATGCAAGCAGTTGGTTGCACTTATAACAGTTGTACCACTACTGCACTAGCAGACACATCTGGCTTCACATATTGCTACTGCAGCACTCAGGTTTCAGAACTGAACAGAATTGCCAGTTCCCCTTCTCCCCAGTAGCCTGCATAGCACCATGAAAGCTGCCAGCAGAGAGGTAGCATCTAGCTTTGTTGCAGTCTGATTTCTCCAGGCCTTGCAACCAAAACCTGCAGTGCCTTCAGCAATAGGGTCTTACTATCTAGTTCTAGCATATAGCCAAGAGTACTGGCAATAGCCTTATGGTTTATGTACCCTCAAGGGCCTCTTTGGTCCTCAACTCATGGAGAACTAGCCAAACCCTGGCTCCTGGGAGTGCCCTTTTCCCACTCATGCATGGTACCTTTGTTCAAACGCTTCAACTGTCTTTTTTTTTTTTTTTTTTTTCCTATTCCAGGTGGTTTTCCAAATCTGTAGCAGACCCAAGGGCTGGCATTATATATTGGAAACTTTTTACAGAGGGTGGGCTGGCATTCTGAAGGCCCATTGCTATCTACTCTAAATAATAGTGTATACTGGGCAGCTAAGAGGATACTAAACAATTGCAGTATAAAATAATCTCATCTTGTATCAGTTTTGTTAAAAGATCATTGTAGGGTGCAATGATATGTATGGGGGATACTATTCCATCTTACCTTAGGGTATGCTGCCTTTATCTCAAGGACAGATGGGTAGTTTATATGACTCAGTTTCTGTGCTCCCATGGCCCTCAAACTAATTCTATCTCCATGTATCCTGTAAGGGGCTCTTTCAAGCTCTTGATTGAAAGTGTTTCTCAATTCAAGTAATGCACATGCTGAATATTCAATTAATGTCATTTTTTTTTCAAATACTGGGCCATTATTAAAGCCCTCATCTGCATGCGGAATCATGGGATTTCCCAGTCTTCTGTATTGAAAGTCAGACCTGAGAGGTATTGTCTGTCACATCTGCATGTTCTCTTCCCCTTATTTGATTCTTCCAATGGTTTCCAAATTTCTAATCCCGAGAAGGGCTTTTTGGCACAGTCATTCCTTTACACCCTGGCAGCTGCATGAAAATGCAAGGCTAAGACCTCTTTCTCGTCCTCCCTTTCTTTCCACAGTTCCTGCCAAATCAGAAGTTAATGCAGTGGATAGAACGCACAGTAACTTTTTCCCATTGTAATTCTTCCTGTACTTCAGCAAGTTCTTTCTAGAAAGAGCTCAGCCTCCATTGGATGTCTCATCACCCACATCAAATCCCGTGCAATTGACGCCACAACCTGTTCATAATCCCATCCTGTGTGCACTTGCTTTCAGGGGTAGCAATATAGTCTTGAGTCCATCAGCCATTTTGAGAGCATCTCTGTAGGAAGGCAGCGTATGTGCCTCATAGAAGACAAACAGTGCGGGATTCTCCCCAGGGATATGCTACTCTTAGGTGGCTTGGCTTCTGTTTGCTCTCACCACCCACTGCGGGGAGCATGCAACCAGCACCAGGGCAGGGAAGCACATCTTCCCATACTGCATGGGGAAAGGTGGTCATGCTGCAGTTATAACCACTCCTTAGCTGGGTTCAGCTTGGTGAACCAGGGAGTTTATTGTGGTTACTTACAGGAACATAGGTGTAGAATTGACGAAAAGGGCACATGCAACTCCAAAACAGCTTAAATTTTTTTATTTTTATTTATTTGAAAGTGACACACAGAGAGAGAGAGAGAGAGAGAGAGAGAGAGAGAATGGGCGCGCCAGGGCCTCCAGCCACTGCAAACGAACTCCAGATGCCTGCGCCCCCTTGTGCATCTGGCTAACATGGGTTGTGGGGAATCAAGGCTCGAACCGGGGTCCTTAGGCTTCACTGGCAAGCGCTTAACTGCTAAGCCATCTCTCCAGCCCTAAGGCAGCTTCTTTATCAAAGAGCCATCCTAGAGCTCCCTGAACAACTTGCAGTCAGCTCAGACCACTGGTCTCTTCTCCCCCGCAACGGTTACTGCTTATATAACTTTGGGGGATGACTTTGTGAACATTTCATTTATTTACTGAGTGTTAGGAGCTTCCATTCTCAGAGGAATTAAGAGGAAATAGCTTTCAGCCATTAGGGATAATTAGCCTTTGTGGTATATGTTGCCAATCTGTTTTTCATATATCAGTTGTCTTTTGACTGGTTAAGTCATGTAAAGTTTTTAGTTTTATATAGTTAAATTGGTCAATTATTGGCTTACCCTTCAATAATTTTGATCCATAATGGGAAAACTTTTCTTATGTTGAGTTTACCTTGTATTTCTAGTCTAAATTCTGCTTGGTCATGGTATATGTTCTTTCTTTCTTCCTTGCTTCCTTCCTTCTTTTCTTTTCTTTCTTTCTTTCCTTCGTTTATTCAAGGTAGGGTCTCACTCTGGCCCAGGCTGAACTGGAATTAACTATGTAGTCTCAGGGTGGCCTCAAACACATGGCGATCCTCCTACCTCTGCTTCCCAAGTGCTGGGATTAAAGGCGTGCACCACTACGCCTCGCTTGTTGTGTGTGTGTGTGTGTATTTTTAAAGCATGTGCCACCATGCCTGGCTCACCTTGAACCATTCTTTTATTTATTTATTTGTTTGTTTGTTTGACAGAGAAAGAGGGAGGGAGAGAGAAAATGGGCACGCCAGGGCTTCCAGCCACTGCAAACGAACTCCAGATGCGTGTGCCCCTTGTGCATCTGGCTAACTTGGGTCCTGGGGAATAGAATTTGGGTCCTTTGGCTTTGCAGGCAAATGTCTTAACTGCTAAGCCACCCCTCCAGCCCGGTATATGTTTTTTAATAATGTCTTGTTGATTTATGTTTTTTAAAACATTTTGTTTAGAATTTTAATTTCTATGTCTGTTTATAGCTAATACAGGTCTATAGTTTTTCTTCTTTGATTTGTTTTTATCTATCACAGCTGTGGTATTATACTTTCTTCATTAAAAGAATCAGGAAGTTCTTCAGTTGTAGTTTTTGAAATAATCTGCAGTGTGTTAGAACTATGTAGTCTAAAAATTCTTTTTTTTTAAAGTTGACACAACCATGCATGGTGGTGCACTCTTTTTTTAAAAATATATTTTGTTCATTTTTATTTATATATTTGAGAGTGAGAGAGAGAGAGAAAGAGGCAGATAGAGAGAGAGAGAGATAAGAGAGAATGGGCACACCAGGGCCTCCAGCCACTGCAAACAAACTCCAGACGGGTGCGCACAGGCAAGTGCTTAACTGCTAAGCCATCTCTCCAGCCCTAAAAATTCTTGTTAAAATCCCTGCCTAATATTGTATGGATGTGAAGGATTGGAGAGGGTTGGGTTTTGTTTATGTTTATAGAATAATTCCCTAATATCTTATTTCCTTTATGAAAAATGTTCTGTTGGGACTGGGGGTGGCTCAGCAGCTTGCAAGGCCTGCCAGGTTAAATTCCCCAGTACCCACTAAAGCTGGATGCAAACTGCTCTTACCAAGAGACAGAGCCAGGAGAATTTGAGGTCAGCTAATCAGACACTTTGTAGTCTGGCAGTTGTCAGGACAACCCTCTGTCTCCAAGAAGGTGGAATTTACGCACCTTGAATTGTCCTCTGACCACCACACTTACGCTGTGGCACATGTACCCATACACACAAATAAATAAATAAAAAATTTAAAAATCCAGGCATGGTGACACATGGCCTTGAATCTCAGCACCCAGGAGGCAGATATAGGAGGATCATTGTAAGTTCCAAGCCAACCTGAGACTACAGAGTGACTTCCACTTCAGCCTGGGCTAGAGTGAGGCCTTATGGGTGGGGGAGGAAAGAAAAATGGTGTACATCGTCTACATAAGTTTTTTTAATCAGATGGGGGTCAATTTCAGTCATTTGTATTTCCATTAAGAAATTATTTATATAGGGCTGGAGAGATGGCTTAGCGGTTAAGCGCTTGCCTGTGAAGCCTAAGGACCCCGGTTCAAGGCTCAGTTCCCCAGGTCTCACGTTAGCCAGATGCACAAGGGGGCGCATGCGTCTGGAGTTCGTTTGCAGTGGCTGGAAGCCCTGGCGCGCCCATTCTCTCTCTCTCCCTCTATCTGTCTTTCTCCCTGTGTCTGTCGCTCTCAAATAAATAAATAAATAAAAATGAACAAAAAAGGAAATCATTTATATAAATAGGCAAAAGTATCTCTTGTGCTTTTGCTTTCTTTGTGTGTGTGTGTGTTTGTGTTATATACCCATGTGTGCAGACGCATGCGCCCCCTTGTGCATCTGGCTAACGTGAGACCTGGGGAACCGAGCCTTGAACCGGGGTCCTTAGGCTTCACAGGCAAGCGCTTAACCGCTAAGCCATCTCTCCAGCCCTATAAAAAAATTTGTTTTCCTTCGTTGATCACCTAACTCTTCAGTTTTTAAAGTTGTGCTTTTGCTCTCTTTGTGTGTGTGTGTTTGTGTTACATACCCATGTGTGCAGACGCATGCGCCTTGTGTGTAGGGAGGCCAGAGGAGAGCATCTGCTGTCCTCTTCTGCCTGTTTCCTTCCTTGAGATGGAGTCTCTCACTGAATCTGGTGCTCTTGCTGTTTTTTGGTCAGACTGGCTGGCCAGTGAGCCCAGCAGTTCTATTGTCTCCACCTCTCTCAGCACTGAGGTTACATGCCCAGCTTTGTATGTGAATGCTGGTCACAGAGGCCAGGTCCTCATGCTTATGCATTAGCACACCCACCCCATGGAGCCATCTGGCCAGCCTGCTTTTTCTCTTTGGTTAATTTAGGGTAGTGTTTGTCTCTTTTGCCAACTGTTCAGCATATCAAAACTTTGCCACTTCCCAGAGCACAAGCTACTAGGTAGATCAGCCCTTTTGCTGACAAAATAATATTACCTGTAAAATATTAACAAAATAACTTGAATGTATCTATTAGAAATAAAAGCAGAAACCAAGAGAGGTAAGTGGAGCCTCAAACTACCTTTTGTATGAATGCAATTGTCTCGGTGAACGGGGGCATTGGATTCATACTCTTCTTATGAGGCCAGGGACAGAAAAGAAATCCTGGGCTTAGTTAAAATGAAGAGTCTACTAGTAGATCGCTTCCAATAAAGTTGAGCTATTCTCTCAGTAGACTAGCAAAGTAAAAATAACTTCTCAGTGGCGTTGTCAGCTCTGGGTAATAAATCTTATCTGGGACTTAGGAGTGAATATTCTGAGAATTCATACCAAAAATCAATCCCTCATGCAGATCTCATGATGCCTGGAAAGCACAGGAGACTTCAAGTCAAGGATTGGGTCTTAAGTAGTCCTTGAATTTAGTTCACATTGTCTTTAAGAAGCAAATATTTTTTCAGAGTCCTCCTTCACTGCAGACCTCAACACATCTTCCAAAGCTGAAGTTCCAAGGGAAATTAACAGCTGGATTACAGTAAAATAAAGCAAACAAAAAACAACATGTCACACACACTAGGGAACAGATTCCAGCAGAAACAACTAATAGCAGTATCAAGTAGAATATAAAGTGAGCATGTTCAATATTTCTATAAAAGACAGACTTCAGAATGAGTAAGGTGTTACATGAAAATATTGAGGCACAGAAAAGCACCTTCAGACCATAGGTGGTTGGTGGTCAGAACTACAAAGGAAAGCAGAGGCTGTCCAGTTCAAAGTACATGGCAAAGTATGCGGTTTAAGGAAACAGCTGCTGGCAATACTTTTCTTCTCTATCCCCAGCAAAAGCATTAGTTTGGAATTATTGTTAACCTTCCTTTTTTTCCCCACCTTTTGCAGGAAAATGAGAAGATGAGGTAGATACCTGGATTCTATTTTCTCCAAGTTTTCAAAAGTATGAATCAGAGTAAAAATGAAGACAGACCAGAAGATGAACCATTTGAGGACCAAGTTGTTTTGTTTTGTTTTCCTTTTTTGGCTGTTCATGGACCTGTTTTTTCCATTCTTCTTCTGAGATATGTGTGCATAAATAACTATATTGCAAATATTAAACTTTTGAAAGCATATTGGTCATCCTATAATTTATTTCCTTGTTAATTTGTTTCTACCTAATACCCTTATTCAATTATTATTAGCCTTTTAATAAAATAAAATAATAATGCATACTTTTGCATTGGTCATCTTGTATGTCAGGCTATCTTGTTTTGTTTACTGGAACTATTCAATATACATTAACATCTAAGTGTGTTTGAAAGTTACCACATACCCCAGCCAGTATGAGTTTTCTGTCATCATTGTTCTGTTTTCAGAAATACTGGTTAGGAGCTAACTTCTGTGCCTCTGTGGTTTATAATTTGATGGCTTGGGAGAATAGCTTTAAAAAAAAAAAAATCTTTTATTTTTTATGAATTTATTTTAGAGAGAGAAAGAGGCAGAGAGAAAGAGAATGGGTACGCCAGGGCCTCCAGCCTCTACAAATGAACTCCAGATGCATGTGTCACCTTGTGCCTCTGGCTTATGTGGGTCCTGGGTAGTTGAACCTGGGACCTTTGGCTTTGTCAGCAAGCACTTTAACCACTAAGCTATCTCTCCAGCCTGAGAATAGCTTTTTAAGCACTTCTGAATTTGGTTTTTATAATTTTATTTTAAAGATTACAAAGTGGTCCAGTAGTAAAAAATAAAGCCCTGGGGCTGGGGATGAATCAGGGGAGGGCTAGCTTAGCATGCAACAAGCCCTGGGTTTTTTCTCCAGTGCCACATCAAACCCCGTGTAGTGATACACGCCTGTAATCTCAGCACTCAGGAGGTAGTAGAAGCAGGAGGATCAGAAGTACAAAGTCAAGGTCATCTTTGATACAAAGCAAGTTAAAGCCAGCCTATGGTAAATGAAACATCCCAAAGTGGGGGAGGGAATAAGCTTAAGAAGAAAGGGGGCTGGCAAGATGGCTTAGTGGTTAAGAAATTTGCCTGTGAAGCCAAAGAACCCAAGTTAGTTCCCCAGGACCCATGTAAGACAGATGCCCAAGGTGGTGCTTGTGTCCAGAGTTCATTTACTGTGCTAAAGGCCCTGGCTTGCCTAATCTCCCTCTCTCTCAAGTAAAAGTGACAAAATAATAAATCCTACTCATATGAAGTCAACACACAGTTGATAGTCACACAATCGGTCCAGCTTTATCCAGCATAGACATAAAAGCTTTCTTGGACAACCTGTGGTCAATGAAGGGATGAACCAGTAGTGTACACCTCAGCAAACACTTCTGTACTTTTATAGGCTATCATCCTAGCTAGGACTAAAGTTTTAAGAGACTACTGCTGGGGAATAGGCTGACATTTCTGCTAAAATAGACCAACCACCTAACAAAATCACTTGAATAAATGCTGGGGGCTTTTTGAATAACATTTTATGCTGTGGTTAAGAGCTTGGTACCTTGATAATCTTTGATCAATTTCCTGAAGTATTTTAAAGCTGGACCTCCTGGAATTAGTATTCCTGGGATTGTATTTTTTGTTCCTGTTGTTTATTTCTGTCTTTTTTCCTTTTTATGAGATTTCCCTTTTTCCTTTCCCATGAAAATTATACTTCATATTTTACATAATCAGGCTTATATAAAACTTTTTCTTTTACTATTGGCAGAATTCAGTCACAGCAAGAAAACAGTTTCTTTTCCCAGGTTATGAAGCACCCATGGTTTAAATTTTCCTTACATCAAAATTTCTCATCTATGTGGAATTTGTTCTATTATTATAACATGAAGTGTGCATGTAATTTTTACCATTTCCTAAATGACTCCCATTAATGTAAAAAGTCCATATTATCCATTACTGATTTGAACTGCATGCACACAGAGACAAACGCACACATATTATCTCCATTTCCATGGTGCTTAAATTTTTTTATGATTATTTTTTCCTGTCTTGTCACCAGTATGGCATTTTATACCCAATACCATACTCAGTAAATTGTAGAGTAGGAAATTTTAATGTCTTCCTCATAGATTTTTTTTCAGTAATTTTATTCTTAGCTATTTTGATCTTTTAAGCAGTAGTATAGATGAAGGTTTTTTTCTTTTTGTTCTCTCTTCTGATTATTGTTTGAATGTTGGTTTCCATACTAATTACTAAACTAGTATTTATAGTCATTCTTTTCCGGACAAATTTCTTGCAACTCAAGCTATCTTGGGTTACACCCCCCCCCCCATTCTGTCATTAATGACAGTTCAGTTCTACTGGTTGCTCAAAGCCACTATTAAAAAACAGGAATCAGGGGCTGGAGAGATGGCTTAGCCGTTAAGCGCTTGCCTATGAAGCCTAAGGACCCCGGTTCTAGGCTCGGTTCCCCAGGTCCCACGTTAGCCAGATGCACAAGGGGGCGCACGCATCTGAAGTTCGTTTGCAGAGGCTGGAAGCCCTGGCACGCCCATCCTCTCCCTCTATCTGTCTTTCTCTCTGTGTCTGTTGCTCTCAAATAAATAAAAAAAAAATTGTTAAAAAAAAAAAAACCAGGAATCAGAAGGGAAGTCAGTTTGTTCAAAGGCCTAACCTTTGAGAAGATGGGGTACCCAACCTCCATCTTTAGCACTTTAGGAAGGCAGGAGGGGTGGTGGGTGCTGGGTGGTGGTCAGTGCTGCTTCCTGGTTGGATCTCCCTCTAGCCCAGGCCGACCACATATTCACTACATAGTCTCAGGCTGGCCTCAAACTCACAGCGATCCTCCTACCTCTGCCTCCTAAGTGCTAGGATTAAAGGTGTGCAGGTATCACCATGGCCTGGTTTGAGAATCTTTGAATACCAACTTTCGCCCTCTATGTCGGTCCCCATCATTCCTTAGATAATGTGTTGGCTTCATTTGCATCACTGAGAACAAAATACTTGACAGAATGCTTAAAGGTAGGAAAAATTTGCTTGGCTCAGAGTTTCAGCGGCTCAGTCCGTGTCTTCTGTGGCCTCGTCCGTTTGTGCACAACAGCATGGCAGTGGGAATATGTGGCAGGGAAAATTATTCCCCTTGCATCAGGCAGGAAACGGGAGCTAGCTGCAATCATGGAATAGCATTGAAAGGCACACCCGCCCGGGCCATATGCTCCTTTCTCCAGTTGGGAGCCAAAACGCTGGAAACAGAAAAGTAGAAGATAGGGGATGGGAGGGGCTGGCCAACAGGTACAATCTATTCCACAGTAGGGTGAATCCATTTAACATTGTATATCTCGAAGCAGCTGGAAGGAGCTTTTTGAATGTACTCATCATAAGGAAATGGTAAAATTACAAGGGGATAGGTATGTTCATTACTCTGTTTTGATTATTACACAATGTATGTAGGAGTGAAAACATGACATTACACTCCACAAATGTGTACAATTACTGTCGGTCAACCAATAGGTTAAAAAAGGAAACGATGGGGCTGGAGAGATGGCTTAGCGGTTAAGGCGCTTGCCTGTGAAGCCTAAGGACCCAGGTTTGATTCTCCAGGTCCCACGTTAGCCAGATACACATCGTGGCACATGCATTTGGAGTTCATTTGCAGTGGCTAGAAGCCCTGGCGCTCCCTTCTCTCCCTCCCTCCCTTCTCTCTGTCCCTCTGTATCTAATGAATAAATAATGATAGAAAATATTTTAGAAAAGCGAAACAAAAATGGGAGGTGAGGATCCTTCTAGATTCACAAAGGTTAATCGTAAAAAGCCTTCTTTGGACCCTGGGAAAAAGTAATGTGACTAAGAAAATGCATATGTGTACCACCGCTTGATGTCTACTGAAGGATTTAGGGTAAACTAATGTCTGAGAATTTCGGAAAAGAAAGGGAGTGTTAAACTGCTAAAGCTCCTTTGAGTAGGGAGATGCTCTTCTCTTTCAGGTAAAAATTTTTGGAAAATTTCACAATACAAATTTCTGTTCACATAAATGAAATGATACAGGAAAGTGTATTAAGAGAAAAGTCTGAAGGGTAGTTTGCTCTCTTTTGAGGTTTTGAAAGTTTTTATAATGTAGATTCCAAAAAAATGTGAGGGTAAAGTGGCAATTTCTGAGTGATTTTCAGCTTTATACTTTTGAGTATAGATAAGTATTTTCCAAGTTAAAAAAAAAAAGTTTCCATGAAGTTTTACATCTCTTGATAGTTGCCAGAGACAGCCTGTACTTAATTACTGGCTAAATTGTCAAGAGTGATAAATCAGAGTGATAAACCACGTTTTGTTTTTTGTTTTTTTTTGAAAAATTCTATGGGGGGGGGCTCTTGATTTAAAAACTAGACTTACGAATAATGATTTCTGGTTTTTAGACCACACTCAAGAGTCTTAGGCTTGTTTAGTCAGACATGCGCTCTTCCAGGGAGCTAAATTCCCAACTCTGGATAATGCTCTCTAGAGCTGAAAAATAACGTCGTAAAGCCATTCGTTGTCCTTAAGCTTCTTTCCCGCAGACTTGCAGTAATAGAGGAACTTAATTTGCTTTAAGAGTATGGAACTCCTGGGCATGTAGCGAGTGACCGAGTGATGCTCTGGGTACCATGCCCAGCACAGAAAACGAAAGCAGAAATGAGCTGCCGTGGTGGAGGGGAGGGGAGGGAGCCTAGCTGGAAAGTGGCTTGATAAAATCTTGGGTACCACAGCATCTAAGAGCCAAGAGAGGATGGCACCCACGCTCCGCGACCCAACCGGGCAAGGCCAGGGACGCAATTCCATCTATGGCAAACAATTTCGGTCCGCCCCGCGCGCCCGCGCCGTCCACACGCGCTAATAACAATCATCAGGGCAGAGTTTGTCCAAGCAGCTGAACTTCCAGAACTTTCTAGCCAGTGGGTGGACTGCGGGCTCTGACAAGCTCCGTCCCGCCCCGCCCTGCCATCGGAGACTTAGTCCGGCTGCCCTGCCCGGGTCGGCCGGCCGTGAGCCTTCGCCGCCGCTGCGCCCCGGTCGGCCCCAGCCATGGCCCTGGTCCCGGAGCTGCTCTTCTACGTGAACGGCCGCAAGGTGAGCGCGTGGGCATGGGCATGGGCATGGGCATGGGGATGGGTTTGGGGAAGGGCGGCCCGCATCTCGAGCCCGGGCCCCTCGTCCTTTCCAAAGCGCCAAAGGACGCGCGGCTGCCTTTAGGTCGCCACTTGCGCATCCTCACGGGTGAAAGAAACATTTCAGGGGCTGCCCCGCAATCTTCGCTCCTTGCTCTCGCTATCCTTGTCCTTCCGCGGCTCAAGAGTCTGATAAGCAGCTCCCCCCCACCCCCCCCACCTGCACCCTCCGCAAACAAAAAGGGAAAAAGTGTTACTCCTACCAGTCTAGGCCAACGCTTCCAAACTTTTCCCTCCCTCCCAACGCCAGCGGACTACATCTTCCAGCAGACTGAATCTACAGCCTCAACCCAGCTGCGCAGGATGAGCACTAAACAATGTCCAACGGGGACAGGATCCCAGGCCTATTTCAAGCCACCCTTGGGCTTTCGTACATTAAAAAAAAAAGTGACACTTGAAAGTCACAGCAGGTGTTTACCAAATCCAGGCTCTGGAGACCCCAGGGTCCTCTGCTGAAAGTGGCTTCTGTCCTCTGCTTCTGAAGACCTCGGATCAGGCAAAAGCTTGTGGCCGAGGAGTAGCAAAGGCTCCTGGGCGGTCTTTAAAATACCCCCCCCCCCCGGGTATGGGTGTGGGTGCTGCCTGCTCTGAGCGTTCTCAGGACACTGGTAAGCATGTTGAAGGGAGAACCGAGGCAAAAAGGCAAGGGGGCTGCGGGGCTGCTCTCCACGACGCCCATGCGGAGCAGGGGGTCCTCACTCTTTCTACTAAGGCTCTATCTCAAAAAAGCTAAGAAAGATTTAGCATCAAGCCCCTCACATGTAAGGCCTGTTCTGATCTCCCAAGTTGTACAAGCCCCTAGAATGAGAAGAGAAGAGAAGAGAAGAGAAGAGAAGAGAAGAGAAGAGAAGAGAAGAGAAGAGAAGAGAAGAGAAGAGAGAGAAGAGAAGAGAAGAGAAGAGAAGAGAAGAGAAGAGAAGAGAAGAGAAGAGAAGAGAAGAATTAAATTTAAAAACCTGCTCCTAATGCCTGTGTTCTTCCTGGGATAAGATGAGCTTGTGTTTTCCATCAGTGATGGGCTCCCTTGGGCTCCCCTCACAGGATAGCTGTGAGGATGAACTAAGAAAACTAGGGTGAAGTGGCTGACTTTACAGTCAAGTTTTCTTCTTTTGTTTACCTGTGATAGAGTAAGCCTAACAGTGTGTCTTATTTAAATGAGAATTCAACTGCAGTTCTCTCGCTGAGCTAGCAGAACCTCTTAGAGGTTCACTCCCTTCCTAAAAGGGTGAAATGCCAATCACTTAAGCAAGGGTCGTCATGAGCATTATATCTGTGCATTTATTAAAAGCCTAACATATGTCAAACTATGTTTAGGCTTATGGGATAGAGCAGACCACAGCAATGACAGAGTCCCTGCTGATGACTTTACCCAGTGCTGGGGGAGAGCCAACAAGCATATTCATAAATGGAGACTGTGTAACATGAAGCAGCGACAGGTGCCGGTGTAAAAATGCAGCAAAGTGGCCTGGAGAGATGGCTTAGCAGTTAAGCCCTTGCTTGTGAGGCCTAAGGACCCTGGTTTGAGGCTCAATTCCCCAGTATCCACATAAGCCAGATGCACAAGGGGGCCCATGCATCTGGAGTTCCTTTGCAGTGGCTGGAAGTCCATTCTCTCTCTCTCTCCCCCCCCCTCCCTTTTTGTCGCTCTCAAATAAATTTAAAAAATGAAGCAAAGTAAGGGGACAGAGATGGAGAGGAAATGATGACGAAAGGAGATGGGTGTTTGGGCTGAGAGGATGACATTTGAGTAGTGTCTGGGATGAAGTAGGAACAAGCCAAGCAAACATCTTTGTAAAGAGTATTTCAGTCAGAAAATTCCAGAGGAAGTAGTGCTTCTGTGGTCTTAGGGAATAGATTGGTAGGGCTAGAGACATGGCCAGGAGCCAGAATACAGCTTCACAGCAAGGTGATGGTAAGGTTTACTTCAATAAGGCAACAAGCATTCTGAATCTGCAATCTTCCCCTCCCTCCCTCCCTCCCTCCCTCCCTCCCTCCCTCCCTCCCTCTTTCCCTCCGCTTCCAAGCAAACTACATTGGGAGTATTAGTATAATGCACAACACCAGCTTATGCTCTATTGATTTTATTTTATTTGTTTGAGGTAGGGTCTCACTCTAGCCCAGGCTAACCTGAAATTCACTATGTAGTCTGAGGGTGGCCTTGAACTCTTGGTGATCCTCCTCCCTCTGCTTCCTGAGTTCTGGGATTGAAGGAGTGCACCACCATGCCCAGCTTCTATTGATTATTACGAATAAACATACCCACTTTTTCTGGGGACCAAATGTCAGGCAAGTGTATGTAAAGTACACAATAGAAATACCAATTTCGGTTTTGAAATTACCTCATTGAAGAAATTCACGTCACCCCTTTCCTACTCTCTTCCTAACTCTTTGACATGTGTTCTCCGGTACTGGCAACAAGCCTGATTGCTGCATGAATAGGGACTATTTACAAAAGTATGAGAGAAACCACAGAGAGAAGTGACTTCAAAGTCAGACAAGACCTCTGGAATTCAAAATCTGCCTTTGAAAGGAACCTGGAAACCTGTTAGAAAATTCTGATAACTGGCTTGCCTCTGGTCTGTCATTGTGCAAATATCCCCAGGGCATCAAGACAGAAGCTAAGGGTCTGTCTGGAAGCAAGTGGTCAGAGCCCTCGCTAAAGGGAGATCTCATACTCCACTACAGGGGCCGTGGAAGAAGAGGAGGCCAGTTACCATAGGTTTGAGAAAGGAAGAGCCAATCAATATTCAAGCCTACCATCGACCCAGCTTTCTAAGCTCCACTTACAAACCTACATAAGGCATGAAGCCTGGAGACCAAAGCAGTGGATCCCACAAGTCTACTCTGCCCCCAGGGAGCCTTAGGCAAGGCTTTTACTATCTCCAAGCCTCTGTTTTCACCTCTGCAAAATGGAGCTGGTAGAAGTACAATTTCCTGTGAAACTGGGGTGAAAATTAAACTCCATAGAGCCTGATTAACAGGGTGAGACTATTATTCATGCCCAGACTAGTAGCAGTCTGCCTCCTTAGCAGAGCCAGAACCTGCCCAGAAGCCTCAAGAGGACTGAGGTGTAGCCAGAGGCAGCAGCGGTCCTTGCCTGCTGTTTATGGAGGAATTTAGAAAGAACTGTCAGCTGGTGGCATAGCTTAGTGTTTCCTGGGGTCCTTGGAAGAGAGGACATTGCAGGGCTGCTCGAATGGCTGCAGTAGCTCAGGGTAGACTCAGCTGAGCCAGGAAGAAGTGTCAGGTGAGAGAGAAGCAGGAGTGTCCCAGTGACCGTCCCTGGCTGCCTCCTCTGCTGGAAGGCTGCTTCCTACTAACTGTGCCCCCCATGGGCCCACAGTCCCTCACCTCTGCCTGTTGCCCTGCTGCGTTCACAGGCACTTCTTTCCTTCCCAGACGCTTCTTTCCCTCCCAGACTTTGTTTTCCCCTTTCCCTTCCTCCCTTTCTTTCTTTGTTCCTCCTGTGCTTCTTAGATCTGGCAGAGCCTCATGTGGTGTGAACCTGGGCTCTCTCGGAAGATCGGGGCGGGGGTGGGGGCGGGGGGATGGGAGGGAGACAGAGGGCAGATTCACAGCCCCCAAGGCTATGCTGAGATGGGCACGTACAGTGCCTGTACCCTACTTCTACCTCAGGGCAGCTGGGCTCTTCTGGGCCATCTTCCCAGGCCAGAGCCAGTGAGAAGAATTCCCTTTGCTACTGTTCCACACCCCAGCCACCAGGTTAGCTCTGAACCCCTGCTTTCCTCTGGCCTTCCAGGACACAATGCTTACTCTATTCCTTCTCCCACACCCCTCTCCCATGCAAGCCACCCACCAAACCAAGAAAAACAAATGTATTTCAAGCCAGTACCATTTGAATCAGATACTAATCTGAAACATTTGTGGGAACATGTATATCAAATAAATAAAAATAAATAAATACAAGGTATCTTTCTTTTCCTTCCTAAAAACATGTGACTATTTTTCCATCTATTTTAATTAAAATCCCTCCAGCTTAATGCTATTCTTTACTTTGTAGGCCATTCACTTTTTGTAAGTCCATCTGTGCATCCACTGTGTGTATTAATGCATGTAATAAACTTAAAGCTAGTAGTTGCTTGAAACAAGACGCACGTCGGTTTCCCTATTGTAGAGGGAGAAATTGTGAGGATGGTCCGGAAGCTTCTTCACGTTTTCTGGAATATCCTCTCCTGCCGTTACTGTGTTTCTGCCTTGTGTAAGGTGGCTGTTGGAGTTGTAGCCACTTCATCATGCAGGGACACAGCCAACAGTTTGCCAGGTCATTCCTCCCTCTTTGGAGTTCTCATAGCAGATTGGGTATACCAGGTTCAAGTTATTCATTGCATTAGTTGACGCTGATTTTGCCCCTATGCTAGACCTTCTGCTCTGAGCTCTGTGTTTGAAAACAAAGCACAACAGAAGGTGGTGGTTCTGGAGAATGAAGGGAGGCTTGTCAGCTACACAAATGATTATGAAACATGGGCCACAACAGAGAGAGGACCTTGGACAGTGGAAAGTGGTTATTTAGGGAATGAAGTGGGGCAAGTTCTCCACAGAGGACATTGAATGCCATCGAGTGACAGGCAATGTAATCTGCCAAGTAAAGGGGAACAGAAGCAGTTGCGGCATGAAAGGATCCTGGAAAGCAAATGTGGTGGAAGTTAAAAGTCCATTGTGGGATTGGCCAGTTCTCCCGTGAGACCAGAGTTCAGGTGGTGCACATCAACTGGCAGGCGATGAGAGGGCAGTTTATCAAAGACACATTGCTAAAGAGTTTAACTTTTGGGCTGGAGGGATGACTTAGCAGTTAAGGTGCTTGCCTGTGAAGCCTGAGGACCTAGGTCAGATGCACGGGGTGGTGCATGTGACTGGAGTTCCTTTGCAGTGACTGGAGGCCCTGGAGCACCTATTTGTTCTCTCTCTAATAATTAATATATATATGTATCTATGTGTATATATATATTAATTATATATATATTTATATTTATACACACACACATACATACATACACACACACACACACACACACACACATATATATATATATATATATAGTTTTTTTTTTTTTTTGGCTTTAGAGGTCAAGTCTTGCTCTAGCTCAGGTTGATCTAGAATTAACTATGTAATCTCAAGGTAGCCTCAAACTTATGGTGATCCTCCTACACCTGGTTAAAAATAAATTTTTAAAAAAGAGTTCAAATTTCTTCTTGCATGCCAGGGACTCTAGTACAGCTTTCCCGAAGCCCAGCATGCTCACTAATGCAGCACACTTTCTGGTTCCTGTTCCAGAAGGTCTGATTCCAGAGAGCCGTGTTTCAGCACCTGGAGGATTCAGACCCAGGGTGCTCATACAGGGAGGGGTGTGAAGTGGCTGTTACAGGTGTTCAGACTCCAGGATGAAGGCTCCCGCTAATGGTGGCAGTGTGGTGAAAGGCATTTAGAGAATCCTTTCAAAAGTGCAAGTGGTAGTACTTGGTGACACTGGTTGCAATAGGTTGAAAGAAAATTAAAAATAGTAGTACGCGAGGCGAGGCTATGAGTCAGCATGGGGAAGAGAAGGGAAGAAGTAAGCTTACAAATTAAAATGAAAAGTTCCACTGACAGCCAGTTGAGGATACCCTATTTTCATATCTTACAGAACACGTGCGTGTGTGTCCATGCACATGCGTGCATGTGTGCATGTGTTATGAACTCTTTTCTTGGGGGAGGGGACTGATAAGTGCTTACTTCCCACAGGCAGGGCACCCATGACAGACTCAAGTCCAATTCCACAAAAGTTTATCCTGGCACACCAATTAATTTATTGGACCTCCTTATAGAGCATGGGTGAGGCGTACCAGGAGCATGAGACCCCAAAGCAGCTGTAGCATCGAAAGTCTCGGCCCAGCATAGATGGAGTTCCCATCCCCTGCTCTTCAACCTTCTGTATATACCACCTCCCCCTCTAGAGCACGAGACCTCTGTACTGAATACAGTTGGCACAGGGGTGCCTGGGGCCTCAAGTGAGGGTCTGGTAACCCTCCCAGCTCTCTTCTGTGGGGGCACATCAGTGGGACCAGATCTTGACAGTTTCTTGTGGATTGTCACAACTGCTTCTGATAAAGATGACAATAGTTGTTGTTCTCAGAGGACAGTCACACAACAGCGAGTGAATCCAGTCTCCACGCACACATCTCTCCACTGCCTGTTCCGCTGGGATTCAGCTCCACCTGGTGGCTGGTGTAAGTCCTGCTTGTGCCCAGCACATTCCTCTGTAGACTGTGGCTGAGGACTAGGTGCTAAAGGAGCATATGGCTCCCCTCATCTACTTCCCAGAAGGGAAAATCACTGTAATGTGATGAAGGATGACTTGGGCTTACACATTTGGGCGGCAAGCCATGCTTCTGTCTGTTCTCTAAGTGCAAAAGAAGTCTTAAGTACATGTGACATGAAACCAGAAAGGGGGATTATTTTGAGGGAGGAAAGAGACCAGCAAAGAGGAGGACAGAAAGGAGAGGGTAGTAAGACCCAAATATAATGACATATAAGCATGAAAATACCAAAGGCCTATTACTTTGTATGCTAACTTCAATCAAAACTAATAATGAACTAGGGGCTATAAAGAACTCAACACCGCATCAGACTTTTATCAAGCCTACCGTGGCTCAGGGAACATTGCAGAAGAAGGAGTGGAAAGATTGTAAGAGCCACAGAGTGGGCAGGCACAGTTCCCCTTACACACATCTCTACCCCACAGGGACTGATTGATACGATGCCTTCATGATCCCACAGGGAATACCATAACCCCACAGAGGAGGGTCCCCAGGGTAATGGAATCTGGGGCAAGGAGATAAAATGGTATTTCATGTCCAAAAAGAAATACATATGATAAAAAAGACAAAAATAAAATAAAAAACAGAATTTCTAGAAAACCACAATCAGGGTGACATTCCAGACACGCCACCCCTCAGTACTGCCGCTGCAGAGCATGCAACCAGCAGTCTCTCAACTTGTGTGAGGGTGCGCAGCCACGCAGCTCTGCGCTGCTTGACGTACACATTTGTTTCTTTACTTTGGGGCCATGGTTGGCTGTGGTCTCCATGTATTCAATATACAACGAGTCCTTCAAGTTAGCCACATCATTTTTTCAGAAGCAACGTTTGTCCAACACTTCTCGAATCTGTTTCTGTTTTTCTCCTCCTTACCCTACCCCTTCTATTTCACTGTACTAGTGTCGGGGAGGAGTCGGCCTCGTGTTAGTAGAAACAAACTCCACCTTAGTGAACAGCCATGATTCAGGCTGAAGGACAGAGGCACAATGGGAGAGGTGGAGGTTCAGACTCACACCTGAATGGCAATGTGTGTGCCACGGGTGAAATTAATTGGCAACTAGTAGAAGGATTGATCCTTTGCATTTCAGGCACATTAACGCGAGCCTGCCAATGTGAACACTACACTAGATCTCTCCATTTTGTGTGCATAACTGTTTATTCTCTTGCATAGGTGATAGAAAAAAATGTCGACCCTGAAACAATGCTGTTACCCTACCTGAGGAAGAATCATATCCTTTGCTTCGTGTGATGTGTGAGTTTAGCCTGAATGTCCTCATCAGGTGGTGTTTCATCTTTTTAGGCACACACTGAGAATCTTTGTCTCACCTTTGAACATCTTTACTTTTGTCTGTCTCATTTTTATGTTTGCCTTTGAGAAGCTCTTAGGTCCTACTTTTTTTTTTTTTTTTTTTTTTTTGGTTTTCCAAGACAGGGTCTCCCTCTAGCCCAGACTGACCTGGAATTCACTATGTAGTCTCAGGGTGGCCTCAAACTCACAGTGATCCTTCTACCTCTGCCTCCTGAGTGCTGGGATTAAAGGCAAGCGCCACCATGCCCAGTTTAGGTCCTGCTTTTAATTGTGGCTCTCAGAAGAACCAAGTTCTTTAATCTCTGTTTTAGCAGCTATATAGATGGTATAAAATAGACAAACTAGCAATGGGAATTAAAGTGATGGATGCTAAAATGATAGAGTAAACATTGTTTGGAATCAAGAGTCACGACATTTATACTTTTATCTTCAATGCCCAATCTTTATCAGAAAGATCCCAAAAATCACCGAAAAATTGAGAAATTACAGCTGAACATATAACTATAAAACTTTCTTAGCTTGCTATGCACAAACGTCAGAGGCTTCCAAAGACTGGTATTTTCTCACTAAATCCTATGCAAAATTATGTGATAATTGGAGCTAGTACATTTCTCTACCTGGGAATAGTGATACTCCCTGAAAGAGCACAAAATTGCAAAGCATAAATAATGACTTTTAAGACACAAATATGTTTCTGAAAGTCATTTGACATCTTTGAACAAGAGAACAATGAGTGCTAACTTTCTGGTCAGCCATAGCACCTACATATAGGATTTTAAAGTTGGGTTCACTATTAGTAAACTGGATAAAAGGTGGATGTTTATTTGTTTGTCACTAAATTGGGTCAGGTTCTCCAGGAAGTAAATGGCAAAAACCAGAGCCACTGCATGACAACATTTTGTTAGGAGAAATATCTACATGAACAAAGGTAGGGGATAGATAGGGAAGGTTTGGGGAGCCCTTGGGTCACAAGGCAGATCCAAACTGGTAATGGTTAGGAGAAATTAGATGGGCCTTGCCCTAGGCTGCTGGTCTGGCCAGGACATGTACATCAAAGCCACAAGGGATAGTTGACAAGGACTCCATGTCTCTGTACCAACACACTTGTTCGTCCCTGTTTCACGAGTCTGTTCCTGAGGCATGTTCCCATGGCTGTGAGAAAGCTTTGTTACAGATCACCTTCATGTCATTCTCCTCACAGTCAGAGGTGACCAAGTGAGGCCCAACTGCTATATCTGAATTCTAAAAAATAGAAGTAATGCACAAAGAGAGGGACACCCTCTTCTCTTGAGGACCCTTCACTCCTAGAAGCCATGTGTATTATTTGTATTTGCATTTCACTGCCCTACATTGTTTATGACCCCATCTAGTGACAAGGAAGTTGGAAACATCCGTTTTCTACTCTGTGTGTGACTAAGATTGGACGTTTGTACTGTTATGAAATAAGGAGATGTTGATCTTGGGGAATAGCCAAAAGCTTTTGCCAATGAAAAGCAGACATACGACACACTGTGTGGCTATAGTGATGCTGGTATTCCACACACTGTTTACCATTTAACAGTTTCCATGCATGTCATCAAAGATTCAGATAAAGGTGAAAAAATATGCAATGTGTTCATACCTGCAAATTCTCAAAAGCCTATGTGCATAGGCTCTTCTCTTCTTCCTCCTCCTCCTTTCAGTTTGGCTCTGTTTCTGGAAGCTTCTAAAATCCAGTTTCTTACAAAGGCAGGACAGAAGCTGTAATATATAAAGAGGAACAAGACTTTATCCTAGGAAAAAAGCATCTTAGATATACATATGTCTTTGGATAAATATATTTTGAATTTAAGAGTCTGGGTGCTGGTTTCTAAGGTCATGGCTGTTCTAGGAAGAAAATTATGGAAAATGAGTTGTCTTTGACCAGCTTCTTCCAGTGCGACTTACAGGAACTAAGTATGGCTGTGGAGGGGGCGGCTGTGGTGCCTGCACAGTGATGATTTCACGATATAATCCCAGCACCAAGCAGATAAGGTAACGTGCAACAAACTCTAGTGAACTTTGCCTCATTTCATCATTTGGTAATGTATACTGTGTACCTACTATGTGAAAGGAACAGTAAGTACTAAGTCGTGAGAATCCCATGGTAAACAAGAATATCAATAGATTTGAAAAAAATGTCCCAACAATGAGAATAACATGTGGTCAAAGAATTTCCTGTCAAAAGTTGAAAAGGCTGCCTGACTCCTGTACAATAGAGGAGGAGAGGCCTGGCTGAAATGGTAGTGTAAGAGACTAGAGATTTCCTTTCAATTCTTCCTCACCCTCATTGTTGGGCACCACCTCCAGCACCCAGTGAGCACTGCTGGAGAAGAATCCATCTTTGTATCATAACCCATTATATCTACCCACATGTGGTCCTAATGGTTTGTTGAAAGTTAATTGGAGTCTCTTTATTCCCCCCCCCCTTTTTTTGGTTTTTCAAGGTAGGGTCTCACTCTGGTCCAGGCTGACCTGGAATTCACTATGGAGTCTCAGGTGGCCTCGAACTCACTGCGATCCTCCTACCCCTGCCTCCTGAGTGCTGGGATTAAAGGCGTGCGCCACCACGCCCAGCTTCTTTATCCCTATATAAGGCAAATCCCTCTTTCTTCTTCCATTTCAGGAAGAGAACAACTATATATATATATAGTTATATATATATATATATATATATATATATATATATATATATATATATATAAAGAACAGATATATCTTTTCTCTTGGGATGACTTATCATTTACTAGAATTTACTTATTTAAGCTTTTTATGTACTCAGTACGGGATGTAAATATATTCATGTCTATGACTATTTCTCTATGACGAATCCATAGTGGTAGAATTTCAAAGTACAAGAGTGTGTCCATTTAATTTTTTTTGGTCTTGCAAGGAACTGTTTCCCAGAACAGCTCTGGGAGAGTGTCACTTACATCCTTGCAAGCTGTATAAGACCCGCTTCCCCAAACCTTTGTTAATGCTAGATAGAACTTTTGAAACCATTTGTCATTATATCTGATTAAAATGGTGTTTCTTGTTGCTTAATTTGAAGCTCCTGATTATTTTGAAGTTGAAATTTGCCTTATGTATTCATTACCTATCTCCAGTTATGTTTGGCACATGAGGGGTCATTTTGATTGGACATTTTCTTTCTTTTCTTTTTTTTTCAAGGTAGGGTCTTTCTTTAGCCCAGGCTGACCTGGAATTCACTATGTAGTCTCAGGGTGGCCTTGAACTCACAGTGATCCACCTGCCTCTGCTTCCTGAGTTCTAGGATTAAAGGCATGCGCCAGCACACTCAGCTTGAGTGGACATTTTCTAACAATGGTTTGTGATACTGAGTAGCTCTATATCTGACACTGTTTCTCTTTGAAGGAGCAGTATCAATTCACTTTATTGCCCAACCAGACTTCAGAAACTTTAACTCAGCTCTGTCTAGAAGCTGGAATAAATGGTAGTTTAGAGGTCAGTTACATTCAACTCCTCATTGGCTGAAGCACTTCTGGAACTGGAATAACAAGGAAGTCGAGTTTAACCCTGCCATGGCACTCTCCAGCTGTGACCCTGAAAAAAAAAAGCTTCTGATTCTCAGATTCAATGTCTGTAAACTGCATGTGAGCTAAGGATGAGATGAAGACACAGAGCCTAGGGACAGCAATCAAAACCTGCCCATTGGAGGTGCTCAGTGAGTTCTTGGTCTTCCTTTTCCATTGGACATGATGTAATTTGTGCCTCTGTTTTGCATTCTGAAGGCATTATCCAGCCACTGCCTGCCTGACCCCCATCTGTTCTCTGTATGGTACGGCTGTCACCACAGTAGAAGGCATAGGAAGCACTAAAACAAGGATTCATCCTATTCAGGTGAGAGCACACCTTTTTCTTTAGAAGGAATCTGAAAGCAGACCTTTAATAGCATCATGAGTCCCTGAGATTAGGAGAGTAGAGAACATGGGCTCTGATGCTTATTCACCACTATTAAAATCTAACTGGAGCTCAGCATGAACCTGGGACATTGGGATATAGTGTGTTTTGTGATTTACTTCTTGTGAAGATGCTTTAGAAAGACTAGAGGATCCCCCCTTTTTTAATTAAAAAAATGCTGACATGACCAAGTTCTGTGCTCTAATTAGATGGGGTGTATTCATCTCTTTCCTCCAAAGCTCACAAAGAAACTAGAGCCATGTGCATAGAGAGATGTAATTCTTGGGTTGTTTTTGTTGTCGGAAAGTGAAAAATAACCTTATTATAAAGGTGAATCAAAATATCAGCCACTGGGCTGGAGAGCGCTGGATTGGCAGTTAAGGCACTTGCCTGCAAAGCCTAAGGACCCAGGTTCGGTTCCCCAGAACTCACGTAAGCCATATGCACATGGTGGCACATGTATCTGGCATTGTTTGCAGTGGGTAGAGGCCCTGGCGCACCTATTCTCCCCCTTCTAGTAAATAAATAAATAAATAAATATTTTTAAAACAACCATCCACTGAACAGACGCATTCCTCTTAGGACTTGTATGGCCAGGCACTCCCCACAGAGTCTGTGGCTTTTCTCTTGAAGCAGCTCCTCCTTCCAGGGAAATGGCACCTTCAGACCCACACTCCTTCCACCGTGCATACACTATCCTCCATTGCTACTTGTTTTGATTTAGTTATTGAGGATCATTTGTAGGGAGTAGGTAAAAAGAAGGATAAGATTGGAGCCACCTAGAACATGACAAAATTTCAGATTCTCTATACATGAAAGAATCTTGGGCTCTGTTTAATGTTAAGAAAACTCATTAAGCTAGAGAGAAAGGATCCGCCTTAGATAGGCTATGAGTCTTGATTCAGCACAGGTAGAAGAACACTTGTTCATTTTTAACTCTCGCTGAGCACCTCTTGGCACCATGTTGCCAGAAGGAAGCAGACAAAGTGGATATGTCCCTGGGAAGTCAGACTTCCAAGAGGAAATGATGGAGACTGGAAAGGTAGGGAGGAAATAAAGATGATGGCATCATCTTGATTATCTGGATTACGAATGGTGCTTTACCAACTCCTACACACTGGGGCCCTAGCACCGTCATGGGCAGATCAAAGGCACCCACAAGGTGATATTTTTTTCCCTCCTGTTTCTGAACTTGACTGTAAGTTGGTGAGTTCTCTGGAGGACTTACTGTACCACAGTAATTCACAACCATGCTGCCCATCAAGATCACCTAGGACTCTTTGAAAGATGTGTGCAGAGCTGGGGAGATGGTTCACGGGATCCAGCACTTGCTGCTCAAGCATGAGGACCTGAGTTCAGATCTCCAGCATTTAATTAGAACCCAACACAGTAACGTATGTCTGCAGTCCCAGCATGCCCATGGCAAGATGAGAGGCAGATACTAGAGAAGCTTATAGGACAGCTATCCAGGTAAATACAGCGGTGGACAGTGAGTGACTGTGCCTCAAAGAGGAAGGCAAGGGCCAGCACCTGAAGTTACCCTACTGACCTCCACATTAGTACCAGGGACACACCCCCCCAAAAGGGAAAGATATATATGATGGCACCTCACCCCAGAGACTTTAAATTAAGTGATCTGGGCTGTTCCTGGGGCCTTGAAACGTCACAGCTCCCCTGGCGATTCCTAAGGACCACGGCCTCCGTTTTCAGTGAAGCTAGCAGCTCAGTGGTCAGATGACCCAGCCCAGTGGGAGGCGCCTGAGATAAGAGTTTCAGGGGTGGCGGCTGCTCCCATGTCAGTGAGCATGAGAATCCCCTGGGGACCTCGTTGGGTGCTGCTTCTGAGTCAGTCACTGTGGAGCAGCATGCAAGCTCTGCATGTCTTAACCTTTTTGTACTTCCAGGAGAGGATTGCCAAATGTCACGGCACCCAGTGTGGATTCTGCACCCCTGGGATGGTGATGTCCATCTATGCACTGCTTCGGAATCATCCAGAGCCCACTCTGGATCAGCTAACTGATGCCCTTGGTGGTAAGTATGATTTTATTTTTAAGTGATGATGACAGCTAAAATTCAGCCACATGCTGAATTAAATGCTATTTAAAGATTATCTCAAATAACTTTGTCATAAAGGTACTATTATTATCCTCATTTTATAGAAGATGAAACTGGTTTAAAAACTGACATTTATTTAAAAGTATTCCACATATGCAGAGTTGATTTCTTGAAATCAACCTTCAAATCAGATCTACATGTTGCATTTGATTCATATATTGCTTAATTTGTAAGATTTTCTCTCTTTATATTATTAACTGTATTGATAATTGTCAAGAAGCTAGGTTATTCATTAACCTTTGGGAAGTGAGCAGATAACTACATATGCTGCTCTCTCACTACTGTTTCCTGTGGAGTGCAATTATTCCCAGAGTCTTAGGTCCAAGACCTGACTCTGGGCAGTCCCAACAAACCAGGCACTCATCTTTGAAAGCAAACGGAAAAGGTAATGGTGAAAGGCAAGAAAGGAATGGCATTTTCAGCTTGATCATACTGAGTGAAGGAGGGAGATCACCTCATAGCCCCATTTTTCAGGGCACTGACATGAGCTTTCAGATTTAGAGGGCAAGTCTGGAGAGATGGCTTAGCAGTTAAGGCACTTGCCTGTGAAGCCTAAGGACCCACGTTCTACTCTCCAGACACAACAAGTCAAATGCACAAAGGTGAGGCAGGCACAGGATCTCATGTGCCCACTAGGTGGCGCAAGCATCTGGAGTTCAATTGCAGCGGCTGAGGCCCTGGAGTACCAATTTTCTCTCCCTCTCTCTCTAAAATAAAATTAAAAAAAATAGATTTAAAGGGAAAAGACCAGAGGTGAGTGTCAAGGGCTTTGCATAGCAGAGTCCTACTGGTGCCAAGGAGATTGCCTCTATTTCTCCATTTGCTACCAAAGAAGACACTGCAGCTGCTTGGGGATAATCTCCACTTCCTTCTCAGCATGTTCATCTGTTGGGCCTGTGATCATGGATGTAGTTCCCATGAGGCAAGTGCTCACTGGAGCAGGCTCATCATGGGTGATCTGCTGTAGGGCTTCACTGCTCTCGGGAACTATGGGGACCTGACTGAGGACTTCTAAGCGCCACTCAAACGGGTGTGGATAGTGTATTGGAAATATCCCTGAAACTCTTTAAAAAATACCTTAGTTATTGTAGTGTGCTCAGCCTTGAAGGGAAAATAGCAACTTTAGGAGAAAACTTTGTAAGTAATGAGAGTTGAACAGGAATCTAACCCAAAAGTTTAAGCCAGGTAAGGAGACAGATACAAAATGAAAAACAGAGGCAGTGTTACTCTGGGTTTGGTTCCCCATCAGCATCTGAGGGCCCCAGCCAATAGTCCATGCCCCTTAGCAAAAGCAGCTTTTGAGTCTTCATGACCATTTATCAAGTACCAGAGGGCTGTAGAAGCTGTGTGGCGGGGGGAGGCGGGGGATTGTGCGTGTATGTGGGAGCATGCATACACATGCACGCACATTTGTATGGAGGCTGGAGAACAGCCTTGGGTTTCATTCCTCAAGTGCTGTGTACTGAGTTCCAGGCCTCTTACTGGCCTGGAACTCAGCTAATGAGGTTAGATTAGCCTGCCAGCAAGCCTCAAGGGTCTGCCTACCTCTACCTCCCCAGAGCTGGGATTACAGGCATGTGCTACCATGGCTGTTGTTTTATTATTTACATGGATTCTGGGGATCAAACTCAGCTCCTCATGATTGCAAGACAAACAATTGACGACCTAAGCTCCCAGCCTCTGGTGAAATTTATTTTTCAGGTCTTTATCCACTATGAAATGCTTTCACCAAGTTCAGCTCAGGGTGTGTGTGTGTGTGTGTGTGTGTGTGTGTGTGTGTTCATCAATAAGGTTATGAACCATTTTCAGTTAATTAATTTATTTTGCAAGCAGAGAGAGATAGACCGACAGACAGTGGGCATGCCAGGGCCTCTAGTCACTGCAAACGAACTCCAGATGCATGTGCTACTTTGTGCATCTGGCTCTATGTGGGTACTGAGGAACCAAACCCAGGTCATTAGGCTTCGCAGGAAAATGCCTTAACCTCTGAGCCATCTCTCTTGCTCCCCTAATTTTTTTTCTTTTTTAAAAGGCTGGTCTCGAACTCCTGATCCTCCTGCCTCTGGCTCTTCAGCACTTTATTTAGTGGCATGTGCCACCACAACTGGCCCCCCTAAATAATAGCCTAAACATAAGTCTGCAGAAACTCTCCCTGGCTTTATTTGTGTTTGTTGTTTATCTTCTGTGAACCTGAAGCTCATGTGTACACTATCTCTGCAAAGTGCAAAGTGTATCAAGAACAACCAGAGCAAACTGAAAGTGGGAGAGACACAAGAGGTCTCATTGTGCATCTTATTTCATAACTACTTACAATCTAAACAAGTGACAAGGTATTTGAAATTTTTAGGGTAATTAAAATATATGGGCTACTCGGGAGGCAGAGGTAGGAGGATCACCATGAGTTCAAGGCCACCCTGAGACTACATAGTGAATTCCAGGTCAGCCTGAGCCAGAGTGAGACCCTACCTCGAAAAACCAAAAAAAAAAAAAAAAAAAAAAAAGGGCTAGAGAGATGGCTTAGTAGCTAAGGCACTTGTCTGCGAAGCCTAAGGACCCAGATTCAAGTCCGCAGTACCCTTGTAAAGCCACATGCACACACATGCATCTGGAGTTTGTTTGCAGTAGCTAGAGGCCCTGGCGTGCCCATTTTCTTTCTCTCTCTTTCTTTCTTTCTTTCTTTCTTTCTTTCTTTCTTTCTTTCTTTCTTTCTCTCTCTTCTTCTCAAATAAATAAATAAAATATTTTAAAAAGACATACATGGGAAATTTATAAATAATGAAGATTTTAGGGAACCGGTCACCAGAGAGCTTGATTGACTGTATAGCTTTACTTTTATCTGTTTATTTATTTGCAAGCAGGACAAGAGAAAATGGGCCTGCCAGGGCCTCTAGCCACTGCAGATGAACTCCAGATACATGCACCACTTTGTGCATCTGGCTTTATGTGGGTACTAGGGAATCAAACCCAGATCCTTAGGCTTTTCAGGCAAGTGCCTTACCGGCTTAGCCATCTCTCCAGCCTCTGGCTTTATCTTTGAATAAGATCTCAGACTGAGGACAGACAACAAACACAGAGACTCTGCAAGTGAAACGCTGTCCTGGTCATTTGTGAAGATATCTTTGTGCCTGTTTCCAACACTTAGTGAAACTACCTTTGTGCTGTAGAATGTCTTCAATTCAGCAACTGCAGTTCTCTTCTTCCCTTTTTCTTTCCCCTCCCTCCCTTGTTTTTTCTCCTTCCGTTTCTTCCATAATGAGGGAGTCTTTCTTTTCTTCTTTTTCTTATTTTATTCTCCTTTTTATTGGTGTATATTAAATATGCTTATCAGAGTATCTTAAGTGTACAAAGTCATAGGTTTCATTGTGATATTTTCATATGCGCACCATTTACTTTAATCATATTCATCCCATTACTCTCTCCTGCCTTCCTCTTGCCCGTTTCCTCTTCCCCAGTGGTGCATGTCTACTTACAAGTCTTTCACCCCAAGATTCCATGTATGAAAACATGCTGTATGTACTTGTATTTCATGATGATTTCCAGTTCTAACCATTTCCTTTAGGAGAACCATTTTAGAGAGACAGAAGGGGTACAGACTCATCAATTCTAGACTGTTCTTTCAATAAAGCTTGACAGAGTGTCATGCAGGCCAGTGTGTTAACATGTCACTGAGTTTGGACCCGGATATTTCACTTCCAAGGATGTGGTCAACAGAAACAGAGAAGATTCAGGTGTGGTGGAGCACCCTTTGGTCCCAGCACTCAGGAGGCTGAGGTAGGGGGATCACCATGAGTTCAAGGGCAGCCTGGGGCTACAGAGTGAGTTCCTGGCCAGCTTGAGCTAGAGTGAAAACCTACCTCACACACACACACACACACAAAAAGGGAGATATTTAGAGGCATTGACAGAGATTTAGATGCAAGGATGCTAATTACTACTTTGCTTAGAGCAGTGTTGGCAACAGTATAAATATCATGCAACAACAAAATTGCTCAGTAAGGTAAGGTAACGGAGGTGGGCTTTTCTCCCTCAGGGAACCTGTGCCGCTGCACTGGGTACAGACCCATAATTGATGCATGCAAGACCTTCTGTAAGGTAAGTAGAAAAGGACACACGGCTCAATATTATTTTCTCCAATGCAACAAAGCACGTATGGGTCAGCATGTATGATTAAAGCAACAGTCATTATTACTAACACGGGACGACTTCTCTTCATTTTAGTATGCTTTTGTAGATTTTTTTGTTAATTGATTTTTGAAAATTTTATACACGTACATAATACATTTTGATCATCTTCATCCCCAATTACCTTATCTTGTCCCTTTCCCACTACTGCTGGGCCCCTTCTTCCCTACTACTTTCCTTCTACTTCCATCTTTTTTTTCCTTGTGACCCACTGACTTCGTCTTGCATGAGCATGGCAGAGGGGGTTATGTGCTGAAGCATGGGTAATTTATCACTGGCTATACCACTAAAGAAAATGTCTTCTCAGCCGGGCGTGGTGGCGCACGCCTTTAATCCCAGCACTCGGGAGGCAGAGGTAGGAGGATCGCCGTGAGTTCAAGGCCACCCTGAGACTACAGAGTTAATTCCAGGACAGCCTGGACCAGAGTGAGACCCTACCTCGAAAAATCAAAAAATTTAAAAAAAAAATGCCTTCTCGCCCCTCAGCAGCTATTAACTGCCAATAACTTCTCAGAGCAGGTGGGGCCTCATGAGGCTCCCCACCCACACCCATGACAGAATGTTGATAGACCCAGTCTTGTGCAGGTTTTATGCAGGGAGCCACACCTGTGTGAGTTCATTAGTGCAGTGGCCATGGCATGTCCAGAACACAGCACTCCACAGCACTCCTCCCTGTTCTTGATTCTTACAGCCTTTCCACCTCCTCTTCTCTGATGTTCCCAGAGCCTTGGAAGGGATGAGATAGTTCCACTTGACACTGAACACTCAACACTTATTGATTCTCAGTACTTTGACCAGTACTTATTCCTTGCAATAGCTGCTGCCCACTGCAAAAAGAAGCTTCTCTGACCAAATCTGAGAGTAGCACTGATCTTTGAACATACACATTGATACTTATGTGGCAGTTTAATGGGCACAACATGTCCATTTAGCAAAACAACATTAGTAGCTTCTGCACTAGGGCCTATGATCTCCCAAGCCATGAGCTTTAAATCAGATTTATAGTATAAGTTCTGAATTTCCTCCTGTGGAGCAGGCCTCAAGTCCAAGCAGAAAATAATTAGTTACCCCCATAACAGTCATGCCACTATTGCACCAGTGGGTACATGTTGCCAACACAAGGTCACTTGCTTCAAGGTCTACAAATCCTATCTGTTACTTGGTCTTGAGCAGGAGGCTCACCCTCATGCATTGAACTTGCTTGGATAGTTATATCATGAGCACCTAAGGGCTTTGACATTGGTTTTAACTAAGTCATTCCTTCCAAGGAATCACTCCTGACCAGTTTGTCTGGGTCAGGAACCCTTCTGGGTGTCCCTGTAGCCATCAGTGAACATGGAATGTGAGTGCCACAGCATAGCATTGGTCATTATATGGTACATTTGTCCATTTGCTAGTCTTTTCACTGGACTATGGACTGCTGGCCACAGAGGCTCTCCATATCCAAGGCCAGGTCACCATGCACTAATTAGTAGCTACTTAGTTGAAATAGGTTAAATGAATAAATAAAAACATTGAAATGAAGAAATAAAATTACTTTTGGAAGTTTAATATGAAATCAGTACATCATAAATAAGAACTGATAGGCTACATCATATTACTATTAGTAATATTTGCAATATCATTAGTATTAATAATCACGGTTAATATGTATTGTTACATAGCAGGCTTAGTTATATTATCTTTATATACTTTAATAATCAGTACTATAATTCTATTCACAATTGTTTATAAGCTTGGTTTTTCACTAGAGTTAGTTTGGACATACTGAAGTACAAATCTCTTTCATGATATCTGACAATATTGCTTCTATGTTATGATGTTTCAACTGTGCCTGCCAAGTTTTAACAAAGTAGAATCACCATGAAATTCCTACAGACTTATTTGGGCTTTTTTTTTTTTTTTTTTAACCTATTAGACATCTAGCTGTTGTCAAAGCAGAGAAAATGGGGTTTGCTGTTTGGATCAAGGAGTAAATGGAGTGCCCGAATTTGAGGAACAACACAAGGTCAGTGAAGGATAAGGTTGTTGCACTGCAGTCTCAGGACATGAACAGCAGCTGGTCTATCCTTGGGAAGAATAACTGGCTGCCCAAATTGGCTGATTTGAGCTGCGCCAACATGTTCCCAATGCCGTGCTCACACCATCGCTACACATTAAAAGCTCAATTTAAGAAGGGGCAGAGGGAGAATAGAGAGAAGCAGATTAACAATGCAGAGGTGTGCCTGGGTATCGGACCCCCACTTGTTCAGTAGCACAGTTGTGTAAGTGCACTTGACAACAGTTAGTTGACTATTTCAGAATAGCTAGTAAAAAGGATCTTCAGTGTTCTACACACAAAGAAATAATTAATGTGTGAGATGATGAATCTGCCAGTTGCCCTGATCTTATCATTACACATTATGCACATGTGTGGTAATGTCAGACTCAGCCTCACAAATACATGTAATTAGTGGGTCAATTAAAGTTAAAAGAAAAATCTCTGGAGCTAAGGAGATGGTTCAGACAGTAAAAGCACTTATTGCGCAAGCTTAAGGACCTGAGTTTGATCCCTAGCACCCACATAAAAAGCCAGATGTTTCCAAGCATGCCTGTAAAGCACCAAGGGGAGTGGGCACAGGAGAATTTCTGGGGTTCACTGGTCAGCCAGTGAAGCGAAACAATCAAACAAACAAACAAAAAGGCCAAGTGCCACGTTCAGTGAAATACCTTGTCTCAAGGAAATAAGGTAGAGGAACAATAGAGGAAGACTTCCGACATCTTCCTCTGGTCTTCTCACATGTGTGCGTGTATGCATGTATCTACATATATGTATATCCTTATGTACACCACACACACCATATACATACACACACACTAAAATTAATTTTTTTAATTAATTTTTTTTATTTCAGAGAGGGTGAGATAAAGAGGCAGAGAGAGAGACGGGGGGGGGGGGACGGAGGGGGAGGGGGGGGGAATGAATGGCCATGCCAGGGCCTCTAGCAACTGCAAATAAACTCCAGACCCATGCATCATCTTGTACATCTGGCTTTACATGGGTACTGGAGAATCGAACCCTGGTCCTTAGACTTTGCAGGCAAGTGCCTTAACTTGAGCCATCTCTCCAGTCTCTAAAAATGTTATTTTAAGTCTATCCTGGCCAGGTATGGTGGCACACGCCTTTAATCCCAGCATTCCAGAGCCAGTGGTAGGAGAATCACTGTGAGTTGCAGGCCTCCCTGAGACTACATAGTGAATTGCCTGGTCTAGAACAAGACCCTACCTTGAAAACACAAACAACAGAATAAAGGTCTGTCCTAGCAACTTTGTCCCTCATTCCAGATATTAGTTCCATTCAAATACAACTGGGAAAACACAATGACTCTTAACCTCTCAAGTGTTACAAAGCAATTTGAAGATGTTTTCAAGAGTCAGAAGCAAAGTAGAGAAGTCAGGAAATGGACAACAGGCAGAGCGCATAATGAAAGGGACCTGACAGTTCAGCTACACCCGTCTCCTCTGCTCTCCCCAGACTTCAGGGAGGATGCGCAGGGAGGTGAGGCCTGCGGATAAACTGCGCAAAGCCTAGAGGTCAAGGGCAGTGGCAGCGCCCTTGACTGGGAGCTTAGGGATTGTGATTGGTAGGCTGATTTTTTTTTATATGCTATTTGTCTGTCGATCCATCTTTTTTTGTTGGTTGGTTTTTGAGATAAGGTCTCATATAACCTGGGATGACCTTGAGCCCATTGTGCAGTTAAAGATGACCTTGAACTTCTTAATCATCCTGCCTTTATCTCTGAAAGACTGTTAGAACAGGCAGGTACTACCAAAGCTGGCTTGTCAATCCACCTTCTTCCAGCCTCACTCCACAAAATGTTTAAAGAAGAGGAGTTTGACAGCAATCAATAGTTACCTTTCAGCTACAGTCTCACTTCATGCAACTTCAGTTACCTGCACTCAAGCACATTCTGAAAATATCAAAAGGGAAATTCCAGAAGTAACTCATAATTTCCAGGTTGCATCCTGTTCTGAGTAGCCGGATGAAACCTCACAGCGTTTCTTTCTTGTCTCACTTGAAATGTGAATTGTCCCTTTGTCCACTGCATCCACAGGATACACTTACCTGCCCATTCCTCAGTTATCTTGGTTACCACCCTAACTGCAGCAGTATCACCATGTTGGTGTACTCCAGAAACCCTTGTTCTACTTAATAAGACCCCCAAAGAAGAAAATTAATGATGCCAGTAGCCATGAAGTGAGTGCTTCCTTTAAGTGAAAAGGTATTATTCTCCACACAATAAGGAAATGAAGAGTTGTGTGCTGAGTATTAGAGTATGTTGCTAATATTCACAGTAAGAACAAACAAACAAAAATATAGCGTACATATTTATCCTGTAAGATTCAATGCTATCCATAGTTTCAGGCATCTACAGGGGGTCTTGGAATATATTCTCTGAGAATAAGGGGGCACTACTATAACTTTTGGAACTTTCTTTGTTTAAGATAAGTCTAGAACTCTTCTCAGAAAAGGAGTTTCTACCACTGGATCCAACCCAAGAGCTGATATTTCCTCCGGAGCTAATGGTAAGGAAGGCAGTATTAAGCTCACCCTACTGAGATGTATGGTAGAATATCAGAAAGGGCATTTTTAAAGCTGATGGACAAATAGTACAGCCTTTTGGGATCATTACCTCAGGGTGTCAACAGTGTGGACCACGGGAGAAGACGAGGAATGAGGGTGGTGCCACGTGAGAGGTCAGTGGACTGTGAGAAGCAGTTGTGGTGTCTGCTACTGAAGGCATCACTACACAGGTAGATGTAGATACGTTTTCTGCTTCCAGTTATGCTGAAGATCATTTTTTTCCTTAGGATGATATAACAACATGGAACGTGTCCATATATTATTAAAACATTTGTAATCAATTCTGTTGAGATGTAAGCCAATGGGAGTTACTGTTTCCATGAGCAAAGCACTTGTACTTTCATCCTGAGACTCTTGGTAGAGCTCTACACTTAGGTCTCACCTTTTATTTTTTTAGAAGACTTGTGTTTCCTGTCTCTGTTTCTATTAAAAAAAAAATAATAAAGTGGAAACAGATGGGGATTTTGTCACAAAGCATCTCAAATCTTTCTTTTTCAATAGATAATGGCCGAGAAACAACCACAGAAAACCAGAGTTTTTGGTGGTGACAGAGTAACATGGATTTCCCCAGTGACCCTGACAGGACTTGTGGAAGCTAAATTCAAGTATCCTCAGGCCCCCATTGTTATGGGGAACACCTCTGTGGGTATGTAGCTCGCAGGAACTTCTGAGGAAATGAGGAAAAGGGCTGAGAGGGAAAATAGCTTTTTAGATGTATGTTATGGGGAAAAGCAGTCTGAGATCTCTCCAGTCCTTGGGGCTCAACTTCTTCAGTACTGTCCAAGACCCTTCCTGTCATTAGAGGATAACATCTCCAGGGCCATCGCTGAGCTGGCAAACCAGTAGCCATGGTACCCTGACAGCTGTCCTATCTTTCCACTAGCGCACCGCTCTGTGTCTCCTTTTAAAACTGCTGTTTCTTTTCGGGGCGGTGTCTCAGTGGGTGTGATGGGTTTGACTAAGCTGCAATTTCAGTCTTCTGGTCATACCTAATGTAGGCTCATTTTGGTGGCCCCCTCTTTCAGGTGCCCTCCCCGCCAGAGTTTTCTCCAAGAGAATTTTGATTATGCCCTATTTCCCAGGTCTTATTGCTGACAATGGTGGCAGAGGTTTTTTTTTTTTTTTTTTTTTTTTTTTGGCTTTTCGAGGTAGGGTCTCACTCTAGCTCAGGCTGACCTGGAATTCACTATGGAGTCTCAGGGTGGCCTCGATCTCGCGGTGATCCTCCCACCTCCACCTCCCAAGTGCTGGGATTAAAGGCGTGCGCCACCACGCCCGGCTAAGTTTTGTCTTTTAATATTTTGTAAATTTCTTTTGAGAGAGGAAGAGGGGGGGGGGAATGGGCATGTCAGGCCCTCTAGCCACTGTCAACGAACTCTAGACACATATGTCATCTTGTGCATCTGGCTTACCTGGGTGCTGGGGAATCGAACTGGGATCCTTAGGCTTCGCAGGCAAATGCCTTAACTGTTAAACCATCTCCCCAGCCCACTGGGCAGAGTTTTTTAAGTTTGATGAAGATCCATCTAGCCATTCTCTCTGCATGTGATTTGGCAGTAAGTAGGTCAATAGATAGAAGCAACTTTCATTTGTTCAAAAATCTCAATTGAAGCATAATTTCAAAATTGAAGAGGCAGGGCTGGAGAGATGGCTTAGCGGTTAAGTGCTTGCCTGTGAAGCCTAAGGACTCCGGTTCGAGGCTCGGTTCCCCAGGTCCCACGTTAGCTAGATGCACAAGGGGGCGCACGCGTCTGGAGTTCGTTTGCAGAGGCTGGAAGCCCTGGCGCGCCCATTCTCTCTCTCTCCTATCTGTCTTTCTCTCTGCGTCTGTCGCTCTCAAATAAATAAATTAAAAAAAATTAAAAAAAAATTGAAGAGGCAGTTAGCCTCATTTATCTTAGTTTTGCTTTTCTCCCTAATCCTTTAGGGCCTGAAGTAAAATTTAAAGGCATCTTCCACCCAGTCATAATTTCTCCTGACAGAATCGAAGAACTGAGTGTTGTAAACCAGGCGAGTGATGGTAAGTCCTTAAGGCCCTTGCTTTCTTAGTTAAAGTCATTCACCAATTTTGTTATTTTGTCCAACAGCCAAACAGTGAGAATTATTCCTAGTTATAATATACAGAGATTTTCTTCATGAGAATGGTAACATTCTGGAGGTGGCAGGGGACCTCCAGAAATAATTTACTTTGGAATTCCACTGGATATTGGCTCAGTCATTATATTTTTGCTGAGAAACTTTCCTATCTGCAATATCCAAGAACTGTAACAACTATTCAAGGAAGGTTCTATGCTGAGTGCTGGACAAAAGACAAAGATGAATGGGGCATTGTCTCTGCTCTGCAGAGTGCAGACACGGTAGCAAACAAAACAACTTCGTGTGTTAAGCAGTTCACTGACTGGCTTTTCCATTCCTATAAAGAAAATTGATGTAATGGCAAAGGGACGAAGCAGTCATCATAATACAGATTTGGAATACAGCTTTTGAAATCTAACTCTTGACTCTGACACACAGAAGCGGTAAGATCTTAGGGCAGGGACTCCACATACATCTCAGTTTTGCCATCTGTAAATTGGGCCTGCTAATATCTTATAATTTTATTCAAATTCATGGAGGTTATCTAAAGTAGTAAGTATCGTGCTTGATACAGTGAATCCTCAAAAGAAGTCAGCATTCCTTACTTCCCCACCACCTCCATCATCACCCCCACCACTGCCTCCATCACCATTACCATCACCAGTAAGCGCAGCAGCATGCAATCACTGCTAAGACTCCACGTCCATGTCCGCAGCATTAGTCCATATTTTGAGGCCATCACGAGTACATTGCATTACTTACATGAGATTTTATTTTAGGGCTGACCCTGGGTGCGAGCCTCAGCCTGGCCCAGGTGAAGGACATCCTGGCTGATGTGGTCCAGAAGCTCCCAGAAGAAAAGACACAGACATTCCGTGCTCTCCTGAAACACCTGAGAACGCTGGCTGGGTCCCAGATCAGGAACATGGCTGTATGTATCTGATAACATGGCTGTGTGTGTCTGAGAGCATGGCTGATGCTTTATAATTACCTGGCAGAAGTGAAAATAACCATATTTTAAAGTCTTTAGGGGGCCACATCGTGAGCAGACATCTGGATTCAGATCTGAATCCCCTCCTGGCCGTGGGTAACTGTACCCTCAACTTATTGTCAAAAGGTAAGTGACAGGTCACACTTGGGGATTACTGAACCTTACCTGTTCCTTCCTCTGTTTTCCTCTTTGTGGTGGCAGGAAGTCCAGTTTGGAAAAGGGGAAGTCTCTGTAGTATTAATAACTTGTTTATTCCTTTATGGAGTCTGAGCAAGTTGGTTCTTTCTCAGTCTTGTCATCTGCTCCTTCTTGAGACTTTACCCTAGATGTCTTCACATATAGGTCACCCAACATTGAACATGCATGTGCTGGTTAATGCCCAGATGTGAGCTGATTGTTGGAAAGAACCATAAGCTATGTGAACTATTGGGTCCGAAGTTGCAGACACAAGTTGGGTGGTACAAGCGGGGCCTCCATAGCATGCTTCAGGCTTCTGCGTGATGGGTCTTTGTTGAGTGCCTACGCTGCAGGTCTTTTTCCAGTTGGACAGGGTCTGGGCCTCGGCCTATATTCATGTACTTCATTTTTGTTACAGAAGCTCAATATAAGAATTTGGTTTCCTCTATTCTAGTTTGTCCAATAATTATTAGGAAGTTCTAATCGGTCCTCTATGAACCTAGAGGTTTTCTTCATTTAAAAATGTGAGCTAATTTTCTATTACCTTATTGTAAAACACCTACTCCTTATATCAACTAAACTACTAACTACTCCTAAGGAAGAAGATTTAAATTCAGAGCATTCAATTTAAGTAACATCCCTTTGTTTAAAAAAAAAAAAAAACATGGCATAAGCACCAAGTTTTTGTGATGGGACTATAGACACCAAAAGCTTTTATCCTCAAATCATATCTTATTATGTTCCTTCCTCGAATATATTGATCAAAGAACTGAAATTATTTAGATGATTGGAGAGGGAAATAGTTTAAGCAAATGAAATAACACTTCACCTTTTAAAAAAATCACCACTGTAGCCAATAGAGTTCTTGGTTATAAATAATAAGTGAAATGCTTGTGCACTGACTTGATGGTTATCATCAAGGGATATTATGTCTCCTCCCTCCTGGTGGAGCTCCAGGAGACATGTGAGGTTTAGGAAGATGCTGCTAAGGTCCCATTCTACCTGAAATTTTGATTTATTTGGATAACCTATAAGCAAGCATGGAATTAAAGAAAAACAAAAAATGGGGCAGGTTAGCTAGCCTGAAAGAAATGTTGCTAGATACCACTGGAGAACATCTCTTTCCCCTGAAAGAATTGGTTCCTTGGAGAATTTGGTAGAATTATTTCTCAAGGTTGGGAAGTTTGTTTAACAGACTAAAGATTCCATGGAAGGTGTGGTTTCTTTCCATAGAAGGAGGGCGACAGATCCCTTTGAACGATCAGTTTCTCCGCAAATGTCCTGCAAATGACCTTAAGCCTCAAGAAATCTTGGTCTCAGTGAACATCCCCTATTCCAGGAAGGTGAGAACATTCTCGATTTCTGGTGTCACCTGTGAGCCTAAAGCTCATTTCTCCCTGTGTCAGTGTGCTCAGAAACAGTGAAATGTGTTTACAGAGGATGGACACTCACTTCAGTCAGTGCTGTGACATCCCTGTTTCATGGGTGTGTGTATATGTATGGTTATTTTCACCCCCTGTCATACTCCTCTGTCACCTGCTTAGATTTTTATGTCCAAATATGGAAGTCCTGGGTCTAAATTACAATGTTTGAATTTCTAAAAACATTTTATTTATTTATTTGAGAGAGAGAGGGAGAGAGAGAGACAGAGAGAGGGAAGGAGGGAGGGAGGGAGGGAGAGAGAGAGAGAGAGAATGGGCACAACAGGGCCTCCAGATGCATGTGCCATTTTGTGCATCTGGCTTACATGGGTCCTGGGGAGTCGAACCTAGGTCCTTTGGCTTTGTAGGCAAGTGCCTTAATTGCTAAGCCATCTCTCTGGCCTTCAATGTTTGAATTTTGGGGACATGCAAAATAGCCTGTAAAAGATGTGATGAGAAATAAAGAACAGAGGGGAATAAAATATGTTTTTAAAAAAGAAGATGCAGTGTGGACCAAAAGAGCCATAGTTGTCACTCAGTGTGGCTCTACAAGTGTCAACTTTTTCTTTCAGTGGGAATTTGTGTCAGCCTTCCGACAAGCCCAGAGGCAACAGAATGCGCTCGCAATAGTCAACTCGGGAATGAGAGTTCTTTTTGGAGACGAGAATGGCATCATTAAAGAGTTATCCGTCTTTTATGGAGGTGTCGGTCCAACCACCATCTGTGCTAAGAATTCCTGCCAGGAGCTCATCCGAAGGTAAGGTGTCATGTCCTTAGACTCCAGGTAACAGAACAACCTTTCCTGTGAGGAGCTGTATTGATAAGAAAATTGCCTCATTAGCACCTTTAAGCTTAATGGCAGGGGATTCCAATAAGATTTCATAATTATTTTCATGCCTTGATTTTAGAGAATTCAGATGGAAATATTACATAGTCATTGCATGTGCATGCGTGTAAGCTCATAACTATGTATATGTGTGAGAGGGGAGAGGGTGGGAGAGAAGTCTCCAGTTGTACAAATTTGCATTCTTTATTGTAGGGAAGTAACTTACCACAATGAAAAATAGATCATGTACATTTGTTTTGTAATTAACTGCTAACTATACTTGCTCATATGACTTCTTACATCTACAGGTAATTCCAGCTGCTAACATTTCTTAAGCACTTACTAGATAAACTAATGGAATAGTGACCAAAAGCATGTAATTTAAGCCTTTAATGAGCTGGATTGCTTGGCCCAAATCTCATTTCACCTGTTAACTATGTGAACTCAGTCAATTTGCTTAGCCTTCTAGTACTTCAGTTTACTTACCTGTCAGAAATGGGAATTACGCCCACCTTGTAGGATATTTAAGAGAGCTAAATAAGGGAACATCCACACACTGCTTAAAGCAGAACCTGGGATGCAGTAAATGACCTAGTGATAGATGGGGCCGTTACTCCTGGGCTAAGGATTTTTCATGATGAGATTTTGGTGAGATCCAGGCCAAGCACTGTGAGAGAGCAGACTGATTGACTTGAACTTGTGGCCGGACTGGTGCTTACACTCCAGCAATTATTTTCCACAATAAACTGGAGCTGTTTGCCTTCCATATTAGCTGAGCCTTGTGAGATAATGAGTTCGGTCAGGCTGAGCCTCCTCTGCCTCTCGCAGGCCCTGGAACGAAGAAATGCTGGATACCGCATGCAGGCTGATTTTGGATGAAATCTGCCTTCCAGGCTCAGCTCCAGGCGGGAAGGTGGAGTTCAAGAGGACCCTCGTCGTCAGCTTCCTCTTCAAATTCTACCTGGAGGTGTTACAGATTCTGAAGAGGATGGTAAATGGAACTGGTTGTACAAGTAGCTTTTCTGGTACCAGGGCCTCTGTCGACACCCAAGGTGGGGAGACACAAGCCCCTGCCGAGTAGCTTCCATCTGTTGAAATGTACCACCGATGCTGGACTTCCTTCCCTGGCTTCACCTTCATGTCTCCAATGATGAGATGCTGATAGCAGCCCCTATGAGAGTATTGTGGAATGTCTTTGTAGGATAAAGACAGTGGGGTCCCCCCCTGCTTCAGAGGAGCTGCTTAGTAGACGTAGTAGTTCTATAATGAAAGCAGTGACAAGCAGACTTTCTTTTGCCTGGTGTCCTTGATGGCAATTTGACTAATAAGATTGTTGCTTAGGGAGGATGCAACTGAAAAAAAAATTCTCTAAATAAATGTTATGGACCCAAAGGGGACTCAAAGCTTATTATCCTCATCAACCCCACATTACAGCCAGCCAGTCAAACTAGACTAGAACCCATGAGTCCTTGGGTAGTATGGAATTAACATGGTAACTTTAAATAGGAGACAGAAAGCCTGCTTTATTTTATTTTACTTATTTGAGAGAGAAAGAATGGGCATGCCAGGGCCTCCAGCTGCTGCAAACCAACTCCAGATGATGCATGTGCCACCTTGTGTATCTGGCTACTGTGAGTCCTGGGGGACCAGAGCTAGGTCCTTTGGCTTTGTAGGCAAGTGCCTTAACTGCTATGCCATTTCTCCAGCCTGTCTCTCAATCTTTTATTTTTATTTTTATTTATTTATTTATTGAAGAGGGAAGGAAGGAGGGAGGGAGAAAGAAGGCGATAGATGCCTTCTTTTAAAAACATATCTTCTCAATATAGACAGACATAACTAAGAACTTTTGAGACTTAATGCTTGAAACCATGTATGTGACATATTTTATAAGAAAATCTAGAATGAAAACAATAGACCCAATTATAGATACTCCCAGTGAATAGCCAACTAATATTTCTTAGTGAATAAAGTGATATAATCTAAAACTTCTTCCTGAAGCAATATGTCTTCCATTTAACTTCTCTTAAAAAATAACAGCTGTTGTCAGCTTTATTTTCTTTTAAAGCTATTTTAACTATAACAAACAAGCATTAAGTATATTGTTTAAAATCTTGCTTGCATAGTCTCAAGTGGCCCATTTCCCTCTGTTCCAAGGAATGTTCTTTCTGGGGATCAGAAGGCGGCATCCTGAGAGGTGATGGCAGGAGTGCTATCTTTATACCTCTTTTTGTCCATTTGGCCAGTTGGCACCTACCAGTTTCATGCATATTCACAGTTATGGACTTTGGCTCTGACTCTTTCCCTCATTAAATTTCCTCTTGTCTATTTTATTTAGCCCCTTCTCTCTTCCTGTTATATTGGTAAGTGCTGAAATTACTTAGCAAAGCATGTTGGAGAATCTTAAGAAACAGAGATGGTGGCAGCCAGTGATCCACTACACCGCATGGCTCTTTCTACCGAGTGGGAGGATATGTCCCTGTTCATACCCTGACGTCAGGGGACTGCTTATCCTTCAGAGTTCTGAAAAGACGAGCCCGTAATTGATACTAGACTTCAAAGTAGAGATGCTTGCTGAGAAACATGCTAGCCTCCTTCCCAAAACATTCTGGTACATTCTATATCCTCCTCACTGTCTCTTTTTCAGAACCCAGGTCACCACCCTAGGCTGGCAGACAAGTCTAAGAGTGCTTTAGAAGATCTTCGCCCCAGACATCACTGGAGTACATTAACTTACCACGTGAGTGGCCTTTGGTCTTTATTTATTTTTATTATTTTTTTTTTAACTCAGAGACTGAGTTTACAGTGTCTTCATCTGCATGTCCCCACTGTATCTTGGTGACTTAAGCTTCCCTTCTGGTAAACTGTCAGTCTTCTCAATGTTAATTAAAATTTTATAACCAGGCTAGGGGTATATAAGTGGCAGAACATTTGCCTCATAATATGTAAGGCCCTGAGTTGGACCTTGTAGCTCAAAACAAGAAATGGAAAAAAAAAGTCAAAACTAATGAAGAATCATGAATAAAAATAAATCTAATAATGATAATCTTAAAAAAAAATGCTAACTTTGATCTTCAAGGTCATGTCTTTTGTACTATGGCCTGTGCCATGGACGTGGAAAACTGGCAGTTACAGCATGCTTCTACCCTCAGCTCGGCTGTTGAAGCATTTCCAAGCTGCATTCTTTGACAGGCTGTGGGCTGCTTTGTACTCACTTCAGAGGACCCAGGATGACTGTGGTGCAAATTTTGCAAGAGCCACTGCTTAATTTTGTTCCAACATGGAGATATTTTCCTCTCTGAGCTCCTCCTGTGCAAGTGATTTCTCTGAGACTCAAAATTTTATTGTGGAATCAAACATGAGTTCCAAGAACTGTTTTTCCAGTTTTTCCTAATGAAGTCTTAATATTAGAATTGCACCCTTCATAACTTTCAAATAGAATTTTATGTCATAGTTTAAGAAAATATCACCTGAAACTATCCTCTTGGTAAACTGGGTAAGACTTGATGTGTATTTCCTTGAAGTTAATATCAAGAAACTTGATCAAGGCTGGGCATCGTGACACTCCCAGCACTCTGGAGGCAGAGGTAGGAGGATTGCTGTGAGTCCAAGGCCACCCGGAGACTTCATAGTGAATTCCAGGTCAGCCTGAGCTACAATGAGACCTTCCCTTGAAAAAACAAAAACAAGACAAAGAAAAGGAAACTTGATCAGAGGTTTATTAAGTCAAAAACAGGAAGAGTTCTCAAAACATCAGTACGCTCAATCTGCTGATGGATCTAGTAATAACAGCTGCAATGAACACTGGCGTAGCTATATACCCCTGGAGGTTTTAGGTCCAATATGTTCAAAAATTCAAATATGCCAAACTGCATTGAAAGTGAACATCATGAAGCTAAAAACAGCTGCCATCTTCCCCAGTGTTCTGTAAAATATAGCATTCATAATCTTTGTCTGAAAGATACCCTAATAATGCCTTGGCAGTGAACAACAAAGTAATGGCTCAACTCATCCAAAGAAAACTGATCATCTTCATAGAAGATGCTTTTGAACGGGGTTTGTTCTGATAGATTTCAAGACAAAGTTTGGGATGCAGAGCATCTCTCACATTGATGTTTCTTTCTCCTCTTATTTTTAATGAGAGTGGGGGAGGGGAATGAGACTTGTCATGCCAGGGTCTCAGCCACTGCAAACGAACCCCAGGTGCGTGTGCCTCCTTGTGTGCACGTGTCACCTGTGTGCATGCATCCCCTTGTGCGTATGGGTTCTGAGGAGTCAAACCTGGGTCCGTAGGCTTTACAGGCAGGTGCCTTAACCACTGACCCATCTCTCCAGCCCTCGATAAGTTTTTTAATTTTCCTCAGGCTTCTGCCACACACAAAATGTCCAGGCTGCTAGAGGACTTAACCTTTGCAATGAACACTTTCCTTAAGTCAGTCATTTGCTTTGAAAAAGGCTTTAATACAACGCTTTCCATCACTATAAAAATACCTGAGATAATTAACTTATCAAGAGGAAAGGGTTATTATTTGGGCTCATGGTTTTGGAAGCTCCAATCCGTGCTCTAGCAGGTCCATTGCTTTCAGGGCTCTGGCATGGGGGCTGGATGCCAGTGAAGAGTGGGTGGCTGTACAAGCTGTTAGCCTCATGTCAGGAAGTAAGAAACGGAAAGAGACTGTGGTCCCACTCCTCCCAGTGACCTAATGTTTCTCACTGGGTTCCACCTTTTAAAGTATCTACTTCCGTCCAATAGCACCCAGCTAAGGACCAAGTGTCTGATAAATGGCCTTTTGGGGTACATTCCACATCCCTCCATACTGCGGAGTGTCAGGAGACCACCTGTTTGAGGAGATACAGACTTGATCTGCTGTATCTTTTAGCCACATGACAAGCAGATGGAAGCAACCAAGTACTTTTACCCATAAATTCATTCCAACTGACTATTTTGTAGAGGTATAAAAATATGAATATGGGGTTGGAGAGATGGCTTAGCCATTAAGGTGCTTGCCTCTGAAACCTAAGGACCCAGGTTCAATTCCCCAGAACCCATGTAAGACAGATGCAGATGGTGGTACATACATCTTGAGTTCATTTGCAGTGGCTAGAGGCCCTGGTGCACTCATTCTCATCCTCTCTTCTTTCTCTCTAATAAACAAAAACTAAAAATATATGAATATGTAATACGTTTTCATATTTGGCTACTCTGTACTTTGAGATTTCCTCAGTCTTTTGGCTGATCCCTCACACAGCAAAGTTTGTAAAGACTTTTCAGTGTTGTTCTGTGTTTCATTATATACAGAAAAAGGTATTGGTAATAGAAAGAAAACTCCAGGAGCTTTTGTAGATTCTTGTCTTTTTCTTTAGTGTCCAAGCCTATGAGCTTTCTAGAATTTTGCTTCTCAAGACAAAGCTTTTTGAACTTTGGGGCATACCTTACAGACGAATCACTTTTTACCATCTACAACATTTGAGAAAATATGCCTGATAGAGCTCTCGTGTTCTTTTTTTCTTTTTCTTTTTCCCCCTCTTTTGGTCACAACCTCAGTTCTTGAAAAGAAAAGGAGAATTGCTAAGAGCTTTTAAATGAGTTTCATCAGATGAGCTGGTATATGTTGGTGCTGCTTCAAATCCTTGCTCATCCTGAGTCCCCAGATGTAAAATACATGAACATAAACAAGAGAATGTATCATATTATCAGAAAGACAGATTTAAATTCATTTACTTATACAAATGAAATTTCCACTAGAGATTTTTGAGATCTATAGTCCAAAAGTGGAAAAAAAAAAAAGAAATGGTATCATAGCTATATAGTCCAACTTGCCCACTGAATTATTGTAATTAGTTTGCTCTCCTGGCATCATCACAAATAGTTACTGTTTTCACTCTAAAGTAAAGGTATAGATTATGGGAGATGTGCATACTATGAGCCCCACTTTCTCTACAGAAATATAAAAATTATATGTTGGTTATTAAACAGGATGTAGACCCAAAGCAACTTCTTCAAGACCCTATTGGCCGTCCCATCATGCACCTGTCTGGTATTAATCATGCCACCGGGGAAGCCATCTACTGTGATGATATGCCTGCCGTGGACCAGGAGCTGTTTCTGACTTTTGTAACTAGTTCAAGAGCTCATGCTAAGATTGTGTAAGTGTTCTTAATGATTGCCTTTAAGTCTGACTCCACCACACTAATCAAGAAGTGAAAGATGAGGGGAAGCCATTTTCTGTTCCTATTTGATGTAGAATAGAGGTGAAGTGGAATTGAAATGGGACACTTATTACATATTTTTCTATATAATAACTTCATTGTCCCCTAACCTTCACTCTCATTGTCTGGCACAGAACTATTGCCACAGTTCTTGGATATATCATTTCCCTTTTTTTCCTAATAGACCTTTTAAAAAACAATTTATTTATTTGCAAGCAGAGAGATACTGAGAGAGAACGTGAGTATGGGCACCCCAGGGCCTCTAGCCACTGTAAATGAACTCTAGATGCATGTGCCATCTTGTTTATCTGGCTTACGTGGACACTGGGGAATTGAACCCAGGTTGTTAGGCTTTATAGACTGGCGTCTTAACCACTGAGCAATCTCTCCAGCCCTGAATATATTATTTTCTGACTAGGCACATTCTCAATGCTCTTTGAGCCCTACGGCTGCTCTGAGAAACTGCGTGTGTGTTTTTACATAGGTCCATTGATCTGTCAGAAGCTCTTAGCCTGCCAGGAGTGGTGGACATTTTGACTGCGGATCATCTTCAGGGTGTAAATTCATTCGCCACAGAGTCATTTCTGGCAACAGACGAGGTATTACATTTTTGTTTTCTGTTTGAAGAATAACTTTCCTGGTTAACAGCCCGTCATATTTTCTAAAAGGTAGCATCTAATTTGGTTATCATAAGATCCCAACCTACTTTGAAAAGTTATTTGTAAAGCATAAATATTCAAATAGGTATTGAATGCATTCAAGTCTATTCATTTTCTATACCAGTCAGGTTGACTGACTGTACAGATGTTAGTGTTTGGTATTAACTAGCAGTAACACAGTGTGCTATTAAGAAATAGGAGCTTTAGTGTCTCTTCCTTCACTATGACGAGACCTGTGAAAGTATTGTGATGTCATTCTGTGCAAGATACCAGGAGGTATGGCAGATCTTGGGGCTCTGGTGGGCTGCTGCCTAGGAGGTCTCACCCTCCCCCCTGCCCCAACAAGCCCTGAGCCTAAGGTGAGCAGAGCTCGTACACCCCTCATGAAAAATCATGTAGCCTGGCTCCTGGCATCTTTAGCAGTCACATTTGCCACTGGAGGGACTTTACTGGTAGGGATGACGTACTTCAAGAAAGAAAAGAGAAACTGGAGACGGAATGACAGTAAACCAGAGGCAAGCCTTTATGTAAAGGACTGTTTTCCCTTACAACTCACTGCTGGAGAGCCCCATACTGACAAGGACAACTTGGGTCACCGGGTATTGGTTTATGTCCACCTCACTCATTGTCCTGATGTCTGCCCAGAACTAGAAACATATGCTTCAAGTTGCGGATGAAATACATAGTATTCCATCACTGCCAAATTGAACTTTACTTTTCCTCACTGTTGACCCAGAAGGGGATACAGGAGAAGCCATCTCAAGTTAAGTGAAAAAGTTTCTCACAAATTTATTAGTCTGACTGGTATGTCACTCACTTTTGTTGCTGGGACAAAATAGCCAATCAGGAACAGCATAGGGAAAGAAAGTTTATTTTATTTTGATTTTGATTTTTTGAAGAGTTTACTTCTGCTTATGGTTTCACGGAGTCCACGTGGCCATGGCAGGAGCAGGAGCAGGAAGCTGGGACCCCACCCTCAAGTCATCAGAGAGGAAGTGGGAAGGAATGGGGAGTGGAGAACACATAGGGATGGACTGCAAAACCTCAAGACCCGCCCCCAGCAATGTACTTCCTCCAATAAGGTTTCACCTCCTAAAGTTCCAGAACAATACTACCATCTGATGATTAAGTTTGAAGCATATGAGCCTATGGGGGTGGGATTTATATTCAAACTACCACAAGTGCCACAAAAGAAGAGCTCAGTAGAGTAGCCAGAGCAAACATTATAGTCTTCGTTTATAGGATGAAGACGAAGGCTGCACGGTGGTTCATGCAGGGGGAGTTTCTGGATTATATGGGCGGGAACCAGATGAATGCAGACAGCTGGTTCAATGGCTGCATCTATGAGAGTGCACATGAAGAGGGGATAGCCAGGGTGGGGTGCCTGAATGCACAGCTTGCTTGCCAAGAGGGAGTAAGCTTTGTCTCCCATAAGAGCTGGTACACAATGCAGTCTACAGACTGGCCTTCATGTCCTGAGGACAGCTACGTAGACAGAATATCGTCTTGGATTCAGCTAAACTTTTGGAACCAAGAGAATTGCAACCCAGAGTCTGCCAGGCATCTGTCATGCGTCCAAAAGACTGGAGCAAGCAGAGCCAGCAGAGAGCAGCCCCCCAACCCCAGCCAAAGGATCAGCAGGGAGTGCACACTAATGCATCTCCCCGCCAACAGGGCCCCCAGAGCCAGGCTGCTGCCTCGCCAGTGTCCTGGAAGTTGCTCACACAGATTGAGGGGCTAAATTCTACAGAAAGGCGTGTATTTTCCATAGTGCTCTTGTTTTCATCCTGGGTGCTTTGTGGCTGATAGTCAAGATAGGCTCTGTGCCAGCCCAAGCTAAACTTGAAAGCAACAGTTAAGTCTTCTTTGTAAGTGAATGTCAGATTTGCATTTCATTACCCTGTCAATAGATGCTGGTCTGACTACCCAAGAGAAAAAATTCATTATTTGGGGAAAGTTGTTAGTCTGATTACTGTATAGGTCTTTTTTGTGTGTGATTTAAAAAAAAAAAAACAAAAAACCTTAATGATGCCAGGCATTCAAATCATATGCCAAGTAGAAACAAGAGGATATTGATCATGACCGTGATAGAGTATTTTTCTTTGTCGTGTACAGGTTATATTGCATATAAAATAAAGATCTTACTAGTTTTGCAACAAAAAGAAATATGAGCTGGGTGTGGTGGTCCATGCCTTTAATCCCAGCACTCAGGAGGCTGAGGCAGGAGGATCTCTGTGAGTTCCAGGCCAGGCTGAGACCACATAGTGAATTCCATGTCAGCCTGGACTAGGACAAGACCCTTCCTTGGAAAACAAAACAAAACAAAACAAAAAAAGAAAAAGAAAAAGAAAGATGAAAGAGTAAATGAAATCTGGGGAAGACTGCTCAGTGGTTAAAGGCACTTGCTTGAAAGAATAAATTATCAGGAGGCAGAGGTAGGAGGAACACTGTGAGTTTGAGGCCACCCTGAGACTACATAGTGAATTCCAGGTCAGCCTAGGCTAGAGTGAGACCCTACTTCAGAAAACCAATAAAATAAATGAACAGAGTACTATAACTTTATTAGCAGATTTCTCCCCTGATAATCCCTTACTATTGCAATAATCAGTCCTAATGTGTCCAAAGTTCAAGTTTGAATTCAACTGATTTCCTCATCATTGAAGTCTCTCCCTACCCCTTGATCTAGAAGTTCTTTCCCTCTGCACTGATGCTGACTCATTCACTCATACTGCCATATGTCCCATGGGCATTTTTCAATGTGCATTTATTACATAAAAGCTTATGGTGCAGAAGAGAGACAAGGTGGACCTTTGCATTGTGTTCCTTGCACTGAGCTTATTTACATATATGGTTTCCATGCTTCTCCTACCTACCGTAATTCCTCTACTGAGGACCCACGCTGATTTACCTGCATATTCCATACACTGCTCTCCACATGGCAGTGTAAACAACAGAGAAATGATTGTTGTTCTTGCTTAACTCCCGCCTCTGCATCTTCGCTCCCCCAATACAATAAAGACAGTGTTCAGCATATTTTTTTGCATATCTCAGACTTTCAAATTCAGTATTTACCCAAAAGTGCTTCACAGTTTGAAACAGTTTCCACCTCTGGCTCTCACTGGCTGATTTAATTAATGAAAATGAAAACTTGGCCATCACAAGTCTGAACTCAAGGTTGAAACTCCCCCAGGGCAATGCTATGCAGCCCTGGCAGAGGCAATGAGAATCGTGACCTTTGCATAAATGGTAACTAAACAAGCAAGACTCCCCAGCTGCCCAGTCGCAGCTGTATAGATTGTGAGCATCTCAGGGGCGACATGTGAACGCCACTTCATTTGGAGGTACTTAGGTATCGGTGGAGAGCAAGGAGTAGGGCTGTTGTGAGTAATTGCCTATGCTGATTTAATTCCTTTTTAAACAGTCATTTTCAGCATTTTATGACTTTTTAAAATCTTGCATCGAAGAAATTGCACACGTACACACACAAAGTCAGAGAAGACTAATAAAATGGATTCCATGGTGCGGCCACCCAGCCTCAACACCTGTCAACATGACACTCTTGTTTCGTGTTTCTCCCCACTGACCCTTCTTGTGTGTGCCGAAGTCAACATGTTCAATTGTTCTCTTCCCCCTCCTGCCCTTCTCCTCCTCTTTCTCTTCCTCCCCAGTGCTGGGGGCTTGAACCCAGAGCCTTGTGCATGCAAGTCAAGTACTGTATCATTGAGATATCCCCCAGACCGAATACTATTTTGTTTGATAACAAAACTGCTATGTATGTATTGGAAAAAAAAAAAAAAAGAGGCATATACTAGTCTAAAGTAAATGATCTTGGGTGTGACACATGCCGTAAGTGGAAGAGAAAACTTGACTGTCATAGTAACTGTTCAGTCACAACTGTTAAGCCTTTCTTGAGTCCCAGTTGTTTTCCTCATCCAAATGTCTGCCCTCGTCCCTGTAAGAGCTCTCGAATCCTCCGACCCACCTGCAGCTGCAAGAATAGCGATTGTCGTTCGGGCTGAGGAACACTTCGTGCTTGGTTAGGTTACCGTACTTCAGGTGAAGCCTAGACACAGTTTGTGGGCAGACTTGCTGGCCCGCAGTGCGTTGTTACCATGTGAGAACACCCCTTCCTAAGTCACCCCTTTCTCTCTCTGGCTGAGATGACCTGCAACTTCTTGGCCCTCCCTATGCACGAGAGCAGAAGCTGCCTATCTCAGCAGGTCAAGGCTGGGACTGGCTCTCATAGGCAGCCCCCTTTCTTGGCCTGGAGCTGGCGTCAGCTGTCCTGAAAGCTGCCTCACCCCACCTCTCTGCAGCAGTACAGGACCGGGGGTCAGCGAGCCAGCTGTGACTGCAGTCACAGGTGCACGTGAAGTCATTTACTGTGTGTGGCGGCACTGCACCGGGGGGGGGGGGGTCACAGTGAAGGGGAGTAGTGGATCTGTTGTCCGTCCTCGGTCCTCCTTGACGACAAAGGCTTTCTGTGCTGTAGGTGCTATGCGTGGGTCATCTTGTCTGTGCCGTGGTTGCAGAGTCTGAGATTCAGGCAAAACGAGCTGCAAAGCGAGTGAAGATTGTCTACAAAGACTTGGAACCACTGATCCTAACAATTGAGGTATGAGTTGAAGGTGGTGCCAGGCCAGAGGCCAGGTGATCATATATGAGTAGTGGGTTGGTCAAAAGGCTTTTGGTGTAGAAATATGACTCTGAATGGCTCCCAAAGCACAGGGATCCTATTGGCCCCAAACTCTTACCGGGATTAGCAATTTCCTTAAGCCTAGGTTCGCTTCTGTCTGTTCTCACTGTTGCCCACAGCACTTTTATCTCCTGTGCTCAAATGGCAGCCTGGAATTCTGGGCTTTGCTATCCACATTCAGTGATAAGTCCTGACATTCAGACTCATTAACGGTACCCTGCCTATCATCGGATTAAAAATGGGTCAGAGGAGCGGAGGAGCTGTTGGGATAGATCGAGGTGGGGGCAGATTTCCTTGGAGTGCCTGGACTGTGTAGGAATTTTGAAGACTTAAACCGAAATGGGAGCATTGTTTGGAAGGTGAGAGGAATGCAGAGCAGGTAGTCCCCACGATAGATCCACCATACAGCTGGGGTTCTCCATCTCTGAGGCTCTGGCAGGCACACAGTGGGGAATGATATTCCATGAAGCAAATACCAGAGGAACTACTTTTAGATTCTTCAATGCATATCTTAAATATCCATGAGACACCGATCATATGATGCCTGCGGGCATTTTGGCAACTCTGAATATTGGAGGACTGCATTTTCTACCCTAATTTCTAGACAGAAGCTGAAAATTGACAGAAGTTGTAAGACTCATCTCCATGAAATGATAGTGTCTACATTCCATTGGTTCTTATAACTTACTGTGTAATAAAAGAATGAAACCCATGGGAGTAAGATTAGATCCAGTGCATACAGACTGCGTGTCGTCTGGAAACAATGTTATCTTCACAACATCATGAATAAGTTATTCCCTATGTGCCTGAAGCAGAAAATGACTTGGCCATGATCAGTATTGCAAGGAGAACATGGTCTTGGGTGTGATGTTGTCCTGTTAGGCTGCTTCATGCCTACGAACCGGACACTCCATTCTGGAGATTTTCCTCAGTATTTTCTTTTTTATAACATTTTTATTTATTTATTTATTTGAGAGCGACAGACACAGAGAGAAAGACAGATAGAGGGAGAGAGAGAATGGGCGCGCCAGGGCTTCCAGCCTCTGTAAACGAACTCCAGACGCGTGCGCCCCCTTGTGCATCTGACTAACGTGGGACCTGGGGAACCGAGCCTCGAACCGGGGTCCTTAGGCTTCACAGGCAAGTGCTTAACCGCTAAGCCATCTCTCCAGCCCTTCCTCAGTATTTTCAAATTAAAATAAAATCATGTCAAGAGGATTAAAAATCAGACCTTTTTAAAAAATTTCCCTGACCAGTTTTGAATTCATTCATAAGGAAACCAGCCTAGGTGATTGTAGCTGCATCCCTAATTATATGTATCAAGGTACTCCCCCTGTGGGCACCAGGGAAGCCAGATGTGAATAGGTTTAAGGTACCCAGGCAGAGGCTTGTATGGACCCTCAGTCCAGGGATAGTGGTCCCTGGCACCCCACTGCCTTGTGCAAATGAAGTGTTTATCTCCCCAAAGGAAATGCCTGGAACTGGCAGGCAGAGCCACATGACCCCGGTCACTAGTTTCTGAGCTTGCAGTGATCTGACACGTTACGCCATGAGGCTCTTTCCACGCCTCCTCTCACAGCTCTGTGGGAGCCATGTGCGCCACTTGTACCAATGAGCCTCAGAGAGGCGCACCGTCAAACGCTGCTCAGTGGAGAAAATGGACATGGCTCTGTCTAGGTCTGTCCCATCTAAGTGGCCTTGATGGAAAAGAAGGGGCTATTGGTGGAAGAGAAACATCTGCCTGAAAAAAATACCAGTTCCATTCTGCATCCCTCAGGTCCCAGATGCTTTGAAGCGTGCTCAGTGTCTTTGGACTCAGAGCATATTTGCATTTTTTCCCCTCGGGGAGTCTGACGTCTGGTTGGCAGCTTAGCTCCAAGTGCTGGGGTTCCACATCAAGAGAAACGCTACCCAAACCCTGCTGATACGCCTTGCTGTGGCACCTACCAGGGAGCTGGATTTCTTACCCAAGTTGCCTTGCATTTCTCTTCTCCTAGGAGGCTATACAACACAAGTCCTTCTTCGAGTCAGAGAGGAAACTGGAATATGGAAATGTTGATGAAACATTTAAAATGGTGGATCAAATTCTTGAAGGTAAAACTTTCTGAAAAATTGAATGATGGAGAAGTAACCAGATTTCTGGACATCTACTTTAAGGCTTCCTTTGCCTTCTAGAAATCATCTGACAGCCTCCATGGATGTAGCTCTGTGGGGACAGGCACCTCATTCACAAATGCTTTTCCTTGTGTCTCTGGCATGGGTTCACAAGTGAAGTAGAGAGGTGGGAATGGGCTACCTTTCCCCTGCCTATTCTATTGAGTGCAGTACAGATAGACACACCCTTATTTTCATTGTGGTTTGGTCCTTAAGGGCCTTGTGTTTTAGAAATCCAACTAGGCTTAGAAGAATCACTCTTAAAACCAGACTAGGATAAAATTGTGTATCAGGGAGGAGCTGATCAAATTGGTCTCCAACCTAGAGAGTTGGGAACAATATCTAAAGAGGAGAGGTCACTGTGGACACAGGATGGAGTCACAGGAGTGGACAATACAACATAAAATGGTACTAAACTTTGCCATTCATTTATTTATTTTTTTAATATTTTTTGTTCATTATTTATTTATTTATTTGAGAGGACACAGAGAGAAAGACAGATAGAGGGAGAGAGAGAGAATGGGTGTGCCAGGGCTTACAGCCACTGCAAATGAACTCCAGACACGTGCGCCCCCTTGTGCATCTGGTCCTGGGGAACCGAGCCTCGAACCGGGGTCCTTAGGCTTCACAGGCAAGCGCTTAACCGCTAAGCCATCTCTCCAGCCCAGCTTTGCCATTTAAGTAGGAACAGTTCTAGCTAATTCTTTTTCAGGTCTGTATATATTTTTTAAATTTTATTTCAAGGTAGAATTTCACTCTAGCTCAGGCTGACCTGGAATTCACTATGGAGTCTCAGAGTGGCCTCGCGCTCATGGTGATCCTCCTACCTCTGCCTCCCGAGTGCTAGGATTAAAGGCATGCACCACCACAGCTGGCTAGGTCCATATATATGTGTATGTATATGTGTGTATATGTGTGTGTGTGTGTGTGTGTGTGTATGGTCACATAGGTTTAAGGAACTTCAATTTTTTGTGTATTTTTTCCATTTTTATGATTGGCCAGTTTTTATTGTTCTTATTCTTGTTTATTAATCATTCCCTCTGTTATCTCTATTCTGTTGTCAAGCTCATTTATTGAACTTTTAGAATTTTGCTTGTTGTATTTCTCTATTATAAAATTTCCATTTGATATTTTCATATCTGTTGAAATTCTAAATTTTGCCATTTCTCATTGGAGCACTTTACATTGGCGGCTTTACTTCAGATGATCCTAACATCTGTATCCTCTTGGGGTCACCATCTATGACTTAACTTTTTTCATTGTAGTTCACATTTTCCTGATTCTTGGAATGCTGAAGGAATTTGTAGTATCTGGGACATTTTGAATACTATGATAGTCTGTGTTAACTAGAACAAACCTAGTGCTGGGGGGAGAGACCTTATTGTCATGCAAGGGCAGAGTACAAATTCCCCATTGTACCACTGACAAGGCCAAGCAAGGAGGTTGGGAAGCCTCGCTACAGCTGGGTGTAGGTGGAGTCCAGGATCCCTACTCAACCTTAGTGGGGAGGGATGGGGCTGCAGGTTTTTTTGTGGTGTTTGGTTGGACTAGACTGTTTAATAGTCTCCATGTCTTTTGGCTGCTTAGGCTTCCCTTTTTCCTGATTCTTTAGCTTTCATGAGCACTTATTGTAGTTTTTGGATTTCTGGCTTCTCCAGAACTAAGACTGGCACATTTGAGGAAAATGATAACAATTAACTCCAAAACCCATCTTAACTGCTGGTATATGGTTGAAATCCCAACCTGCTCTGCTTGTTTCTCTATACCTTTTAGAGCCTTCTGACATGTTGAAACGGAGAAAGTCAGTGTGTGAATGCATGAGATGAGAATGGGAATCTCCAAGCAAAGGATTTATTTGGAAGTTGAATTTGAATTGCAACCTGGGAGATAAACATAACCTGAAGATAGCCTCCATATATTTAGAGAACCGAGGAAAAGGTTAGGGTTTTATTGACAACAGAGATTATGGGAAAGACACCCCAGCAGTCAGCATGTTCTGATGGTCAGTACTTGGAAGGTGAGACTTAAGAGTCTGGGAGGTGCAGTTAGGCCCTCATTGCTTTGGATTGGGCTTGAAAGACAGTTTGGAACCAGCATATACAGCTAAAATGGTTTTCCTAGGGACTCTTGACACCATTTTAGTGGGGTTAAGATAGAAATGACACCATTTTGCATGATCAGCTGCTTGTATTAGTTTGCATATGATGTTCAGGGTCTTAGATGCATTTAACAGAAAGAACAGGCAGACATACTTCTAGTCCATCTTGTCTTAGAACTAGAAGTCTCCTTGCCATAATAGAATTTTGACTCTGAAATGTCACATCTTTCCCTAGGACGCTGTGGTCTCACATTTTGGCAGATACAACCGATTCCTCTATACAACTCTCCTTCAAAGCCGTAGATATACTGAAAGCTAACCGCTGACGTGTGTCACCCTTCCTCACGGCTGCTGCTGTGTCAGGAGCTCGGTAGTGGTTTCTGCATAGTAGGATAATGGAGGACATCCTGTTCTTTCTGACAGTTCCTTGACTTCCAAATATTTTTCTGTCACAGGTGAAATTCATATGGGAGGTCAAGAACATTTTTATATGGAAACCCAAAGCATGCTTGTTATTCCCAAGGGAGAAGCTCAAGAAATTGATGTCTATGTGTCCACACAGTTTCCCAAACATGTACAGGTAACACAGGGCCATGGTGGAGAAGACATGCCTGAGTGGTTTCTTCCAGCAAAATGTGCCAACAGCCCTTAGAAGCAGAACTGTCATTTCCTCAGGGACTTAAAACAATACTGAGTATTAAGAAGAGCTGTACTGATTTGGCTAATGGTAGCCATATAATTTCCTAACTTTGAAAAGAGCTCTATTAAAGTAGGGGCCTTTTGTTTAGAGTCCATGACTTGAAAATCAGTTATGCAATCAACAGATTGAGCTCTTTTGATGTGCTCTTGGCACAGTTAAGAAGCAAAGGACAAATGAGGAAGAGCTGCCCTCTAAAGGTTATATTACCTAATTGGGAAAAAGTATTAGAAGCAGTATTATACAATTCATAGCCAGGCACTAAGTCAGTAAAGGCAGGAATTAAGAGAAAGTAAAAGCCAGGCATGGTGGCACATGCCTTTAGTCCCAGCACTTGGGAGGCAGAGGTAGAAGGATTGCCATGAGTTCAAGGCCACCTAGGGACTACAGAGTGAATTCCAGGTCTAGCCTGGGCTAGAGTAAAACCCTACCTCAGAAAAAAGAAAGAAAGAAAAAAGAGAAAAAGGAGAATTTTCTGAATCATCCAAGAAGTCTTACAAAAGAGAAGACTTAAGTTTGGCTTGATAGTAGGAGTGAGGTTTGTCTAGATGGTAGGGAGGGAGAGAGAGGCTATTTCCAGGCAATTCCACAGTAAGATCAGATGTGACTCATCCATTCACTTACTTGTCTCTTCTGCAAACGTCTGTTGCCTCTTTTCTGTGTCCCAGGCACTCGTGTAAGAAAGGATACTGGCACAATGCCTGCCTGAGCGTGAATGTTTAAGGCTTAGGCACCAAGAAACAAGGCAGAGGGATCTTGACTCAGTAGGTCCTAAGGACCCAGTGCTGCTACCAGAGGAGTGGGAATGTTAGGGTCTGGACAACAAGATCATGGGGAAGATGAACCATTTAAAAGGGCCAGATGGAGTTGGAGAGATGGCTTAGCAGTTAAGGCACTTGCCTGCAAAGCATATGAATCTATGTTCAACTCTCCAGGTCCCACATAAGCCAGATGCACAAGGTGACACATGCACAAGATGATGCATGTATCTGGAGTTCAATTACAGTGGCTGGAGGCCCTGGTGCACCAATTCCCTCTCTCTCTTGCTGTCACGCTCTCTCACGTTAAAAAAGGGGGGTGGGCAGATGAAATCTGCTCTATTCTGTTCTGCTCCTCATTCCCTGTATGACAATGAATCCATCTATCTCAGGCTTCTCCTCAAAAAAAAAAAAAAAATCAGTTGTTAAGGATGGAAAAAGAATGGGACTTGCATCCAAGGAAGACCAGCTAGTCAACTTTCATAGTAACCTAGTAATAACATGAGAAAGTACTTGCCTGCCAGTGAAGAGAGTTCCACATAGGAGATAGACCCAACCTGGATGAGGTTGGGAAGGCCATGAAACCTTACTACTCCAGGAACTCTATCCCTGGGGATTAGTGTTTCAAAGAACACATTGGATGAAATTCTTAGGGGAAACTCAAAAGCCTAGCTAGCACAAAAAAATAATCTCACTAGCACAGAAAGAACTACTACTTGATATTAACAATAGTTTTGGCAATGTTTTCAAGCCACATATCAGTGAGACTGCTTATAGATGCATGGCAAAGTTATCAGATGGTTTCCTGTGATTTAGCATAACCACAGTGCATGCCATATACAACGTTATGGAATCAAGATGTGTCATGGCGATGGCACTGACACTCCTATTTCAGGGGACAGGTTTCTTTTTGTTAAGGTTGTGGGTATGATACTGATGGTCACAAGTCCTGCTGATGATGGGTCCAATTAAAGAAAATTGTTGTCATCCACAGGATATAGTTGCCTTCATCTTGAAGCGCCCAGCCAACAAGGTCATGTGTCATGTAAAACGTGTTGGTGGGGCATTTGGGGGGAAGGTGGTCAAAACCAGCATCATGGCAGCCATCACCGCATTTGCAGCCAACAAGTAAGTGGAAGAAATCTGCCAAACAGATAAGAGGAAGTCACATTGAGCAGTCTTAATATTCGTATTTGTATTAGGGAAAAATCTACACCAAGATTATCTAAAATTATACCTAACATATAGATATAGAAACAATCTGCCTACTTGTTAAATGTCTTTATCTTTTGTTGTCAAGCTATGTACTATAAGAACCAAGATAAGGGCTGGAGAGATGGCTTAGTGATTAAGGCTCTTGCCTGCGAAGCCTAAGAACTCATGTTCAAATGTCCAGGTCCCACGTAACCAAGTGCACAGTGACACAAGCATGCAGTGTCGCACTTGCACAAAAAGGGGCACACGCACCTGGAGTTTATTTGCAACAGCTGAAGGCCCTGACATGCCCACATTCTCTATCGCACTCTCTCTGTGCCTCTAATTAAAGCCATTGCAAAAGTATATAGCCCCCGGGTAGGCAACAGAAAATTTCTGAAAGGATGAAGTTACCTGTCCTTAGCACCCATTAATCTGAGCTATGTATGTTTGTTTAGATCAGTATATGACCTTGTGAAACATGCATACATATATCCTTAGTCTCCTGATTTAAATAGATGCATTTTTAGTTAGGCTTACATTTATTTATCTTGTTATTATCTTTTGAGTTTCACAAACTATTACCAGAGAAAATTGTGTTTGGGGGCAGGCACACCTAGAAAGTTTCATTTCTTTGTAAAGCAATATAGCTCAGTCCTTCTATTCCAGGAAGCAAAAAGATCTTGATTCCAGAACAATCCAGTTGGGGAGTAATTGGCAGTTAGACCTCACCTAAACTCTTACTTGGCAAGCAGACCTCACTTCAGACGTGTAACCAGTCCAAAATGTGTCCTTGGACGTGTTTGCCTGTAGTAGAGGGTGTTCTCACGGTAGGAAATATCTACAGCAATATCCTGGAGCCTGTGGCACCTCAGAGCCTCCTTCTAGCAAGTACTGAGTGTCAGGTGCTATGTACTAAGCCCTGATGCAGAGGAGAGGAAACCACAGAATGTGCTGAGTGTAGGGAGTAGCTCTGGAGGTCTGTACTGTGCATGGATGCTCTTTAAGCTCCTACAAGGATCTGTGTATCTCTAGAGAATGCCTACCTGGCAAAAATTCACCTCTCTTGCTTTTTGTTCTGTTTCAGACATGGCCGTGCAGTCCGCTGCATCCTGGAACGAGGAGAGGACATGTTAATAACTGGAGGCCGCCATCCTTACCTTGGGAAATACAAAGTGAGCAGAACAGGTTGGGGGAAGGATTTGTGTTGCAAATAGAGCATTCTATAAATGTTTGTCCTCTGATGAGGACTAGCACTGAACAAACCAACAAATAGTACTTCTATTTAATTTTCTATTCCTTGTGATGATTTTAATTACTGCCTAATTCAACAAAGTTTTCTGCTTTGTTCAAAGATGTCAGTTTGAGAGAAGGTACCAGCCAAAATTATACTAGCTAGAATTGCCTATTACCGAATGAATAATTGGAAAACCTGTGACTATATATATCCATGAAAGTAGATCTGATAACTATACTTCTTCATATAATAGATGTAAAAATAGAATAATTCCCATAACAATAGTGTTATTTGAAGTTTCAGCTATTTGCAAATGGTCCTTCATTTTTAATAGATCAAGAGTATTCTTACAAAACTGTGCCGCAAAAATTCCAAGAAAAGTTTCTACAGCAGAAAGTAATTATTCTTTTTTTCTTCTTTTGCTTTATAAGAGATAATTTTATTTCTCAAAGCTGGTTATTCTAATAAATAATTATTATGACCTTAAGTCCTTATTATTTTTATTCAAGTAACAGCTCAACATAGCCTGCATGTTGTGGGAAAGGGAGAGCATTGCTTCACAAAATGATTCAGACTCAATGTTTTTCACCGAATGCCACCCCATGTCCTTAGACTGCACTGTCTAATATAGTAGCCATAAGGGCTGGAGAGATTGCTTAGTGGTTAAGCACTTGCCGGTGAAGCCTAAGGACCCCAGGTCAAGGCTCAATTCCCCAGGACCCATGTAAGTCAGATGCACAAGGGGGCACATGTATCTGGAGTTTGTTTGCAGTGGCTGGAGGCCCTGGTGCACCCATTCTCTTTCTCTCCCTCTCTCCCTCTCTCTGCCTTTTTCTCTGTCTGTCACTCTCAAATAAATAAATAAATAAATAAAAATAAACAAAAAAATTAAAAGATGTTTTAAAAAATATACTAGCCATAAGGTGAAAAATGTCCATGTAAATTAACTAATAAAAAAATTAAAGATAGGGCTGGAGAGATGGCTTAGCGGTTAAGTGCTTGCCTGTGAAGCCTAAGGACCCTGGTTTAAGGCTCTATTCCCCAAGTCCCACATTAGCCAGATGCACAAGGGGGCACATGCGTCTGGAGTTCGTTTGTAGTGGCTGGAAGCCCTGGCCCACCCATTCTCTCTCTCTCTTTTCTTCTCTCTGTCACTTTCAAATAAATAAATAAAAATAAACAAAAAAATTAAAAATGAAATAAATAAAAGAATGCTGATTCTCTAAAAAAAAAATTAAAAATCTGTTCCATAGTTGCATTAGCTATATTTCACATGTACAATATCCACATGTGGTTAATGGCTACCATATTGGACAGCACAGACACAGAACATTGCCATCATCCCAGAATTTAGTAGAAGTCTTCCCAGGGCCTCTGAATCCTCCCCTCCAAGCTCTTCTTCAGGTGACAGAGGGCAAGGGAAAGATGAGAGTAATGTGGGCAATTTCTTAGGTACTATGCCTATAAGCGGTGGACTTTGATTTTGTCCGGACATCTTTAGTATTAGCTTTGCCACCTACCTTAAGGGGTGGCTAGAAAATGTAGTCTTCCTGTGGTGCCCATGATGAACGAACACAGGGAGTTTTGAATACATCACATTGACTCTTATCATAGTAGGTATGCCTTGATGCATTTTTTCTAAATTTTTTAAATTATTATTTTCAAGGAGAGAGGGGGAGAGGGCAAGAGAATATGGATACTTCACTGCAAATGAACTCCAGAAGCATGTGTGTTGCAGTCTGACTTGCATTGCTGGTATAAATCACCCGACCAAGAGCAGCTTTTGGGAAAAAGAGATTTATTTTGGCTCATAGGCTCGAGGGGAAGCTCAACGATGGCAAGGGAAAATGATGGCATGAGCAGAGGGTGGACATCACCCCCTGGCCAATAGCAACAGGAGAGTGTGCCAAACACTGGCATGGGGAAACTGGCTATAAAATCCATAAGTCTGCCCCCAACAATAGACTCCCTCCAGGAGGCGTTCATTCCCAAATCTCCGTCAGCTGGGAACCTAGTATTCAGGACACGTAAGTTTATGGGGGACACCTGAATCAAACCACCACAATGTGTAACTTTGTGCATCTGGCTTTATCTGGGTGCTGGGAATTCTGACGTGGGTTGTCAGGTTTACAATCAAGTGCCTTAACCACTAAGCAGTCTCTCCTGCCCCTAGATAACATATTTTGAGAACTTAATAAATATGTCTATTTTTTCCTTAAGCTGAAATTTTAGTTGAGTTCAGTTCAAAGGGATTTAGTGTACTTTGTCCTTAGGGGATTATACATGTGATATCATTAAGAAACCAATGAAGGCATAATGATTGCAGGTCAACGATAAAGTACATGTAGTAAGGCTGTGAGGAGAGATGATATGATGTTGAGTATGTAGGAAGACGTCTTAGAGGAGAGATTGTGATGAGGTTGAGTGTGTAGGAAGACTTCTTAGATGAGAGATGATGAGGTTGAGTATGTAAGAAGACTTTTTAGATGAGAAATGATGAGGTTGAGTGTGTAAGAAGACGTCTTAGAGGAGAGATTGTGATGAGGTTGAGTATGTAGGAAGACTTCTTAGAGGAGCGATTGTGATGAGGTTGAATATGTAGTAAGGGCAAAATATGGAAGTAGAAGGAACATGGTGTGTGTGTGATGGGAAGGAGCAATGGGAGAGGGAGGGTTGGAACATGGTGCTTCCTGGAGAGTAGTGAAGAGAAGATTGGACATGTTAGGTAATGTCAGACTGAGGAGGGCTTGGAGCCCTAGAATAAGGAGTTTAAACTTGCTTTCACATGAAGGAGGGAGACTGGCTAGATCCTTGGTCAGTCACATACTAGAACTGGACATGGTCACTTGGAGGAGGGTAGTTTGATGACCATGGACAGGATGGTCTGGAAGGACTGAGGATGGGGCAGACGGTCCAGCAGGATGCAGGATGGATGTGTTTAGACATGAAGCAGTTAGGTCTGAGAGATGGTAGGAAGATGTGGCACACATGAGTCCAGGAGCCCATACTGTATAAAATAAAACAATATTTTGGAAAAAAAAAGTTGTCCAAATACAGTGGAGACCAAGACCACAAAGCATGTATTGAAGGTTTCTAGAAGAAAGAAACAAGCTACAAGGAGGGACCAGTCTGGGAAGAAGGACAAAGATGAGCTTGTGTGTGCAAGTGTTGGGGAAGAGGTGTCAACAGGACATGGAAATAGAAATGGCCTTCGCTAGAATGAGACTTGGTTAAAGAAACAGAAGCCCTGATCACGGTAGTGATTCACACTATGAGAACATAGCATTTTCTTATGGAGAATAATACCAGAACAGTAGATAACAATACAGATAATGTTATCACTAATAATTTATGCATAGAGCACCTTCTAGGTGTCAGTCATTTTTCCATATTTTCCATGCATCACCTGATTTACTTCCATTTCACAGACAGCCAGATAGGTTACTTAGCTTTCCTAAGACCAACTAAGCTAGCTAGATAGCCAAGAAACATCTGTCAAATTAATGTCATGAAGAATTTTCCATGTGTGGAGAATCCCCAATTGACCAAGCAAAGCTTCTAGAGACTTGATCCTCCCCTCCCACCACCAATATCAAAGGTTGATTGTCTTCCCCCAGGCTGGATTCATGAAGGATGGCAGAATCTTGGCCCTGGACATGGAACATTACTGCAATGCTGGCAGCTCCCAGGATGAGTCACTATGGGTAAATGATTTAAAGGAAGCTTATATTCTTAACTCAGAAACTGTTCCATCCTTCTATAACATTTAATTGTGCAAGTGAAAGTATAGAGGCTCTCATTGCAGGAAAAGCCATGAGTTGCTTACTGGAACCCACAGGTGGAATGTGGAGGTCTTGGCTAAGTGCACCTGTGTTTTTTGCACATTTCCCATTCCTAATGCAAGCATGAGATCTGACTTCCTCAGCATTGGCACCAGAGAATTTTTGGAGTATACAGTTCTCTGTTGTGGGGCCGTCCTGTGCATTGCAGTATGCTTATCAGCACCCTTGGACTACAGATGTCACTGGAACCCCATCTTTGTCTTAATAGCCAAAAGTATCTCCAAACAATCCTAACTATCCACAGATGATAGGATTTTCACTGATTGAGGACCAATGCATTAGAAGAAATACAAAACTTCTTTATTTCTATGTTATAGACCCAGTGCTTATAATTTACACATTACCATGGTTTGGGGGAATATTTGAAACGTAAAAAAATGCATTTGTTTTAAAATTTGAAAATAAAAACTAATAATATTTTTTTTCAAATCCCCTAAAGTCATCTTATAGCAAAATAAATTTAATTGGGGACATGGTATATGAAGAGAGACAGCCATTTCCAGCCTTGCTTTTGTCTGAGGCTCCAGAGTGGTAGAACAGTACAGAAGCGCAGAGGCCTTCTCAATACCTGTTGTGGATTTCTACAGGTGGTAGAAATGGGACTTCTAAAAATGGACAACGCTTACAAGTTTCCCAACCTGCGCTGCCGGGGCTGGGCCTGCAGAACCAACCTTCCATCGAACACGGCCTTTCGTGGCTTCGGCTTTCCTCAGGCAGGGCTCATCACCGAAGCCTGCATCACAGAAGTGGCAGCCAAGTGTGGCCTCCCCCCTGAGCAGGTAGTGCTCATCTCATAGGTCAAAGGTGCTGAATATCAGATGCGTGGGCTTTGGGGATCATTCAGGTGGATGAACTTGAGATCTAGACGGGTAAATGCTTTGCTTGAGTTTCCCCAGTCAGCTAGTTAATACAGAGCCAGTACTTTGAAGTTGAGCAATCCTTATCAGACACTGACTCTTCAAAAATCCTGGACACAGGTTTTGAGAAGCAAGCATTGGATTTTTTTTTTTTTTTGTCTGTTTAGTGAGAAGTTTCTATTTGTTGGAAATTGTATTAGTTCATTTTCCATCGTTACTACAAAATACCTACATGTATATAAAGAAAAGAGATTTTTTTTTTTTCTTTTTTGAGGTAGGGTCTCACTGTAGCCCAGGCTGACCTGGAATTCACTGTGGAGTCTCAGAGTGTCCTCGAACTCATGGCAATCCTCCTACCTCTGCCTCCGAAGTGCTGGGATTAAAGGCATGCGCCACCACGCCCGGCGAGATTTTCTTAATATGTAGCTCAGGAGATCCAAGAACATGGTGCTGGTCTCTGCTTGGTTCTTGTGAGGAGTGCATAACGGGTGGCCAGGTAGGATCTTATGTCAGAGAGGTCACATGGCAAGGTAGGAAATGCTGTTACCTTCTCATTGCTGGTGCAAAGGACCCAACCAAAAGTGGCTGATGGGAGGAAAGTACAGGGAGAGGGGATGGGAGACGGTGTCAGGAAATTCCCTGGAAAACCTGGCTAGCTGAATCATCAAGTCAGGGCTCAAATGAAAGACTCTACCTCAATAAAATGAAGAGGAGAGCCATCAAGGAGGACACCTGACATCAATCTCTGTCCTTCACATGCACTCATACATGTTGCAATGGTTCTCTCTGAGAGTGACAGACTCTTGGCTCTTAGGTGGGCTTAACTCAAGAATCAGGGTGCCAGATTTGGAACTGTCACCAAAGTGCCAGAGTCAGTGGTTCCAGGTTATTTTGTCACAGTCTCGAGGGGAAGCTCAGTGTTGTCAAGGGACAGCATGGCATGAGGCTAGATAGCACCTCTGCCCCAGCAGGTGGACCATAGCAGCAGGAGAGTGAGCTGAACATTGGCAAGCTCACCACCGACCACACACCTCCTCCAGCAAGGCTCCACCTCCTGAACTGCCATCAGCTGGGAAACAAGCATCAAAATACATGAATTTGGGGCTAGAGATATGGCTTAGCAGTTAAAGTGTTTGCCTGCAAAGCCAAGGGACCTCAGTTCGATTCCCCAGGACCCACATAAGCCAGATGCCCAAGGGGGCTCATGCGTCTGGAGTTCTTTTGCAGTGGCTAGAGGCCCTGGAGCACCCATTCATACACACACACACACACACACATTCTCTCTCTCTCTCTCTCTCTCTCTCCTCTCTCTCTCTCTGCCTCTTTCTCTCTCTCAAATAACTAAATAATAAAATATATTTTAAAAAATACATGAGTTTATGGGGGACACCTAGTTCAAATCATCACAGGAAGTCAGAGAGAGAGAGAGAGAGAGAGAGAGAGATATTTTGGGATCAGACCCATTCTTTTCTAATAATTCACTCTCATGGGAACTATCAGGGTTTCCATGAGAACTACCTTAATTCCTTCAGAGGGAAGAATCACCAATGACATAGACTTTTCTCACTAGGCCTCCCCTCTGAAAGGTTCCACCACCTCAACGCCACTGCAGAGAACCCCACCTCAAGCTCACCAACCTTTGGTAGGGGAGACCACATCCAAACCACGGATGGGGTATAACTGCCACCAAGGCCAGCAGACCCCCTCTGTGTTTGCCTATCCTAACATCTCAGACAGCTGCCATAACATTTGCCATTTCAGTTGCTACATCATCATCATCTCATCCTTCAAGTCTCAGCCTCAACTTCACTCACTAGCAAGGGCAGTTCGATGCCTGGTGCCGCGTCCAACCCCAGATCAGAAAGTAGAGTTAGGTAGGGGAGTCATGCTGAGCCCTTGCTCCCATGGAGGCAGGGAAGAAAAAGAGGAAGACTTGGGAGAGTATATGGTCTCTCCCCAAGTGACTTCTTCCAGCTAGCTCACTGTCCTATCTTTGGCACCTCATGCCACATTCTGTCTGGTGACCACACCTCTTTGTTCCATGCCCTGGCACACCTTTGAGAGCCCAAGTCCCAAATTCATCTGCTGCCTTCTGTTGTTAACACTGGACTGTATGCCCATAATCAAGAGCCATCTTCATTTTTCTTAGACTTGTAAGGCTCTTTGTCCCTCCCTCCTTGACCACCTCACCACATTCTGTCTCCTCAATGTCCTTTCAAGCTTGGTAGCAGAAGGGAAGAGAGCCATAGAGACCCACCTCCTGCCAGAAAAGCCTCTTGAAATACTACTTTTTAGGGCCCAGTAAGGGAAGAGGTTGGCACATAAGCATGAGGATCCCCATGATCTACATAAATCCCAAGTGGGCTTAGTGGCCCAACTGTAGTCCCAGCACATGGAGAGGCAGTGGGAGGCGGAGTCAGGAAATTCCCTGGAAAACCTGACTAGCTGAATCATCAAGTCAGGGCTCAAATGAAAGACTCAACCTCAATAAAATGAAGAGGAGAGCCATCAAGGAGGATACCTGACATCAATCCCTGGCCTTCACATGCACTCACACATGTTGCAATGGGTCTCTGTGAGAGTGACAGAGTCTTACCTCTTAGGTGGGCTTAACTCAAGAATCAGGGTGCCAGACTTGGAACTGTCACCAAAGTGCCATAGAGTCAGTGGTTTCAGGGGTTTCTTTTGTCCTGAAAATTCATAAACGAGTCTCAGAATAAGGAAGAGTTTTAAAGAAGCTGTTACAGAGAGAAAACAAGTTTAGAAAAGAAAAGCTTAGTGTCCAGAGCAAACCATTGTATAGAAAAAGTAGACCGAAGAGCTCCCATAGGGGGAAATTTTATACAACAGAGGTCCCAAACACAGGTTTCCCTTTGAAAGGTAAAAGAAACAAAAGGAGAAAGCTCTCTATGCAGCGAGGGTCCCTGAAAGTGAGTTGCCAGTGAGTTTCTTTTTCTCGGGGTTTCTAAAGCTTTCTGGGTTAGAGAAAGACGTTGATGTTTAGAATGACTGGTCTGAGAGAAGGAGAAGTGAAGTTCTGACTCAATCATCAGTATCCACAGAGTATCCATCTGTCTCCTTTCCAATCAGGGAACTGGTCTCATCTATTTGGTCTCTATGACCGGGCAGGAGAGGGGTTGGCACCCATCTGCAAGCTTTGCAAGGAAGAAGTAAGACAGAACCAAGGCCAGAAACCAAGAAGGCTTCACGGGAGCCAGCTTCAGCTGAGACAGGCTTTGTTGGTTTTCCTAGAGCCCTGTCCTTATCTGCCAGCTGCGAGCCCTTCTGTTCTTCTTTCTCAGGGTTTTGATCTCATTGTGTGAACCCTAATAGTCACTTTAACAACAACAAATGTGCTTCTTTTCAAGGTCCTTTCCCTAACTACCTAACAAGTTTCCTCTTTACTGTCCATCAATGTGACCTCACAACACACACAGAAAACCTGCTTTCCCTGAAATGTCATGGCTCATTACTTTCCACTTCCCCTCTTCTGACAATCTGAGAAGTTGTTAGATGTGGGTTGGAGAAAAGGCATGTGAAAAAGGCCTCTGTCAGCCTGCGGAGGAGGCTGGACACAACTGTGAGAGTTTTTTCAACTGAGAATGAAAGGTACTTGGCATCTTTTGCTCTTAGCTGAGGGATCTTAGTTGTGAATGTTTGGAACACAAAATGAAAATTCTGCTCAGGGCTTCAGACATCTGGGGATGGAATCTTCTAATCTGTTCTAGCTCCTAACCAACAGTTATATTTAAAATCATGTCCCTACTTATCTGCTTTGGAAGTAGGCAGTCTCATCTTTCCATAGCATTTGAATAATTGAAACCCCATAGCCCAGATGCCTTTCAAAAAATACCCACAAATACAAGAATGGAAGGTTAGGAATGTATTGGGACTGTGGTGAGATGTTGGAATATAATAAAAAAAAAAATCCTTCCTTTGAACTTCCACAAGAACAGTATAGAGACAAGTGAGTCTATCATAGTTGATGGGGCTCTGAGTGGAGGGTAAGAAAAATCCTGTGCCTTGTGCAGGGCTTCAGCAAGGACTGGCTAAAACCTGGACATTTCAAGATGGGCAGAATTGCAATAGAACAGTGGATAGATGTGACAGTGTTTGCCAAATTTCCCCTCACTTTTTAACCTTCTTTTCACAGGTTCGAGCAATAAATATGTACAAGGAAGTTGATGAAACACACTACAAGCAGGAGATTAATGCTAAGAACCTCATCCAGTGTTGGAGAGAGTGTATGACCAAGTCTTCCTACTCTGCAAGGAGAGCGGCAGTGGAAAGATTCAATGCAGAGAATTACTGGAAGAAGAGAGGACTGACAATGGTCCCCCTGAAGTATCCTGTTAGTGTTGGCTCAATTGTCCTTGGTCAGGTCAGTTCTCCAAAACACATGTGGGAGTGCCACCTGGAAGAGACCCAAGGGAAACCAAGGTGCTCAGGAAACCTCCCTTGTATTGCATTAGCCATCTAATTGCAGGGCCCAACTGTTAACCTTCTGCAGCAAGACCAGCTTGACCAAGCACAGATTGGAATGAAGGTTGACAGTTGGGCCCTGCAATCAGAACAAGATTGATCTACTCAGATGAGGGAGGTAGTCAGGAGGCTATGTTTGAAGATCAAAGGCAGCATGTATTTAAAAGGAAGAGAGGGGAAAAAGCTCCCACTGGGAAAAAAAAGTTGTGAGCAATGGATTTTGATAGACTCTTTGCAGGAAATGTACAACCATCCAGCAGGCAGCTCGAGGCCAGTCGGGCCATCCTTGAGCAGACTGGGCAGGTTCACCAAGGAGATTATTGAGCACCCACTATGTCTTAAGTCCATCCAGAGTTTATCTTACTATACCCCAGGGTATAACCTATAAGGTTTCTTTACTCATTTTGGCAAAAAGAAAACTGAGGCCCAGGGAGTTTAATAGTGACCTGCCTGAAGTTTTACAGCTGGTAGAAGCTGGGCTAGGCCTGAAACTTGGGTCTGGGGAGCTGCTGAGACTGTCTCTTCAAAGCTCCCTTGGGAACTGAGGTGAGATTCAGCTGACCTGAGAAGAGACTAGGCAAAAGCTTGGAGGAAGCCTCCACCATGGACTTTCTGTGCTTAAAAGCCTTGCTTAGGGCTGAATGGAGGGATTTGAGCTAAGTCACTGGCTGCTTCCTAGAGAACACATACACATGAAAGACTGTATTTCACTGCAAACTAAGAAACTAGGATTAGAGTCACTTCTCCAGGGAAGGCCTGATCTGGCAAGTTGATAGTCTCCTGCTTGCTAAACTTGATCTCAGCTCTATTGTGATTCTGTTTTCTGGAAGGTGAAATGGAAGGCCATAGGAATTTGATCTTATGTCCAAGGTCATCCACTTCATAGGTGGCAGAACGAAGATTTGACCTCCCAGCATGCCTGGCCTCAGGTCCTCAAGGTCCATTGTTTCAGGCCTCCCTGGGCAGAAGCAGTCCTTGTTCATCTGCTGAGAGAGTCAAGTCTATCTCACGTACACAATCCTTAATTCCTGAACAGTGAACCCAGAATCACACATGCCTTATTTGGAGGACACAGCCCTCAATTTATAAGACTTCTAGAACTTTCCTTTCCAGAAGTGGACAAACTGCTTCTAGGAGCAGATCTTGAAAAGTGGGAGAGCTAACTCCTGGTACATCTAACCCAGGACTGGGCTGGCAGTCTTTAGTAGCAGCCCGAGGAGAAAGAAATGGAGGAGACATTTAGTTTAATCCATTAGTAAACCTGTTGCATCTGCTGTCACTGCTGCTCTGATGTCAACTGCGGCTGTGGCTTCCTCTGCATGTAGGTGCCCGTTGACACTTTTATTAAACAGCCAAAACCCAGTAGTAGGTGAAAAAGTAGTATATTGCATGAGCAAAGGGTAAGGAACTTTTGACATTGCATAGTCCTTAGACATGTGTGAAAGAAGCACATGCACTCTGATCACAAGAGCAATCACACCAAGCCCACCTGTTGCCTGTTGGGACCGTAGTGGCTGACTTCATTGTCCTCAGTGCTACGGTCAGCACTTCTTACACATGCATAATTGCTCTGAGTCAAGAGTCCAACCAGGCCACTGTGGAAATTGGGCCAAGAGCATAGTTTAAGATCAGTCAGCGTCTGTAAACACTGCTTGTCAACATGGGTCATCCTGCTGTTCAGGACAAAGGTACACCAACGCAGAGGAAATTTAACCACATTACTTGAAGCAGGTAGATTACATAGTTGTGAAATTAACTTTAGGGCAAGTTACAAGTAAGGAATTCAGCATCTCACAGCAATAATCTCAAAAGAGTTACTTGAGGCTGGAGAGATGGCTTAGTGGTTAAGGCACTTGCCTGAGAAGCCTAAGGACCCATGCTCTACTCTCCAGATCCCATGTAAGCCAGACACACAAGGTGATGCCAGCACACAAGGTCGCACAAAATACTCACACAGTTCTTTCCCCTATTACATTCTCATATTTGATTCTTGTGGTTCATTCCCACAGTTTATTCTCACAGTTCCTCCCCATGGACACAGATGGCATCTAGTTGACCTCTGCCTTTCTGGGACCTTACAACAGCATGGATACAGAGTAGAATCCTAAATGTTGCGTGACATGACTCAAGATTAGATAGAGCTAAACCGGGCGTGGTGGCACACGCCTTTAAATCCCAGCCCTCGGGAGGCAGAGGTAGGAGGATCGCCTTGAGTTCAAGGCCACCCTGAGACTACGTAGTTAATTCCAGGTCAGCCTGGACCCGAGTGAGACCCTATCTTGAAAAACCAAAAAAAAAAAAAAAGATTAGAGAGAGCTAATGTCTTACCCAAACTCAGTGATCGCTCATTTAACTTTCACCAACAAAGTCCTGTATTTATGCTGGAGAGCAATCTGTTTCAGCACTCCAGTCGTACCAATTTTATAGGTGGAGCTTTACAGAATTACCTTTTGTGATCCTAACAGTGAGCCATCCGGTGGCACCACTTAACTGAACCACATTTGACATTTTTAATGGTCAGAAGAGATTGCAGCACCACGTGGGACAAATTACTCAGCAGTCTCCAGTACAAATGTTGCCATGGGCCTGCTGGCAGAGTGCTGTCCCCAGCAGGGCCACACCATGGAGCACATGTACAAGCCACTCTAATTGTAGCTCAGTCACGTGTGCTGATTCCAAGGACTGATTTCCCCCACACTCGCCAGAGCCAAAGAGGCCTCACACAGAGTCAACAAACGTACCAGAGATGAGCCCCTACCTACTGCCTGGGAGAAGCTGTTGCATCCCTGGGGAGGGATGAGGACGTGGTTCTGCCAGAGTGCGGTGAAACGCATGTGACAGAGCCCAGAAGTGACTGTGAGAGCTGGCATCGCAACCCAGGGCCGCCAGCTCGGCGCTCTCCACGCCGAACGCAGCTCATTATTTAGAGATGAGATTCCAGTAGTCACGTGTCAGCTGTCAGTAAAACAGGCACGCTTACTCTGGCTCTGAGCTATAAGACTTCCCACTGGGCCTTGAAACAAGTGCTTTTGTTTCCGAAGGGTACTGTGGTACCCCCTTTTGCCAAGACGTTAGTATACCCCTGCTGACCCGGTTACTAAAGGCCACTTTTGCTGTTGAAAAGTATTACATTTGGGATGATGGAGGTTTCTGGGTTTTACTCACCAGGACAAGGCAGACCTTAACAAAGAGGCAGTTCTCCAGGTATGTTTCATAGCTCCCTGGGGGCTTTGAGTGCCCCTGGTGGGCAGATAATGACCTGGAAATAGACCTTCGCTTGGGTTTATGCACTGACTGACATGCAGTTCCTTCCCCTTTCACTTATGACCAGAGGTGCTTATAAGTAATAGGGGTCATAAATGCATAGTAAAATTTTAGTTTCATAAAGTATAGAAATCAGCTTGTTACCAGACTTCCATAGATCTACCCTTTACAAATCTTAGATGAAGCTCATTATAGACATATATGTCTACTCAGGGGATGAAGCAGGAGGATTGCCATGAGTTTGAGGCCAGCTTGAGCTACAAAGTGCGTTCAGTGCCACAGTGGGCTATGCAGCAAGACCTTGTTTAAAAAAAACCAAACAAATGAAAAATCCTAGGTTGTTACCGTTCTATATAGAAATCTGAATATTAAGAAGCCTCGCTGACAGAGCTTTAGTAAGGGACGGTGTCTGTGGGGTTGCGTTTCCACTGGAACAGCTGCACGGACTGTGTTCCTGGGTCACAGTGAGCCACAGAGAAGCATTTCCTCCAGCTCCTAGGCTTGTGCTCTTCCACTCGAGACGCTTAGTGAGTAAATGCTCTTGTTCCCTGCAGTCTTCATTCTCTGACCCAGGCAGCCTTGCAAGAAGACGCATGCCTGGCAGCAGTAAAAGGTGGTTCCCTTAGTCTGGGTGTTTCTCGTTAGAGGAGCCTTTAATTTTTTTTTTTTTGTTTGTTTTTCAAGGTAGGGTCTCACTCTAGTTCAGGCTGACCCAGAATTCACTATGGAGTCTCAGGGTGGCCTCGAACTCTCGGCAATCCTCCTACCTCTGCCTCCTGAGTGCTGTGATTAAAGGCATGTATCACCATGCCTGTCTGGAGCCTTTAATTTTGTGAGCAGTTTGGTAGCTTCTGAGTCCTTGTGAAGAGCTAAACAGATGATGTCTACTTCAAGTTCTTCCCAACTCCAAAGCTCTGCTGTGCCAGGGTAGTTTAGGGTGATCCTAGCCCATTTTCCAGCAAAACAATGCAGGAGTCTCTGTCTTCTTTGCATTTCTGCTTCTGTGTAATATAGCTGCAGTATACAGCTGGTCTTTGTCCCCTCAACCCACGCATCTGCACTTTAAAATGGAAGAACCCCCCACAAATAAAGAAATTAAAGTCTTGTTCATCCCTGAGGAAGGGATGGGGGTCCCTGGGAATACCAATGCCCTTGAGTGCCCTGATTAGGAAACAGTACCTTAGGGAGTATAGTCCCGCCACAAACACCAAACCACCGAGACTCTGTGTAACCCTTGAGGGATGATGATCTCCTGGCAGAACTTTTTTTTTTTTTTTTTTTTTTTTTTGAGGTAGGGTCTCACTCTAGCCCAAGCTGACCTGGAATTCATTATGTACTCTCAGGGTGGCCTCGAACTCATGACAATCCTCCTACCTCTCTGCCTCCTGAGTGCTGGGATTAAAGGCGTGGGGTTAGGGTATAGAAGGGGGAAAAACATTACTACAAAGTGTATTTTACAAAAAGTTTTTTTATGGGGGCTGGAGAGATGGTTTAGTGGTTAAGGAACTTGCCTGAAAAGCCTAAGGACCCAGGTTTGATTCCCCAGTATCCAGATAAGCAAGATATACAATGTGGCATATGCCTCTGGGTTTGTTTGCAGTGTTTAGAGACCCTGGCTTGCCCATTCTCTCTTTCTTTCTCTATCTGCCTCTTCCTCACATAAGTAAGTAAAAATATTTATATTAAACTGGGTGTGGTGGCACACGACTTTAATCCCAGCATTTGGGAGGCAGAGGTAGGAGGATCACCATGAGTTTGAGGCCACCCTGAGACTACATAGTGAATTCCAGGTCAGCCTGTACTAGAGCGAGATGCTACCTCAATCCCCTCCTCCCAAATATATTTGTTTATTGAGAGAGAAAGAGGCAAACAGAAAGAGAGTGAGTATGGGTGCGCCAGGGTCTCCTGCCCATTGCAAACGAGCTCTAGGTGCATACTCCACATTGTACATCTGGCTTATGTGGGTATTGGAGAACTGAACCCAAGCCATCACACTTTGCAGTCACCTTTAACCACTGAGCCATCTCCTCAGAGCAGGAGTATTTTAACGGACACAGCAGGTCCTAATGGTAACCCAGAGAATGTCTTCTGTTCCTTCTGCTTTTGTATCTTCTGCTCAGGCAGCGGCCCTGGTTCACATTTATCTGGATGGTTCTGTGCTGGTCACTCATGGCGGGATTGAGTTGGGGCAGGGCGTCCACACTAAAATGATTCAGGTAAGAATGCAAATGGTGGTTTCTGTTGGGCTTGTCCTCCTAGAAATGCTCATGGGAGAAAGTCTGTGGATGTTTTTTATGTTCCAAAACAAAGGATAGAAGGCTTTAGATTTGGCAGTTTAAGCTATTTAATAGAAACTGGCAAACGCTTAGCTAGTTTGATAGCTGAACCCTTGGAGAGCATGTGGCAGAAGAGTCTTAGATCGTTGTATTGCTAAGAGGTTGTATATTTATTTCCTGCTTTTTTTTGGATATCTTAACAGTTGTGTTGCCTTTTTTTGAGTCATTGCTGGGTAATGAAATAAGTAAATTCAAACGTGTTACATTATTTTTTTGCCCCTTGAATATTAATGTCTCTAAACACTCAATAATATATATCAGGTTTGATACTTCTAGCCAATGTTTATTAGAAATACTACTTTAGGGGCTTTCTGTTTTTTTCAAAAAATTGCTAACATGCAATTTTGTGCTTTATTGTAATTTTTAAAAATATTTATTTATTCATTTATTTAAGAGAGAGTGAGGGAGAAAGAGAGAGTAAAAGAGTGAGTATGGATACACCAGGGTCTCCTGCCACTGCAAACAAACGCCAGAAGCATGTACTACCACACCCAACTTTACATGGGGAGTGGGGAATCAGATCTGGGCAGCCAGGCTTTGTCAGCAAGCCCTTTACTGAGCCACCCCTCTAGCCCAACTCAATTCTCTCTTTTTTGTTGTTCTGCTTATTTGTTTTATTTCATTTTGTTTTTATCCCAAGCATAGCCTTCCTCTAGCCTGGGCTGACCTACAGCTCACTCTAGAGCCCGGCTGGACTAGTGATCCTCTTGCCGCAGCCTACCAAGTGCCGGGACTAAAAGGCATGCACCGCTATACCCAGCTGTTATATTTTTCCATACATCTCTTACTGAGAGTCACTACTGTATCCTGTCATATTCTTAATAATTGCTGGCATGCAGTGGAATGTCTGTAATCCCAACACTCAGGAGGCTGATGCCAGAAGATCACAAGTTCCCAGACAACCTGGAGTACATAGTGACACCCTATGTGAAAAACAAAATAAACAAAGCATTATCAACAACTATAATTTTAATTGATACATACATACACACACACACACATACACACACATATATATGAAATTAATTTAACTCTGCCCCAATTGTTAACCAATTCAATGAATTTTTTTTACATTAACCTATAATTCTATGAGTGAATATTTCTTTAAAATGGCTTACCACAGCTAGAATTACTAGATCATAAATGTGAATATTAAGTTACTTGACACATATTACTAAATTTAATCCCATAAATTATCTATCTCAGTACACCATTAACTAACAGTAAATATGAAGAACTGTTGAAAAAATTTTGATAATTTTCTAGAAGGTGCTTCATTATTGCTATAATTTAGATTTTTCTTATTACAGAAACTTTGAATATATGTTTTCTTTCTTGCTAGCAATCACTTGGAAATTTGCCAGTTATTATACCCTTCTCTACTTTAGGGGTGAGATTTCAATCGTTTCCTCAATTAACCACCAAAGACCTTAGCATTGGGAGACTGTGTGGTCTGCATAGGCACGTCTCTGACAGCCATGCATGTAGAAGGACTCCATATGTCCATGTCCTTAGACAAGCTGTGGACATCTCTATCAAACCACACTGCTATCCTGGGAGAAACTAAATTTAAATCAACAGAAATGATTTTGTCTAGCACTAAAAATATAGAATAAAGCAGCTGCCTAGTCCTTACGCTGGCATCCAGCCTGAGCACTATCGCCTCCTTCTCTGATCCACGTGTTCTGCCCTGACATGGAGCCTTACCACCTGTTCCTGATGCCACTGTAGAGAAAAAGAAAGTGTGTTCAGAACTTCGATTCCAGCCTAGCTACAGGGTTCTGCTCCCTTGTTCCCGTCATGCCTACAGGGATTGCACACACAGGCGATACCACCAGGGTATGTGCACAGGCCTACAGTATTCAAAGCCTTTGAAAAGAAACTATTCAAAATTCCAGGTAGCCAGCCGAGAATTAAAGATGCCAATGTCGAATATCTGCCTACGTGAGACCAGTACAGAAACCGTCCCGAACACAAATGCTACTGGAGGGTCCATGACAGCAGATCTCAACGGGTTGGCAATAAAGGTAAAAGCCAATGTAGGGCCATCAGAGTCATGAACCCTGTTAAGGCCAAATCCATAGGTGGAGCTCAGAGAACATAAGAGTTGCTCATCTCTTATCGTCTTCCCCAGTCTCAGGCTCAGTCCATAGTACGGCACTCAGCAGTTCTATGACATAAATGATGCTTTTTCCTATGATTTGTTTTGGATATTTCATTGTCCACCATGTCCTTCTAATTCTGTCTCAAAATGTCCCAACATCTTTTCACTTCCTTGTCATGGTCCATTATATCACCTTGAGTGTCCAGGGTCATTGGATGACTTTTGTCTCCCCATCTTTGTTTTCACTGCCTCTCATCCTGGTCTCATGCTGAGTTAACTTTCCCAGAAAATAAATCTGATCTTGTTTGAAAGCAGTGGTCAGTGGTTTGCCAACATTTTTTCTGTTGGCTCTGACTTAGTGTAGCTTACAAGACAGCCGTCTCTGAGATGTGCTTGTGATTGACCTGTATGCACACGTATTCGTGTGACATCTTTCACGCAGTCCCCCTGCGGTGTCAGTGTCCTGCTTTTCCACGTTCCCAGGGGCCTCTTAGATAAGTCTACAGCTGCTATAACATGTTACTTTGAAATTGATGTGCATCTGAAGTTCTCACCATAATTTGAATTTAAATCTATCCCCAGGATGCTTGTCAGACACTTCTAAAACGCCTTGAACCCATCATCAGCAAGAATCCTCATGGAACTTGGAAGGATTGGGTAAGAGCCACTGGTTCTCTGTGTTTTGTCTTTGAAAAACAAAAGGAGGGTGGAAAGTAGGAGAAGTATGTATGAGTTCAATGTTAAAGAAAGGACAGCTCCAAAGGCACCACCATCGCATAATGATAAAGAAACGGTCCTTAGTGCTTGACATTTAGAAGTCCTACCAGAGGGCCGGAGAGATGGCTTAATGGTTAAATGCTTGCCTGCGAATCCTAAGGACCTCAGTTCAAGGCACAATTCCCCAGGACCCATGTAAGCCAGATGCACAAAGTGGTGCACACATCTGGAGTTCGGTTGCAGTGGCTGGAGGCCCTGGCACGCCCATTCCCCCCCCCCCATGCCTCTTTCTCTCTCTGTCTGTCGCTCTCAAATAAATAAAAATTAAAACAAATTTTAAAAAAGAAGTCCTACCAGTGTGTGGTAGAAATGTTTCTATTACAGAAAAAGGTGGTGTTTCTGCCACAACTCATATTTTAAGTTAAATTAAGGCTATGCATACTGGCACATACCTATAATCCCAGCACAGCCTTAAAGACGCAGAGGCAAAAGGATAGACTCTAAATTAGAGACTAGTCTCGTCTATGTGACAAATTTCAGACCTGCCAGGCTGCATGGATCCTATCTCAAAGCCAAAAAGAAAAAACGTTGAAATTAATGTTTCATTCTATGGAATGTTTAAGTACTTTCTGGATAACAGCTGTAAGTATGTTTTCTATCTTTGGACTCTACTAGCCAAAAATAATAATAATGCAGGAATACTGGAGTAAAGTCTAAGTATAGACATTCAAAAAATCCAAGCTACGGGGTATGTATTCAACTAGTAGCAGGCACTAGGTGGAGTGGAATATTCATCTGCTTCCCCAGTACATTCGCAGTCTAGTTGAAATGAAGACGCACATTCAAGTCAGCTAGAAAACTTTTCAAACTAGTAGGTGATTAAGTACTGAATGGTGTGGAACATACGTCATAAATTCTGGGAGTACATGCCATACTGACTTTACACTATCTGTTTTTTTGCTGTTAAAACACAGTCTAGTAATATATTATTTAGGAGAGTTCTGCTTGCGGAACTGAGATCTCTGTGTGTATGTGTGTGTGTGTGTGCGCGCGCGTGCACTTTAACATACTTGTGGCTCTGGCTCATTTCCTAGCACCCCTCCAAGGTCCCTACTATTCCATAAAGACTCATGCTATAATTAATATTTATGGACTATGAAGCCTGCCAATTCTTTCTGGGCATCTTTGTTTCTGCCTCTGCCCGGTGGTGCCTGGGGCCAGAACTGCTGAAGGTGGCTGGCCAGAGAAAACGGCATCTAGCTGTAACACAGGAGAGTCCCTCCACCCCACATCACAAGACACTGCTGCTCACCCCACTTTCTTCGGTAACGGTTGCACCTCCCACTGGTTCCTTTAGACTTGAGACCTAGCTCCCATTTTTCTGTTTAGCAGACAACAGTGCGCACATGCAGAATCAGGAGATCATTGGCTGTTAATGGTACAGTTTAACAAAATTACTCCCCTTGACTGAAACTGTTATAGATACATGATATTAAAATTAAATGTCCAGCCAACCATTGTTTCCTAAAGTGGACCATGTTAATAGGCTAAGTGTTTCCAGACAATTGGGCCAAGTTCTTCGTAAGTAGGATATGAGTTTACATTATAGTTCAGCTTATGAAGCGTAACATGCCATGGCAGTCAGGCATTGCCATCATATGCATTGAACAAATGCTGCTACTCTGCACAGTAAACCACAATGCTTATGTAGATGGAGAATGCTGAAAAGCACAGACTATCATCTTGGGTCTTCCTACTTTTTGCTCGAGATAGCTTTAGTTAACACGCAATGCAATTAAAACTGAAGTCAGTAGGAATTCCCTCTGCATATCCTTACTGCATCCTGGTATATGCTTCCTTCACAGGCAGAGGCTGCGTTTGACAATAGCATCAGCCTTTCAGCTATTGGATACTTCAGGTAATTGTTCTTTTCGTTGTAGAAAATAGTTGTATCTTGAGAAAGAGTTTCAGTTCGGTTTCAATTTTGGCAAAAAATAAAAAAAGAGATAGATTGCTTTCAGTTAATCTACTGTTATAAAGAACATTAAACTTCTAGTTAATCCAAGTGTCTAAAAAGACTTTTGCAAGGAAAAAAGGCATAGAGATAAAAACTGAGTTGAAGGAAAAGTCAAGTCATACCAAGTAATAGTAATAAGATATGTTGGGAATTACTGCTTGGAATCCACAGTACTGGGTAAATTAAATACATAATCTATTCCTAAAGTTAAGAAGCAAATACAGGGGGATGAAAATTAAACCAGAAAGAAGACAGGCACTTGCTAGACTGGCAAAAAGAGATTTAACAATAGCCATGCAGTGTCAAGATGTAGAAACATGAGAACCAGATGATTGTGCAAACAGTTTATTATGCCATTTTAATGGAAAGTGAATGCCATCAAAGAACAGGTCTTACCCTATTTTGTCTCTTTGTCTCATGTCATGGAGGTCCTGGGGCACTGACTGGCTATCTGGAATAGGCTCTGGAAGCACCTTTAATGCCACCGCTAGGCTGAGGAAGCAGGGGAGAATAAAGAAAGATGACTGGCAAACTGCTAGTGTGGACTTCTCATACCATTTTGTCCACCTAGAGTCCTTAAAAGAAAAAGCAGAGAGTAAACCAAGCTTAGAGCCCAGGGTTAATGCCAGAGAATGTGTGCCGGTGAGCCGTAGCCCTCACACAGAACATTGAATCCCAGAGCCAGAGGGGTAGAAAAAGCAGGCAAGCATGCCTTTTGAAATAGTTTTGGCTTAAAATGCAGGTTGAATTTCCCAAATCTAATCACAGTTACATGATACAATATTAGCTCCAGGCAACAGGATAAATTATAAAGCCCGAAGCTTACCTCTAGGAGTAAGGATTCACTGGTTAGGAATAATTGGATGGTTTTAATTAGACAGAGCAAGTTGAATAACAAAGAAACAAACATTCACTTGTCTGACACATTTATTGATCATGTGTTATGTGCTGGCTTATCATTGTACAAATGTATCCCTCTGATTTGCATAGCTCCCTATAAGTCTGCTGACTGTGATTATAGGACTTGACCGCTTCACATGCCCCTCAAGAATTCTGTTTCCCACAGGGGTTTTGAGACTAACATAGACTGGGAGAAAGGAGAAGGCCACCCCTTTGAATACTTTGTGTGTGGAGCTGCCTGTTCTGAAGTTGAAGTAGACTGCCTGACGGGGAATCACAAGGTCAGTCCCACCTGGGAAGCTCTTCTGGCTGTACTTATGAGGCACTTAAACTCCACATATGCCAACTATTGGAGGGAAACTGAGTGTGTGCTGACAGCACCAGCCATTCAGCCTAATGGTAGGCACCACTCATAGGCAAAAGGAAGTCTACCAGAACTTCTCTGTAAAAGTTTGTTTCTTAGCCGTTCTTTACATGTTGGTAAAACTGTATTTATTCCTACAAAATTACCCTCACTTTGAGCCAATATCTATTAGTCTTTTACTGCTATGTAACAGATGGCTCCTCAACCTCCCAAACTTGCCAACTTCTGAGGGTCAGATATTTTGAAGTTGGTTATCTGGCTGGCTGTAGCTTGGGATTTCTCATGAAGTTTGTGCAAGTATTTGATGAGGGCTCAGTGGGAACTAGAGAATTTGCTTCTAAGCTCCACTGCATATTGTTGATTGAAGGCTTCAGATTTTCCCTCCATACCTAGCATGGACCTGTCTGCAGGCTCTCTTAGTGTCCTCAGAATATAACAACAGACTTTCCCCAGAGGTACTGGGTCAAAAGGAAAAATATAGACAAGTGAGAAGACACCCTAGACAGATGCTGGCCTTTAGTCTAATCTCAGAAGATATTCTTATACTACAGGTTTTAAGATCCGAGGAGCCCTCAGAGCTCTGGCTGAGTGTATTTTAGGGATTAGAATACTCACTACTTCAATGCTCCCCACAACTCCCCAGGCCAGTGGCTCTCCGGCTCACTTGTCTTGAGATTTGCAGAGAATTTTCAAGTGTAGACACACAGAAGTTTTTCAGCTCTGAGACAGCAAGTTGAAATGGCAGTTTTGTTATTGTTTCTACTCCAGAAAATGGAAACCCGGGAAGAGTAGGTAGTGATGCAAAGGCTTGTTTTGCTGGTGCATCTGGAACTCCATGTTGCGCTGAAGCAGGTGGACTCTGCGTGTTGGTTTGTGTGGTAGCCACAGAGTTTTACAATAGTGCCGTTAAGGTCGTAGATACTTTCTATGGCTCTGTCACCATGCTTGCAGAGGATAAGACTCAACCTCTCGTATCACCTATCTGGAATCAACCCCAAACTCAGAATACTAATTTTGTCCTGTTATTTCCAAGAAAAACACAGCAGTGCTTAAGCTGGCGGAGAGTATTTGTGTAACTTAGGAAGTTCTACATAACAGGGCTGAGGGACTGCAGCTCAGTTCGTAGAGTGCTCACCCATGAGGCTCTGGGCTCCGTCCCCAGCACTGCATAAACTAGGCCTGGTGGGGCAAACCTGTAATCCTGCCTCTCAGGATGTGAAGGCAGGAGGATCAGAACGTCAGGAGCATCCTTGACTATATAGTAAATTCAAAGCCAGCCTGAAATATGGGAGACCCTATCTCAGCAAACAAACAGCAACCTTACATAGTAAACTTTGTCACAAAATCTTTATTGCTTCTTTCTCTTGAAATAATAACGCCCCAAGAAAGACAGTCCCAGTGCCAGCCTGGCCAAAAGAATTTCCCAGCTCCTTCTCTCTAAGTTACCTGCCTGAAAATAAACACTTCAACTTTTTCTTATTACTAGAATATCAGAACAGACATCGACATGGATGTTGGCTACAGCATAAATCCAGCCATTGACATAGGCCAGGTATGTGTAACCAATTTGCCATGCTTTCTGTTTGAAAGGGCAAAAACTGTCCTGAGGTCTGCTGGGGAAAAAGTCCATTTGGTCATTATCTTGCTCTTCTACCCCTTTAGTCAAAATCTTTCTTTTTAAGAATTAAAAAAAATTATTTACTGATTTTTCTGTTAACAAAAGTTGTACTTTTAGAGCCCTTCACCCCTGCCCCAATTCTGCTAGGGTCTGCTTCAGCAGGGTTATTGGTATTCATTGTGGGGACCAAGAAGTCTCTGTAGAGATGGGGAAACACGGTGCCTCAGGCTTTTCCCGCCCATCCTGAGGTTCTTAGAATCATTCCACCCCCTCTTCCACAATATTTCTGAGCCTTGCAGGCAAGACAGAGATCTGGTTTAGTGTTGGGTTCTCTGTACCCTCTGGATCTCTGTTTTGATGCAGTTTGAGTGACCACAGAACTCGTCACTATTTCCTTGGAACTGGTTTTCATGCCAGCCATGAAAATGTTTTTCATGTCACCATTTCCTCAGTAGTGACTTCTGGTTCCAGGCAGATGAGGTGGACGTGACCCATCCCACAGTAGACAGTTGTCTCTCTCCTTGATGTATTAATGTATCCTGGTTCTCCCCAGTATTCTCCATCATCTACCCAACATGAGCATGCTCCAGGAACCACTCTAGTCAGTCTCTCTATTCAGACATGCTATAGGACACAAATTGCTTAATGTTTAAAAAGGTGGAGGAGGCAAGTTGTTCTAGGCAGTATTTGAAGAAACGTAATCTGATGGGAAAGCTTGAGCAAGGCAGGCAGAGCCTAGAGGTGACCCAAGGCCCCAGACTTCTGGGACATGAGGAACGAATGCTGCGGGCTGAGTCTTGGGCACGTGGCGGGTTCTAGCTCGCAGAGTTTAAAGTCAGGTTGGGCAGAGGCTTCAAGTAATTACTGCAGTTCCTATTGACAGGCTGTAAGCTGATATTTTCATTTGAATTTGAAGTAGGTGACAAGATTGAAAAGTCACCAATAACCTAGCTTCTCTTAAGCACAGAAAATTTGCTGGCACTGGAGACTTGCATTCCCACGGGGCAAAAGTTGTTGGTTACGCCTTTGGAGGGTCATACTCTTGCTTGCCGATGACACAGGATCTTCACACACTTGTGTTACTAGCTCAGCCTGTGGGTGATTCAGCTTACCACTTCCAAGTGAGAGCCACCGTGGCATGTCTCCAGTCACAGCATTGTGTTGTTACTGATGAGAAAATTGTGGAGTAAAGAAGTCAAAGGAGGCTTCAGGAAGGAAGTTTGTATGGGTTAGGTAGATAAGGGAAGAATGATAAAAGACATTCAGATAGAAGAAGAGTCAAGTAAATCAACCTAAAGGAAGACATATGTATAGAGTAGATGCTATTTCTGTGGCTAGCATGAGGCTAGGCTGAGGTCCCTGGTCCTGTATTGAGAGGGCCAGCCGGGAGCTAGGGCTAGATGAAGGGAGAGGGAGTGGCTGGTACCGGTTTTACAAAGACAGGAATGTGGCTGAGCAGGTGGAGAAGGCATGCCCTGGAGAAAGCTTGGAGTTTGAGGATGTTATCTAACGTCATGGTCGATCCCTGGTGCTTTGGGCCATATGCCAGTGTCTGGGAATTTCAGCGTTTCACAGGGGCAAAGGAAGCTTTCAGAGCATATTGTTCAAACCCTTCATGTTCCAGGGAAGGGCATAATAATCTAGAGATGCCGGACCAGCTGGTTTACAGCCTTGTATGTGATAATCCAGCCCTTAGAAGCTATGTGTGGCCAGTCAGCCAATGAGGGTTCCTACCACTTGGATTGGTGGGAAAAATGAAAGTGTTTGGCAGGGCAAGCTGTGAGGCCTCGTCTAGAGTTCTCATGTCAAAGATACATCAAGATTAGAACTCAAGTCCTTTGACTTTGAATTTAGCACAGAGTGAGATGTATAGAAATGTTTTGAGGCAGACATTTGGTGACATGCTCCAGTATGTCCTAGAAACCCTCTTCAGCTATAATTCTGAGATTTAAACAAGCACCCTGAAGTTGAACGGCTGTGTGTTCTTGGCTGTGTTCTGTTCTCTTAAATGTAGAAACTCTCTCCCCTCAGATTGAAGGTGCATTTATTCAAGGCATGGGGCTGTATACAATAGAGGAACTGAGTTATTCTCCTCAGGGCGTTCTGTACACCCGTGGCCCCAGCCAGTACAAGATTCCTGCCATCTGTGACGTCCCCACAGAGCTGCACGTTTCTTTTCTGCCTCCATCTGAAAACTCAAACACCCTCTATTCATCTAAGGTAAGCTATGCTGTATGAATAAATCCATGTTTATTTGACATCTGTGAGACTGAGAGATATTCATCTCTTGGTTGGTTGATGTTCTTATAGGGGAGAAAAGTCCTTATTAAACATTTTGGTTATAAAGTAATTTAGCAACATGATAAAATGCCAAAAAAATTTCACAACCTACCATGAACTTCTGTTACCATCAGGCTGTATCTGATTTTTCATCTTACCGTGGTCATCTTCATGCCCATATTTTCTTGCTCTGTTTGGGATTGTTTCCTTGGGCTACATAATTCCTAGAATGTGACTATTGGGTCAAAAGGCTAAACTACCTTTTAACTACAAAATTTACTAATAGGGGCTGAGGATATAGCTCAGTCAATAAAATGCTTGCCACACAAGCATGTGGACCCTAAAAGCTGGGAAAGAATGCACATGTCTATGATCCTATAATCCCAGCTCTGGGGAAGCAGAGGCTAGAAGATCCCCTGGGCCTTACTGGCTAGCTAGTCTAGCCAAATCAATGTGTTTCAGGTTCAGTGAGAGAGACCTTGTCTTGAAAAATAAGGCAGAGATTGAGGAAGACACCCAACATCAACATCTACATGTATGAACACACATGTATACATACGTGCATATACATAAAAGTGTGTACACAGGTGGACACAAATATACCAAATCCATATAACTTAGTTACAATAGTGTATAACCTATGAATGTAAAGATTAACATATAGTACATGTGTGTACAAATACATATATGCGCTATATTCAGAGAGTAAGAGACAATGTATGTGTGTCATAATCTAAGCTCCTTGTTTCCCTCAAGGGTGTGGGAGAATCTGGGCTGTTCTTGGGGTGTTCAGTGTTTTTTGCCATCCGGGATGCAGTGTGCGCAGCCCGACAGGAGAGAGGCATTTCTGAACCATTGATGCTCAGTAGTCCACTGACTCCAGAGAAGATTAGAATGGCCTGTGAAGACAAGTTCACAAAAATGGTATGTTGTGCCCAATACATACAAAAAACATAAATTCCTTAATTTCTGTCCATTAACTTCATGGCTGAGTATTTGGCCCACTACTGTGGTTATTCATGGAAGAGAAGTTGAATTTCCGAGGGCCCATGAGCAGGAGAAGAACAGTATGGCCTTGAACTTGTGCAGCTTGGGTTGTGTCTTTATATCTTGTATATAACTTGTCCCTGCTCACCATGCTATTCTGCATCACTTGAAGAGGGGGTAGAATATTCTGGGCTGGAGAGAGGGCTTAGCAATTAAGGCGTTGGCTGCAAAGCCAAAGGATTCTGGTTCGATTCTCCAGAACCCATGTAAGCCAGATGCACAAGGGAGTGCATGTGTCTGAAGTTCGTTTGCAGTGACTGGAGGCCCTGGTGTGCCCATTCTCTTTCTCTCTCTCTCTCAAATAAATAAATAAAAAATATTTTTTCATAAAGAATATTTGTTTCTTAATTTTATGTTTCTCCCTTACTTTGCTGCCTGCTAAGGACATCTGGCTCAGGAATAGGTGTTCCTACTTCTACGTGTTCCCTGAACCTTAGGCACCCAGCCAGGAATTCAGGCGATTCCAACAACCAATATTTGTATTCTCAACCAAAACAAGCACAAGGAATGTCTCCCACAGTAGCGTCTCCACTGAGCAAACATCAGTGACAGGATTTCAGTTGCAGAAGGAAGCCAAGCCATCCAGTTACTTCTCTGACTACCAGAAAGTTCTTCCTTTTGTTGTAGGGAAAACCCTCCTGCACTCCTCTTATGCAGGCTTGGTGTGGGATCCTGTGGCCCCACATGGACTCCATGTTTCATAGCTTGAGGGCCCCTCGCTAAAGTCTCTCTAGGATTCCTCCGTGCTTCACATGCTTTCATTTCTGACCTCTCCCTGGCCCAGTTGCACATGGTGGTTTTAGTCTTCCTTATGTTCTACTGGTTTTTAAAAAATATTTTATTTATTTATTTATTTGAGAGAGAAAAGCAGATAGAAATGATAGATGCACCTGGGCCTCCAGCCACTGCAAATGAACTCCAGACACATGTGCCACCTTGTACATCTGGTTTACGTGGGTCCTGGGCAATCAAACCTGGGTCCTTATGCTTTGTAGGCATGCACCTTAACCGCTAAGCCATCTTTCCAGCCCTATATTTGTTTTATTTTAAACCTAAGTCATAAACGTTTTTTCAAGTTGTAAACATCCAAATTTGTTCTTCCATTCTAGATTCCAAGAGATAAACCTGGATCCTATGTTCCTTGGAATGTACCTGTATGAGTCAAGTGCAAACTTCTGGAGAAAACAGAATGGCTCTTGTCAATGGAGGAATCTATGCAGTCTCTGGGCTCTAACATGCTCTATGAAAGCCAGATTTTCTCAGCTCAGAAATCATTCCATGGAGTGTTGCTTTTGCATGAATAACCCCTTCAGGATTTGATAGATGTACTCATGCAATTTATAAATCATATTTTGAATAGTATGTAATACTAAGTGGTTTCCTCTGAGGTGATTTTCTCCATTATTCTGTCCTTGGACCCATCCAGCTAAATGGAATAATGACTTGTATGTGATTCAGCTATGGCTTGTGTCTACCAACAGAAATTACACTGTCTAGTGAAAGCGATTTTCTAAATCACTTTATTAGTAGTAAGAACTGTAATGTTGCCATTTCTGTCTGCTTTCCTTCTCTCCCACCATTTCTTGTCAGTACACAGCACACCCTGTCTGAAGAGTCTGTGGGGCCACAGGAAAGAAGCAGATAAGATGAGTTTCATTAACACTGAAAAGGTAGTGCCAGCTCCGTCCACTTGGGACCTGACGCAGGAGGGACAAGAATGCAAGGCCAGGCCAGCCTGGGCTACATTCCATGACCCTGTTTCCCCCTAAAAAAGTGGGGGCTGGGGATGTAGCTCAGTGGTAGAGAACTTGTCTTACATGTACAAGGCTCTTGATTCTTCTCCAGAACTGAAAAATATTAGGGAGAAACCCACATCATAGGAGAAAATATTTGCAAATCATATATATTTATAGTCTCAAATCCAGCATACTTAGAATTAAGTAGTGAAATGACAAATGACTTTTCAGTTTTCTAAATTAGGGCAAGGAAATGGAAGCTTCTCTAAATAAGATGTCTAAAAAACCCAGTATGCACATGAAAAGATGTTTAACCTTTTTAGTCATTAAGGAATTGCTGGCCAAAACTGTAGTGTGATGCCATTCCCATAAGCTATGATGGCTGTAATTAACAGTTATTGATAATAGTGGGTGTAGAAGAACATGGAGAAGGTGAATTGTCCATTGCTGGAAGGAATTTCAGAAGTGCAGCCACAGTGGATAATAATTTGGCAGTTCCTCAAAAAGTTAAACACAGAACAGATTACTTCAAAAGATTTAAAACATGTTTATAGAACAATTTACACAAAAATGTTCATTGCAGGGCTGGAGAGATGGCTTAGTGGTTAAGCGCTTGCCTGTGAAGCCTAAGGACCCTGGTTCGAGGCTCGGTTCCCCAGGTCCCACATTAGCCAGATGCACAAGGGGGCGCATGCGTCTGGAGTTCGTTTGCAGAGGCTGGAAGCCCTGGCGCGCCCATTCTCTCTCTCTCTCTCTCCCTCTATCTGTCTTTCTCTCTGTGTCTGTCACTCTCAAATAAATAAATAAATTAAAAAAAAAAAGTTCATTGTAAGCTTCATACTAGCCAAAAGGTGGGGGAACATTCCATAAACTGACAAAATTTAATAAATAACATATGGTATACCCACACAAGTGAATTTTATTCAGCCATACAATGGGAGAAGCACTGATACCTGCTGCAGTGTGCATGACCGTTAAAAACACCACCTAACTGAAAGAAAACATGAAATACCACATATACCACATATATGACTCCATCTACATACATTGTCCAAAATCAACAAATGCATAGTCGATGGGTGGTTGCAAAGGACTGTGGGAGCAGTGGAAGGGGGAGGTGACTGCTGTGAAGCATGGCGTTTCTAGATGGTGATTCTACACCATGTGAATATACCTAAACCCACTGAGTCAGCACCGTAGAAAAGTAGATTTCTAGTATGTGGGCTATGTATCAGTTCTTTGAAAGTATCTACAGAGAGAAAAACCTTGGTGGTGGTGGTGGTGGGGGGATTGGGAAGTTGTGGCTGGCAGCCATGCAAAATCTTGAGGCCAGCATAAGAATTTGATCTTTATCATTTTTTTTTTATCTGAGAGAAAGAGACAGAATGAACATGCCAGGGCTTCTAGCCACCACAAAGAACTCCAGATGCATGCACCACTTTATGCATCTGGCTTATGTGGGTACCGCAGAATCAAACCTGGGTCCTTGGTCTTCACAGGCAGGCACCTTAACCACGAAACCATCTCTCCAGCCCCAGGACTTGGCCTTTTGATACAAATGAGCATAGGTCACAGAACATGCTTCAGTTTTAAAGGATAGCACTGGGAGTTGTGTATACATAGTTGGTGGGAGGCAAGGGTAGGAAGTTCTCAGGGAGTTCTTCGTGCTTTCTCCCCCTCTTGTTGACAGCTGCCTCCTTTTCCCCTCTGCCTGGGAAGCACTCTCCCTTCCCATCCTTCTTATACTTGGCTGCTAATCTGTAATGCTTCTCTCTTAAGTACATGCACAGCCATAACTTAGGCATCTTACTCAGATGCAAGTCATAGAGCATGCAAGCCCAGAGGCAATGAGGCAGGATGGAAGTGGAGCATCCTAGTTCAACACAGGCAGGGATGGAAGGAAAGCTGTAGTCAGGCTCACTTAGAACTCAGACCCCAGAGCCCATTGTTATTGCCTCAGCATCTCCCCGTCAGTTCACACCTAGAGCTACAGAGGGGGGTGGGCTGTGGCCCATGACAGGCCGAGGGGTGGGTGGCATTTGAGCTTGCTTCACAGGTAGGATCCACATGCAAGTACAAGATGGGTGCTATGTGTCTACGATGTTCCTCCAGCAGATGGTGAGGGCCACATTCTCCCAAACGGGTAGAGCTTCGAGTAGCACGCCTGCTTATCCACTTACCTGTCAAATAGAAGTGACCCAAGGTTAGAGCAATCATGGAGTAGCAATGGTTTGGCCATCTGTTCAGGGCATGGAAGGTGGAAGAGTGGAGGACTGTGGACAGGAAGTACATAAATGGGTGTTTGAGAATGGGCCACATGTGTATATCACTGGTCATAATGGAAAAAGCCACTCTTCAATGAAGAAGACAAAAAAAAAGTCACGTCAGCTTCTTTCATCAGTCATCCCAGTGCTGACACGGTGTGAGGAGAGTCGTGGTGTCAGGTAGAGGCTGTGCCTGGCCAGCAGCGTGGTCTCCCACTTACTGTGGAGCTCCCGCAGTTTCAGGGTGCCCCATCTGCCCAACACAGAGCCAGGTAGTCCTCAGTCTGGCAGCATCTCTCCCGATTCCGCATGGCTGAGTGGCGGCAAGGTGACTGCATTAACTCCTTCCCTCCTGGGATGCACAGTGATTCACTGTGACAGATATCGATTTTCTGGCTAAAGATTTGCCTTTTCTGTCTGCAGTGGTGATGTCCATTGCCACCTTCTAAGCAGACTCTCGCTTAACCCACCATCTTGAGATCCCATGAAGCATCTGGTCAGAATAATCTACAGCCAAGTGGACGTGACCATTGGACACAGCGTGGTCTGGGCTACACAGCCCCGCTGCTGCTCAGACACTACTGGAATGGCCTCCTGAAGGCCCCACTGGAATGCCAGCCAGGAGGTCCCACCCTGAAGTATAAAAGATGCATGAAATAAAGGACTTTGTTCAGTGATACGCTCTGGGGGTAAATAATAGGCTAATAGAAAAGAGCTGGATGGCTAATAATGATCTTGTATTTTTAAAATGCTTCAAATAGATAAAGTAAAAAAAAATGTAATAACAGCCAAGGGACACAAGAATAAATACAAAACAAAAACAATGACTAGATGTATAGCAAAATAGATAATCTCATAAACATACATATATATATTTACCTGTGAAGCCTAAGAACCCATATTTGATCTCTCTCCAGATCCCATGTAAGCCAGACACACAAAGGTAATGCAAGCACAAGGTCACACATGCACACTAGGTGGTACAAGCATCTGGAGTTTGATTGCAGTGGTTGAGGCTGTGGCACACAAATTCTCTCTCTCTCTTGCTCTCTAAAAAATTATGAAGTTTGCAGAAAAATTGCCAGATCTGGAAAAAATTATACTAAGTGAGATAATTCAGACTCAGAATGACAAATACTATGGGTCTCTCTTCTATGCAGCTCCCTTGCCTGGAATATTTGTAAGTTGTACTAAGAATCAGTACTAGAAGCCAGTAAGCTAGAATGAGGTGGAAGAAGAAGTGGAAAGGAATTAGGGGAGGGGAAAGAGAGAATATGGGGGTAGAAAGGTCTAAGTGATGACAGGGGAAAGGAGGGAAGAGATAGTGAGGAAGGAAGGTATACACAAAACCAATGACATTATGATTGAAGCCTACTTTTTTCATTAGCTAATTAAAAGATATAGCTTAAAGATGGAGTTTGGGCAGAAGTATCCTGCTGGGGTGGAGAAAGCTGCACCCTGAAGCCAGTGCCAGAAATGGGTCACCTCCATCCAGTGAGCTATTCGTCTAAGAGGCTTATGAGGGCCCCAGAGCAATGCAGGCCATTGTCAAAGCATTTATTATCCACCAGAACAACATGGTAAGACTATTACTGAAGACACCGCAGGCTGCTGCTATAGGACATTGAGAAATCAAGATGGAACTGAGGAGGAAGCGATCTCCTAGGTGGCTAGCTACCATTGTACTGGAACGTGCTATGCAGGCTGCTGGGGGAGAAAAGTCATCAACAGTATCAACTCGCAGTGACTCCTGCCAACTATACAACAGGCCAGGCAAGCAACATGTACCCAATGATGCAAGAGCGACACATACGCCACGGGGGTAATCAACTGCTCTCTTACTGGAGACGAGGCCTGATCAGTGGGAGGAAATCCATGCCTGGTATTAAGAACTGAGTCAAAAGCCTATGGCTGGAAGGACATGGGCCCTAGAGGGGAGCTTCCACTGTTCTTTGGTTAAATGAATAGGTTGAGCTCATCAAATTGCCCTTAACGTACCTGTTTGTGTTCACCGATTAATGCCGTTCTCATTTTTTGGTTATGGCAGCTTCATTTTAAAGATGTCAGTGAATACTGGGGAGACCCAAGACTCTTCAAGGTGATGAGAAGAAGAGAAAGCCTAGTGCTGAGCCCTCCTCGGGTCATTCTCCACCCCACCCACAAGGGTTCATAGGACACTGCAGAGGAGGTGGCAGAAACAATATGAATGCTGCTGTCACTGCTAGCCAGAGACGCTTCTCTATGGAGATGGCAGTAGATGCTGAGGAGACTCAAAACTCATCAAAGCTGAAAATAAGAGGCTGTTGAAAGCTCAATACTAAATGAGGTATCTATCTCTCACACCTTCCAGGGCTCAGGGAACATTGCAGTTTACAGGACTGAAAGATATAAGAGCCACAGGTGGAAAGGGATACACTGAGGCATTGTCCTCCCAATATGAACTGAGTGGTGCATTCATAACCCCACAGTGGTTGCAGAAACACCCACAATACCTCCATTGTTTTGAGCCCATCAACATTTTGACAGAGACTAGAGGAGGACAAAAGGAATAAGACAACTAAACAGAAGAAGGACTGCTTGGAATGAGGAGGTGGCTCAGTGGGATGGGGATTAGAGAAAGGGAACAAAAGAACGTAAGAGGGAATCAAATTACAACATGTTCACATATTAAATTTATCAATAAAAATGAAAAAGGAAATTAAAAACTAACAAAAATAATGCATGTGCACATTCATATGTTCATGAGCAAACTGGAAGTGCAAAAGAATCTGCAAATAGCTAATTAAAAGTGAATGTTGCCATAGAGGAATCTTACATGTTTGTTTTATATACTTACATCATTTTTTTAAAACTTTATTTTTATTTTATTTGTTTTAGAGAAAGAGAGAGAGAGAGAGAGGTAGAAAAGCAGATATATAGAGAGAATGAGAGCCTTCAGCCACTGCAAACTAACTCCAGACACATGTGCCACCTTGGGCATCTGGCTTACGTGGGTCCTGGGGAATTGAATCTGGGTCCTTTGGCTTTGTAGGCAAGCATCTTAACCACTAAGCCATCTCTCCAGCCCTACATTATTTTTTAAAACAAGCATTTACTTAAAGCCCAACTAGCAAACAAATACACCAAGACACTGATCTGAATGCAGTATGTCTGCATGATCCAGCTCCACTTCCCTGATCATAGCAGGTTTTTGTGCCTGGAAAGTTCCTTCAGGTGGATCACCTCCAGGCAGGGAGACTACTGGATAAATGCTACACTGAGGCTGAAATTCCAAAGGAGTTTAAAGAAGGGGGGAGGTGGGGGTAGTAGAAGCGAGTGGGGAACTAAGAAAGTTGGGAGCTTGGAGGGGCAGGGCAAGCTCACTCAGAAAGCACCTCACCCTTCATCCAGCTTTCCTCCCACTCGGTCCCAGCAAATCCGGCAGGTGACTTGGCAACAGGTGGTTTTGAATCAGTTTCCTAAAACTATCAGAATAATGGCTCATTCTACAGACTCAGGTGAACTTGTTTTCCTTGTGGATGGAAGAAAAGCGAGTTTTCTACATTGTTATGACTAAATTTCTTTATAAGGGAGAAGCTCAAGCAGAAGCAATATTTTATCAATTTTGCCAAAGCAGGCATTAGGCGATTAAGTGGTGTGCAAAGGGATTGTTTTGCTAGATGGCTGTGAAGGACTTCCAGTGAGAAGAGGAGGGAGTGAAGAAGAAGGAAGGAGAGACAGGGAGAGATAGAATCTCCGCAATGCTTGTCGAATGCATGCAGATTGCCACAGGGAAAGCACGAGGTTCCGTGATGTCTTCAGACCAAGCTTCATCATCTCAGTGCTAGGTGCCCACTTCTCTTGGTTGAGGCACAATATCTCTTTCTTCCTCTCCACCTGCACTCTCAGCTTCCACTCAGACTTCTACGTCACCCACCATCCACCACTGCTGCCACACGTCTGCACACACAAACCAGGAGTTCCAAGTCTTCGGGATCATTTGCAAATAATTGTAAAACTTTTGGCCAGCAAGAATGGAAGAGAATATACAGCAGAAAACCAGGAAGAAACTCCACATTTAGTTTACCTTTTAATACTTTGTTCCTTTAAGATTCTTAGACTGGGAATGCCAGTAAACACCTATGATCCCAACATTTGGGAAGCAGAAGGTGGAGAATCACCACAAGTTTGAGGCCAGCGTGGCCTACATAGTGGGTTGTTCCAGGCTAGCCAAAGATACACAGTGAGACACTTTCTTGAAAAGAAAACAAGGGGCTGGAGAGATGGCTTAGTTGTTAAGCGCTTGCCTGTGAAGCCTAAGGACCCTGGTTTCAGGCTTGCTACCCCAGGACCCATGTAAGCCAGATGCATAAGGTAGCGTATGCATCTGGAGTTTGCAGTGGCTGGAGGCCCTGGTGTGCCCATTCTCTCTCTCTCTCTGTCTTCAGCTCTCAATTAAATAAATAAAAATAAACAAAAAATTTAAAAAGAAAACAAAAGAATAAAGAAAAAGATGGGTGGGGATATTACTTATTTATTTCTTTTATTATTTAATGTTTCGCGTGTGCGTGTGCGTGCGTGTGTGTGTGTGTGTGTGTGTGTGTGTGTGTGTGTGTGTGTGGTGTCACACACTTGCCTCCAGGAGGGGTCACTTGCCCGCAGTAGCCAGAGTGGAATGCTGGGGTATCCTGCTCCATTGCTCTTCTGCCTGGGTCTGGTTGGAGCTGCAGTCTTTTTTCACTGAGTTCAGAGCTTGTGGGGCTCTAACAACTCTCAGGTCTCTGCTCCTCTGTAGGCCGGGGGTTACAGGCACATGTGGCCCTAGTCAGATGTTTACATGGGATCTGGAGATTTGAACTCCTGCTGGGTCAGACTCTCATGCTTGTGCAGGAAGTGTACTTAACCACTGAGCCATCTCTCCAGTGGAAGGCAGGGTGGAGGAATTTTAAATGGCTTTAGAGCATAAGCTGCTTTGTGAGATTTAGGCAAGACATAGCTCATGAGTGTAACGGGCTAATTGCTTTCCAGTGTTCTTGACATCCATGTGTGATGCGCAACCCTAGGGCCTTGTTTCCAGCACAACTGGCGAAGAGGAAGGAGAGTCAAGGTTTACACCGAGCTTACGGCACGCGGTGCCATGCGCTGTGAATGTAGCAGGGAGACGAAATGAAGGTGCGGGTGATCTTCAACGTGCCCAAGAGCCGCTGCTAACAAAGGTCAATGAAATTTTGGCTTTCATCTGTCTGCTCCTAAAATGTGTATCCTCTCCCCTGCTGTGTGTTCCCTCTCCTAAAGAAATGACCTTTCCTCTCGAACCCTTACACCAAATACAGGAACGAACGAGCTAGTGGTGCGGATGGGGTTGTCCTGACGGTGCTGGAAGGCTGCTATTGGCCTGTGGCCACCAAGGTCTTGCTGACTCAGCTCTTCAAAGCTGAGGGGAGAACATGGACCATGTCTACTGTGTCTTGCAGGTGGTGATGAGAATTAAAAACTTCAGCTTAATTCTCATTCATTTGATACAACTGTATGAATGCAAGAATTTTAAAAGCATATAGCTCTTCAGTTTTTCATATCTATTTATTATTTTCATGGACCTATTGTTGAGTTAAAATGCAAAGTCTTGGCCATCCTCTTCAAAAAAAAAAAAAAAAAGCTAACATTTGTCCTACCAAAGTGACTATGTGGTTTACAATTGATCAAGTCAGACAAATACGATCAACAAATGCATTCTAAATGATTGTTACTATTTACAAATAATGACGGGCCTCAGAAAAGCTCATAATCATCCCCCGGGCGGATTATTGAGAGAGATGCAGAACCTGGAGTTAATGTATTGCACAATCTGAGAAACATTCGTATTCTTGCACTTGTTTGGGGGAAACAAAGCAAATTTTAGAACTCCAGGAAGGGTGATATCATGTGCATTCATAGAACTTTTTGTCCTACTTCATTGCAAACATTTTGACTGTGTGTGGAAATGGAGTAAAGTGATTTCCCTTGAACCTGGACTGAATGGGATATGACTATAGTTCTGTGATTAAGCAAGGATAAAGGATTACCTGGAGATGTTGATTAAATGTGGCCTTTTCCATTCCCACTTCCAAACACCCCCAGTCATTCTGAAATATTATTAGTCCATGGGGTCATTCGCTTCTAGGTCAGGATCACATTTAGCTGAGGTCCCTGCTCTCATGTCCAGGGTCAGCTACCAGGTAAGATGCCCAGCATATGATCCTCACCTGAGTGGTCCCTTCACCTAAGGGTGAAGCCCTAGAGAACTAGATTCATCCCAAGTTTCCCAAAATTGGGCTATAATGTGTGTCTAACTCTGGAGGCATAGTTGACTGACTACCCAATGTCTCTCTCAGCATGAAGACGGGAACTCCCCTCCCCTGTCCATGAGGCAGGTGTTTGAAAACAGAAAGAACTTCTCTACCTGCACTTCAGTAAGAAATACAAGCCAGCATCCGAGGAGAGAGCCTGGCAAGCTTTCATCTCTGCTTTGAGTTCATGTGTGTTAATGCCCCAAGATGTTTTAAAGGTGGCCTTAGTAGCTAAGCGGGCAGCATCCCATCTGTAAGCATTCTTCCCACTTTGACATTTCCATTCATGTCACTGAAAAAAAAAAAAGTCCTTTCATTGCTGGGATCTCACACTAGCTTCTCTTCGGCTCTCTAGGCCTTTGGTCTCTCAAATGAATGCAGACACAGCATAGTGTAGACAGGCAGGGCTCTTTTCAGAACAACATGAGCACTGTGTCAGGTGAGAGGGAACAGTGACCAAGAGGGCCAAAGGAAAACACTCTCAAGGGGTGAAAATGGACAGTGCCCAAAGGAACCACTGTGCAGACCTACATGTTGAGGTTGACTAGCCACTATTCCTGGTCTCTGGAATGTACCGCTTCCTAAGCATCTTCCTCAGATGATTAACGGGCCCATTTGGGTTAACTCTTTTTTTAAAGCTTCTTTTTATTTACTGAGAGAGAGAGAGAGAGAGAGAGAGAAAGAATGGGCACACCAGGGTCTCTAACCATTACAAATGAAAATGTATGTACCACCATGTCCATCTGTCCTGTGTGACTTCTGGGGAATCAAATCTGGGTCCTCAGGCTTCACAGGCAAGTGCCTTAATTGCTAAGCCATCTCTCCAACCCTGGGTTAGCTTTCAAGAAAAGGAAATATATTTGCCTTTTTTTTTTTTTTTTTTTTGAGGTAGGGTCTCACTCTAGCCCAGGCTGACCAGGAATTCACTATGGAGTCTCAGGGTGGCCTCGAACTCATGGCAATCCTCCTACCTCTGCCTCCCGAGTGCTGGGATTAAAGGCGTGCGTCACCATGCCCGGCTCTGTCTTTGTTCTTTATCAGAAATCATCTGCCTAAATTGTAATTGCATAATTTTCCAGACAATTCAGAAAGTCATGTCTCCACATAGAGTCAAAGACACACTTAGGTCCAACCTTTTTGTTTTAATTTTAGTTTTTTATTGTTAACGTCCATGATTATAGACAATATCCCATGGTAATGCCCTCCCTCCCCCCCCACTTTCCCCTTTGAAACTCCATTCTCCATCATACCCCCTCCACCTCTCAATCAGTCTCTCTTTTATTTTGATGTCATCATCTTTTCCCCCTATTGTGATGGTCTTGTGTAGGTAGTGTCAGGCACTGTGAGGTCATGGATATCCAGGCCATTTTGTGTCTGGGGGGAGCACGCTGTAAGGAGTCCTACCCTTCTTTTGCCTCTTGCGTTCTTTCTGCTGCCTCTTCCTCAATGGACCCTGAGCCTTGGGAGGTGTGATAGCACTCCTCAGTCACTTCTTCTCAGCACCATGATGCCTTCTGAGTCATCCCAAGGTCATTGCCATCTGAAAAGAGCAGCTTCTCTAACCAAAAGTGAGAGTAGCATTAATAAATGAGTATGAATATTAAGAGAAGTGCTTACTGGGCAGTTTGGTGAGCATAATATGTACATTTAGGCAGACACCAGCAGATATTACACCCCTATGGCTCATGAGTACCTCATCATAGTTTTTTTTTTCTTTGAGGTAGGGTCTCACTCTAGCCCAGGCTGACCTGGAATTCACTATGTAGTCTCAAGGCGGCCTTGAACTCAAGGCGATTCTCCTACCACTGCCTCTCTCAAGTGCTGGGACTAAAGGCGTGCACCCCCACTCCCAGTTTTCAGTGTTAGGCATGTAACAGAGCAGATTAAAAAGAATTAAAGAGAACAAAAGGAAGCTATAAAAATACTCATTCTTTACCAGGAGGTGATAACCTCCCCTCCCTGGCCCTCTCCCACCCCACAAAGCCCTGGTCACACTACGTTCCTCCCCTTTTTCTGATTTGTAGCCACCCTTCCATGTGACATTTCAAAGCTTAAGGAGGGGCAATTGAGATGCTTTCTCCTTACTTCCTCAACATACTTCAAGTTTTGAAGGAGGAGCAATAAGATACTTTTCCCTTCCTTCAATTTGATGTGTTAATAGAGCCATAGAAGGTGGAACCCAAAACTAATTATAAGGGAGGAATCCAGCTTTTATAGCCCTTAAGCCTACACATGTACAACTATCTAATACTATGACTTCAGTGAGGTGCATCCCTCTGTCTTCCCATTGACCATTCAAAAATGAACTGAAGGCTGCAGAGATTGCTCAGTGGTTAAAGTCTCTTCCTTGCAAAGCCTGATGGCCTGGATTTCATCCCCCAGTACCCATTTAATGTCAGATGCACAAATTGGTACATGCATCTGGAATTCATTTGCAGTGGTAAGAGGCCCAGGCATGCCCATTCTTTCTCTGACTCTGTTTACAGATGAAAGAATTTTAAAAAACAAACAAAACTGAACTGAAAGTTAAAGCACTTTATGTCAGATGGCTATAGATTTCTCTCTCTTGTGAAATTATTAAATTATTATATTTATTGAGGGAAGTACAGAGCCAAGGAAAGGCACCCACGTGGCTAGAGATGCCATGTGGAAGGCCTGGAAAAACCACGGAAAGAAAAAAGAGAAAGAAAGTTCAAAGAGCTCCTGCCACTTGAGGAGCTGGAGGGGATAAGGAACCCATGTGGCGAGTGAAGGCTGGGGGTGCTGGGGGACCCTCCCCTCTGCTCAGCCTGGCTGGGCCTGGGCTGGGGAAAAACTCACCCACAGCTGGAAGTTCCAAAGTGGTCAGAGATCTCTCTGTCTCTCTCTCTCTCTCTCTCTCTCTCTCTCTCTCTCTCTCTCTCTCTCTCTTTAAGGCCAAGCACCCCAAAACATTATTGTATTCTTTCCCAATCATTCTGTTTCCTTGATCAAATGTGTTAGTATTACGGAGTCTACAATTACATTGAAGCATTCCCATTCTCAGGGATTTGCATGTCTTTTGGGCACATGCTACTCTCTCAACTTTTATAATGAAAGGGCTAATGCTGACGTGAAGTTAAGGTTGGACTCTTTTTCTTTCTCTAGGAAATTATGTTTTAAAACAATGCTTAAATTATGTTTAATTTATGATTTTGAACTTTAATGTATGAACATAATGCATATTGTTCATAGTCCCACCAGGCTATACTCATATCCCTTCTCCCCCAGCTTCATTCTATCGAGGACCCTCCTCAGAGGGGTGACCAGTTTTCACTGTGGGGTCATGACTGCGCTAGTCAGTCTCTGTGTAGGGAGGAGCCCATGCCTCAGCATACTTCTTCCCACCCTGTTGCTCTTACAATCTTTCTGCCCCCTCTTTTGCAATGTTCCCTGAGTCTTGGCCGGCATCCTGTAAGTCTCCTTTAGAGTTGAGCTCTCTGCCAACTCTGATTTTCTGTTTTGATGAGTTTTGGGTCCCTTTCAGTATCTACTATCATCTCCTTGATAGAGGTTCTTGTTTAGTCTGCCACTTCCTCTGTACTGTCTCCTGTACTTTGGCAGATGTGATAGAAATGACACACCGATTTCATATGAGGCCTGCTTAGTGGAAGGGAATTCATACCTGTTGCTGAGAACTAAGTCAAAAGCCTATGAATACAAAGATCATGGATTCTAGAAGAGGTGCCAAGTATTCTTTGGCTAAGGTGAGAGGGTATGCCTGTTAAAAAGTCTTTTAAATGGCAACTTATCCCCTTTGATACAAGCTGCTCTAACTGTTGGTTGGAGAATCTGCTTTTTACAGATGGAGGAAAATACCAGGGAGACTGGAGACCCATCAGTATGATAAGAAAAGAAAGCCGGCTGCATGGCATGAGAAGGTCGGAATCGTTATAGGCAGGAATGATCAAGACTTCAAACTGCACTGGAGAGATGGCTTAGCGGTTAAGCACTTGCCTGTGAAGCCTAAGGACCTCAGTTCAAGGCTCGGTTCCTCAGGTCCCCAGGTCCCACGTTAGCCAGATGCACAAGGGGGCACATGTGTCTGGAGTTTGTTTGCAGTGGCTGGAAGCCCTGGCGCGCCCATTCTCTCTCTCCCCCTCTATCTGTCTTTCTCCCTGTGTCTGTCGCTCTCAAATAAATAAATAAAAAATGAACAAAAAAAAATTAAAAAAAAAGACTTTAAACTGTTAGGAGGTCTCCCTCAGTGGTCTGGAGTTGCTTGAGGCTGATTATCTTCCTCTTGCCAAGTGGCTGCCTTCCCCTGGTTGATGGCATAGCCTCTCAGGAGGTTCTGCCTTCTGACTGATTTACCCTGAGCACAATCATCTGTAGGGTCAACCAGGTACTTCAGGGACAATACCTTTCCATATGTCATTTCTCACAGATAAAATACTCAAGTTAAGGACAGAGAGTTCAAATACCCCTTTTTCTTTGACCATAGTCCTTCCAGGAACCAAGTATGGTTGTGGAGGAGGTGACTAAGGTGCCTACACAGTGGTGATGTTAAGATATGACCCCCATCGCTAAAAAGATCAGTTTGTGGGAGATAAAGGCTTATTTTGGCTTACAGACTCAAGAGGACGCTCCATGATGGCAGGGGAAAATATGGCATGAGCAGAGGGTGGACATCACCTCCTAGCTAACATTAGGTGGACAACAGCAGCAGAAGAGTGTTGCAAACACTGGCAAGGGGAAGCTGGCTTTAACACCCATCAGTCCGCCCCCAATAACAAACCTCCTCCAGGAGGCTCCAATTGCCAAATTGCCATCAGCTGGAGACCTAGCATTCAGAACACCTGAATCAAACCACCACACTGAGACACCTCTTTATTTTTTTATTAGCTGCAACTAAAATAAGCAATTCTATAGGCTGGCACATGGAATGGCAGCTGACCAAGTTCAAGGACAAACTCAAGATCTTTCATTGTCCTCTTTAGGGATGCAATGAATCTGATATGTATTTAAGCTTCTAAACATTTGGAGGAATGCCCAGTTTTCCTCACCACTCACCCCCATCTATCACGTTACTCTTGCTCTAGTCATGGAGACCCTGCCCTCATGGGATTTACACTCCAGAAAAGTTACTGAATGACTTCTATTTTTAATATTTTATGTTTATTTATTTATGAGGAGGGCACATGAGAGCCCCTAGATTGTTTTAAGGATAATAGCTCCTTAACTGACCATCACATCTGGCAAGCAGCAATGGGCATAGCAATAGAGACCATTTAAACCTTCATTTTTTTTTTTTTACAAGATAGTTAAATGTGTTAAGTAAGACATGATAAATGGATTTCTTAATTGGAATATTTATTTTTAGTCAGCCGTAATTAAATTCAAAATTATTTATTTGACGACTCAGCTGTAATGTGCACTCAATTAATTATATTCGTCTCAAAATAATTATGCTTATGTAAATGTATATTTTTCTTTTTATTTTCTAACACCATTACTGCCTCTGTGCAAACTCTTTTTTTTTTGACACTGAAATCAAAAGAAGTTTATTACTTTGGTTTCATTTTTATGGATTAGGTCGTACTCTAAATTGTTTATTTTTCTCCAAATTTTTTTTTATTAACAACTTCCATGATTATAAAAAATATCCCATGGTAATACCCTCCCTCCCCCCACTTTCTCCTTTGAAACTCCATTCTCCATCCCCTCTCAATCAGTTTCTCTCTTATTTTGATGTCATGATCTTTTCCTCCTATTATGATGGTCTTGTGTAGGTAGTGTCAGGCAGCATGAGGTCCTGGATATCCAGGCCAGTTTGTGTCTGGAGGAGCACATTGTAAGAAGTCCTACCTTTCCTTCGGCTTTTACATTCTTTCCACTACCTCTTCCACAATAGATCCTGAGCCTTGGAAGGCGTGACAGAGATATTGCAGTACTGAGCACTCTGGTTACTTCTTTCCAGCACCATGATGCCTTCTGAGTCATCCCAAGGTCACTGCCATCTGTAAAGAGAAGATTTTCTACCAAAAGTGAGAGTAACATTACTATAAGGGTATGAACATTAAGAGAAGTGCTTACTGGGCAGTTTGATGAGGATAGTATATACATTTAACTGGAAAGCAACAGCTGTTACACCCCTGGGACTCATGACTTACCACTGTTTTAAGTTTTCAGTGTCAGGGATGTATTCCCTCCCATGTAGCGGGCCTCCAGTCCAATTAGAGGGCAGCTGGTTTCCACCATGACAGATGTGCCACTATTGCACCCATTGGTTCATTTGGCCTGGCTGGCCAAATATAAGGCTTGCAGTGTCCACTGTTGAGCATCTTCACTGGTGGTATCTCTTTCTCCCATTGAACTACATGTAGAATGGCTTCTTCCAGCTTTCTGTCAGCTGGTCTACATGGAGGAGGTTATCAGCTCAGTTCTAGCAGGATTTCTCAGTGGCCTTGCAGCCCAAGTATGTGGAGTCTTCAGCAATAGGATCTTACCATTTATTCCTGGTGAGAAGCCACGGGCCTCGGCAATGGCCTATAATGTTTTGGGGGCATCAGGGACCTCCCTGGCCAACAACTCACTGGAAGTTATCCCATCCCTTGTATTGAAAATTTTCTAGCAACAACGTACAGCTCTTGAGTACTCTATTGTCCATAAAAGTAGGTTTCCATATGATTTATTTATATCCTCTTAAATTTTGATTAGCCCTCCCTCTACCTTTCCTGTACTCAATCTCTTCCCCTGACCTCACTTGGGCCTTTTCACCCCCATTAACCTATTCTTCTACTTACATATATACAGTACCACCCTATTAAGTACCCCCCTCCCTTCCTTTCTCTTCCCTTTATGTCTGTTTTCTAGCTTACTGGCCTTTGCTACTGAGTTTTTGTCCTATGCACACAGAAGTCTAATCATCAGTAGCTAGGATCCACATATGAGAGAGAACATGTGACATTTGGCTTTCTGGGCCTGGGTTACCTCACTTAGTATAATCCTTTCCAGATCCATCCATTTTCCTGCAAATTTTATAACTTCATTTTTCTTTACTGCTGAGTAGAACTCCATTGTATAAATGTGCCACATCTTCGTTATCCACTCATCAGTTGAGGGACAGCTAGGCTTGTTCCATTTCCCAGCTTCACTGTGAACTTGGAAGTCATCTGTCTATCACTGCTCCCTTCTTGGGGTGGCCATCACTACTGTAGAAGCTATAGAAAGCACCACAGTGAGGTTTCACACTGTCCAAGTAAGAACATATTTTAACAAACTTAAAATAGACATCTCTAGGTGGCTTTTATTTATTTTTATTTTTAAAAAAATATTTAATTTAGGGGCTGGAGAGATGGCTTAGTGGTTAAACCCTTGCCTGTGAAGCCTAAGGGCCCTGGTTCAAGGCTCGATTCCCCAGGACCCTCGTAAGCAAGATGCACAATGTGGCGCATGCATCTGGGGTTCATTTTCAGTGGCTGGAGGCCCTGGTGCACCCATTCTCTCTCTCTCTCTCTCCCTCTTTCTCTCTCTGTCACTCTCAAACAAATAAATAAAAATAAGCAATTTTTTTAAACTTAATTTATTTAGTTGAGAGAGAGGGAGAGAATGAGCATGCCAGGGCCTCCAGCCACTACAAACTAACTCCAGACACATGCGCCTTCTTGTGCATCTGGCATACATGGGCACTGGGGAATCAAACCTGGCTCCTTAGGCTTTGCAGGCAAGTGCTTTAACCACTAATCCATCTCTCCAGATCCCTAGGTGGCATTTTAAATTGCTCAGAACTTATAGTTTTAGAGGACAAAGATGGCAGGTAAAGGGCCCTGTCTCTTTTATAAGAAGAAACATTGCCCTTTTATGAATTTCAAATTTCCATTTGATGTTCATTATGTTTCCATTAAAAGTAGAGGAATGGGTGAAGAGGAAGTGGCTCCCAGACTGAATTACTCCTGGCCATCTCATAACCTTGGGTAAGAACCCTCTTAGAAATGCTCTGGGTCGATCACAAATCTCCAGAGGAGACAATTCATATTTATCCTGACATATAATAAAATGAGAAGCACAGGAATATTATTCTATGTTTGGTTGTGTAAATAACCATGCTGCTAGTTCTAGCTAGAAAAAAAAAATTGTGACCTACATATTTTAGCATTTGTTGCTGTGTCATAGCCTTTTATCAAGACCATATATGATAAGTATCTTCTGTATTGTTATAAACTCTTTGAAGACAAGGATTATATCTTGGCCTAAAAATACCTCTTCATTCCCCAAAGAGTCAGTGCTCCATTAAGACTGAAAGCAGACTTCCGAGTCCCAGGGAAGGAACCTCACTGACCTGTTTGCCTTCTGTCCCCAGGGTCTCCTCATGTCAGAAGGCACATGACTGGATATGTTAGTCTCAGAGCCAAGATCCTATAGGTGTTCCCAATTCATGTACTAAGGATTCACCAGAAAAAAAAAAAAAGTCCAAATGTGTGGCTGAGGAGATAGCTCAGAGGTTAAAAGGTGCTTGTTTGCAAGGTCTGCCGCCTGGGTTTGATTCCTTGGCACCTATGTAAAGCCAGATACAAAAGAAGTGGCATAATAGCTGCTGCTCCTTTGCAGCAGCAAAAGACCCCGGGCATGTGTGTGTGCACGTGTGGGCATGCAAAAATAAATAATTTTATTTTGAGTTTGTTTTTGAGGGTTTCATTCTAGCCCAGGCTGACCTGGAATTCACTATGTAGTCTCAGCCTGACCTCAAATTCATGGCAATCATTCTACCTCTGCCTCCCAATTGCTGGGATTAAAAGCATGAGCCACCATGCTTGGCTCAATAAATAAACTTTTTAAAAATGCTCATGGGCTAATGGTTTAGCAGTTAAGGTGCTTGCCTGCAAAGCCAAGGCCCCAGGTTCAATTCCCTAGTACCCACGTAAAGCCAGATGCACAAGGTGGCACATACATCTGGAGTTTGTTTGCGGTGGCTAGAGGCCCTGGCATGCCTATTCTCTCTGTGTCTCTTTCTCTTTCTCAAACAAATAAAATGAAAAAAAAAAATATTTAAAATGTCCAAATGTGAATGAAGCTCCAGGTATTTACCAAGGTCAGAGCATAAAGCAAGAGGCAGAAAAGATGGGTTTTCCTTGGTGGAGATCAGCCTTGACAATCAATCTCCAACTTAAATTATTTCATGTGAGTGAGGATGGAAAGGTTACCTAGGTGACAAAAGAATCAAAAGAAAACAAAAGTATGTAATCTCTATTTCCATAGCCTTAGACTTCAAACTGCACCCTTGAAGTAGGGCCCTGGGTTGGCATTGAGAACTTTTGGTCCCTGGCATGGTAAATGTGAACAGTCACATTAGTGATAGCATTACTGATTGCTACCTGACAGGCCGGGTACCTGCCTGTAGTTGGACCAAGCAAAGACTTCAGAGGGCTTCATGCCCTGACCCTCTCCAGCTGCAGCACTCATGCTGTTTGCTTTTAGGAAAGGATTGTCAAAGGCCATGGCACCCAATGAGGTTCTGTATCCCAGGCATGATGATAGACATCTACATAGTCCTTAGGAAACACTCAAGGGTCCTCCACACAAGCAGCTAATGGAAACATTAGGCAGTAAATTATTAATCTCTTACCATGTAAGATAATTGTTATTTTTAAAATATATTTTGTTATTTATTTGGGAGAAAGAAAGGGAGTCAGATATGTATGTATGTATATGTATATGAATGTATATATATATATATATATATATATATATATATATATATATATATATATATAGAGAGAGAGAGAGAGAGAGAGAGAGAGAGAGAGAGAGAGAGAGAAATGGGCACCCCAGAACCTCCAGCCACTGCAAACAAACTCCAGATGCATGCACCATTTTGTGCATCTAGCATTATGTACTGGGGAGTTGAACTTGGGTCCTTGGGCTTCACAGGCAAGCACCTTAGCCACTAATCCATCTCTCCAACCCGATAACTTAACAAGAGGAGTGTAGATAGTAAAGCAGTCCTCTGTAAGGAACTATGCCTCAACACTTCCTCATCAGTGTTGGCAACAAGTGTTACCCGTCCCTACTTAACATGTGGGGAAACTGAGGCAGCCAGCCAGAAAAACCAAGTGAAGTTTCTATATAACTATTACATTCTTGACACCACTTCAATTCCCTCTGAAAACTTCAGTGTGAAATACTTTGAGATATGTCTATTGGAGTAGTTTATGTGGGACGCAACACAATGTTACTGAAATAGTGTTTGGAAATATTAGGACTTTAGGACTTTAAAATCTTTTTTTTTTTTTTTTTTTTGGCTTTTCAAGGTAGGATCTCACTTTAGCTCAGGCTGATCTGTAATTTACTATGTAGTCTCAGACAGGACTTTAAAATCTTTTAATTCTTTATTTCATTTATTTATTTATTTGAGACAGAGAGAGGGAGGGTGTGTGTGTGTGTGTGTGTGTGTGTGTACTAGCCACTGCAAAGGAACTCCAGACACATGCGCCACCATGTGCATTTGACTTATGTGGGACCTGGAGAATCAAACCTGGGTCTTTAGGCTTCACAGGCAAGTGCCTTAACCACTAAGCCATCGTTTAATTCTTGGGCTGGACAGTGGTTAAGATGTTTGCTGGCAAAGCCAAAGGACCCAGGTTTCATTCCCTAGTGCCCACTTAAAGCAGGATGCACAAGGTGGTGCATACATCTGGAAGTTCATTTGCAGTGGCTAGAGGCCCTGGCAGCCCACTCTTTCTCCCTCTCTCTCTCTCTCTCTCTCTCTTTCTCCTTCTCAAATAAAATATTTTAAAACTCTGAACTTTGCATTGGAGCTAATTCAAGGAAGCAGATATCTTGTGATACATTTGTGGTTGTTGTGACTGCTACTATTGCAGCAGTTATTCAAGTATAATTAATGCTCATGAAACATAAACTCTCAGGAATCAAAGAAATTACTTATGACTCATAAACTTACAGTCCATTGAATTACCTCCAGACTTCAAAATGTTCTTTCTCTTTCTTTGTCCTCTTGGAAACTTCTTTTATTTTTCTCAAATTTTAAATATGCATTCTATCTTATCAAGATACTTTTTAATTTCTTTTCTGCTCTTTGAAAATCTGATAAACACTTCTATCTTCATGTAAGTCATGAACTAAAATGTTGAATAGAATAAGCCAAGCAGAGCTTTATGAGAAAATTAATCAATACTGTTAGCACTGAACTGTTGTGTATTATACATTCACATTTTCCTGTCCTCTCCACAGAGGAGCCTAGACTCATCAACTACCCTGTGAAATCCTCATGCACTGTTTGTGACATTGGCCAGATTCTCAGTCTAGAATTTCTGTCCCAAGAGGGAAGGAGGATAGCTTCCTTGAGCACCCAGTCTCCTTCCAGGTTCTACCACCGATAACCTATTCCAGAGTAGACACAGAAAATTGCCCCAAGAGTCAAATCAATGTCCTCAAGTGCTCATTTAAAAAAAAAAAAAGAAAAAAGAGCCAGGGGCTGGAGAGATGGCTTAGTGGTTAAAGCACTTGCATGTAAAGCCTACGGATCCAGGTTCAATTCTCAAGGTTTCACATTAGCCAGATGTACAAGGTGGCACATGAATCTGGAGATCGTTTGCAGTGGATAGAGGTCCTGGTGCACCCATTCTCTCTATCTCATAAATAAATAAAAATAAATCTTTAAAAAAAGAGCCAGACATGGTGGTGTAAACCTTTAATAGCAGCACTTTGGAGGCAGAAGCAAGAGGAACACCGTGAGTTCGAGGCTACCCTGAGACTACATAGTGAATTCCAGGTCAGCCTGGGCTAGATGAGACCCTACCTTGAAAAAGAAAAAAACAGTATTAAGGACTTGGTAGATGACTCCTTGTTTAAATGTACTTGCTTGCAAAGCCTAACTGCCTGGGTTTGATTCCCCAGTACCCACTCAGAGCCCAAATCATAAGGTTCACATGCATCTGGAGTTTGCAGCAGAGGGAGGCCATACTCTTCCTCAAATTATTATTATTAGTTTTTTGGTTTTTCGAGGCAGGGTCTTGCTCTAGTCCAGGCTGACCTGGAATTAACTCTGTAGACTCAGGGTGGCCTTGAACTCATGGCGATCCTCCTACCTCTGTCTCCCAAGTGCTGGGATTAAAGGCACGCGCCACCATGCCTGGCCCTCAAATAGTTAAGTTTTAAAAAGTAAATAAACAAGATTAATGGTTGCCTGTCCCCAGTGTTCTAGAACCACTTAATGGACACAGCACACTTCTGTACAACTTTGCTGGTTTCTAGAACCACTTTATTGTCATGTCTCAAAGTAATTAGACCATGGTTTCACAGCCTCATCTATAAATTGTTTCAAGTCCATAAGACATAGTCCGCCTGATCCATCTGACCTCTTGACCAAATATAAAGAAGATTTCCTCAATTCCTTAAAAATATCTTAAAGTCTTTGCGGAACTTGGCTTTGAGGCTGCTTGAATGGGCTTGTCTGACACTTTTAGACACCAAGCGTTCCTTTGGTGTCCAACATGGAAGCAAAACCAGGGATGATGTCATTCCCTTTTCTCCTGACATCTGTTAACATTAACTTAGTATGTTCCCGTTTTGATATGTACGTTGTTGATGGTATTTTCGCAAACTCTGTCTCATTCTGGTGTTTAGCCAGCCCGATACTGCTTGGTGATACACTTTTTTCCCCCCCTCATATTCATTTTTGCCTCATGACTTTCAACATTTCCTCATCTCTTTTCTCTGCTTTTGCTGATCAGAAAGCAATATGATA